>NC_137461.1:80061336-80386594 GCF_964235325.1 Thermobia domestica
GTTTACCAAAACTCCTGTATAGCTTTATTCCTATTTGACGAGGAGAAAAAAAAAACTTCAAAACTACTTGGATCACCATCAATTTTGGACGGGATACAGAAGATCAAAAGTTAGGATTCGAAATGAAATGAAATGAAATTTTGAGTTTTACGTCCCACGGTTATGCCGGTTAGGCTCAAGGAGACGGTGATAATGAGTAATGAATGAAATGGTGGAATGAAGAAAGTGGGAGGAAACGGGAGAACCACGAGAAAACCCACGCACACGGTGTTTGTCCACCACAAAGTTCACTTGGCGGGAGCAGGGTTTGAACCCGAGACCCCTAGCACCAGAGGTGAACGCTCTACCACTGAGCCACCGCGGCCCCTAAGTTAGGATTCGAGTTCGTTGATGACGGTGACGTATCCACAGAATCTGGTAGACATCAACCACTTCCGGTTTCAACTACTTCCGGTTTCAACCACTGGTAGACATCAACCACTTCCGGTTTCAACGTTGATCACTATACAGCGGAAACGTTTATAGATAACAAGAAGCGGTTTCCTGCAATCAACTGAAAGCATTCAAAGAATACATTTCATCTTCAACTCTCTACTGAAACCGGAAATGATAAAAATCCGTTACAACTTCCGGTTTCAATCTTGATCTACATAAAACAAAAATGATAAGAGATTGCAAGAAGCTCTTTTTATTTATTTATTTATTTATTTATTTTGAATCAATTTAGCTTTCTAAGAATATGTACCATGCTCCTTGTTAACTTCGAAAATGGCAGAAATCAGTCACTTTAGGTTTTAATATAGAATAGAAACAGTAATAGATAGCAAGAAGTGATTTTCTGCAATGAATTAAGCGTCCCAAGAATATATTACACTACTCTGATATCTCTGCTAAAACTGGAAATGGTAGAAATCTAGATTCAATAATAATTGACAAATATCAATCACGTCATACAAACGAAACTTCTTTAGGTTGTGTACACGTGACACTGCTATTTGTTTTAATTATATCAAATATTTTTTCTTCCGTCCATAAAAGTCCCATCATTTAGTAATTTTGAGATATCGGGCTCGATCCAAATAATTTGCTACATTCTTCACACACACACAATTCACCAATAACTTCCAATCGATTTCAGTCGCTTTTTATGGGTATCGTCCATGCTTCTGTCTCGTAACGTATTAAACTCTACGCGCAAAACATGAAATGTTTGAAGAAAGGACATTTATTAAAAAAAAAAACTCACAAAATAAACATTTTTCTTATTCAATAAAAAAAATCTAATATTCAACTTAATTTCATCGGTAAAATGAATCTTATGGACGTTGAATACGAAATGAATAAGTAAATAAATAACATACAAAGTATAAGCACAGCTAGTATTTGCTTTTATATATACATATTTCGTGTATGCTTTGACTTACTCTGGTAAACGCAGGAATATAATTTATGTTTAAATATCAGACTGTGTAAAGCACATGATATTTCATCAACTATTCAAAAAATATTTTACAAAATGTTGTTTCCTTTAATGATATGATTTATTAATTTCTTTCGTTGTATATAATAAAATTGCTGTTTATATATAAACGTATCTCAACAGCAGCTATATATATATATAATAGCAGCTATACATCAAACCAAGTCTTTCTAGCCCTTTAATGTATTACCCAGTGGCAGGGATTGAGTTCCAAAACTGAAGGAATGATTTGTCATTTTGGTCCAATGACTATATATATTTGACTATATATATATATGTGTGTGTGTGAGAGAGAGAGAGAGAGAGAGAAAGGGAGTCCTTATTGACAGATATACGGTACCTGCAGTGTTGATATTTTACATGAGATCTTTACTTACATTATGTCGCTTAACGAGGTTTATGTTAAATTTTACATGATACCATTATATGGAGCGCTATTTCCGAGATTTAACACATTTATTGAAAATTCACTCATCACATTCTAGCAAGTCACCTTGTGCATGGGTTTTCTCGAGATTTTCCCGATTTACTTTCACTTTCTTCATTCCACCATTTCGTTCATTGTCATCAGAACTGTCTCACTTAAGCTTGGGACATATACGTGGGACGCAAAACTCAACAAAATTGTAGCAAGTTGTTTAAGTTCTCCATAGGAATTTGCTTTTTAAAAATATAGCATTTAGAGCCTACCATATTGAATTTGTCTATCTTCAGATTATGACAAAACTTTTTTTGTAAGTGGTTTAGGTTCGAAAACAGTGTTTAAACACTTTCATAATATGTTCTGTGGACAAAATATATCGAATAGATATCTGCGTATATCCAAAAAGAGTTATTCTCACAACGGTGTTCCAGTAGTATAGGAGGTATTTAAAACACTTGTCAAACACTGACAATAAAGTTATGAAAATATAAAGTAAACACGTCTGGAACATAGTTGGAAAACTATATGAATACTATTTTGGCTTAAAAATTCAGTAACCAAACTTTTGGTATGTAATTCTTATACCAAATGAAAGAAACAAAGTTCTAATAAACAAACATATATGGGAAAACGCCTCCTTTCAGAGTCATAAACTGCCAAAAATGCGAAATATCAGGATTTAAAATGTCCTGGTTTGAAAACTATGTAACCTACTGCAGCAATTCAAAGATTTACACATGAACTAGTATGGCGCTCAATCTAAATATTCACGTTTTACAATCTTGTGGTACCGGTGAAACGAATTGTATAACGGAACTTGGGGTTGAGGACTGATCATTCATTTCGCAGGTGTGATTCTCGAAACTTTGATCCAGTAGGATATATTTAAAACACTTCTTGTCAAGCACTTTGAAAGCAAAGTTATGTTAAGTTTTTGTAGACATTGGACATAACTATGGGATATAGTTGGAAGTCACGGTTATTTTGGACTAATGGCAAGATCATACAAAGTACTTAGAGATGGTAAGGTGCTTATAAAAAGTTAACAGATGGTAATGTACTTTATAAAGATTTGCAGATGGTAATGTACTTTATAAAGAGTTTACAAATAATAATGTACTTTATAAAGATTTACAGATGGTAATGTACTTTATAAAGAGTTTACAGATAGTAACGTACTTTATAAAGAGTTTACAGATGGTAATGCACTTTATAGAGTTTACAGATAGTAATGTACTTTATAAAGATTTACAGATGGTAATGTACTTTATAAAGAGTTTACAGATAATAATGTATTTTATATAGATTTAATGTACTTTATAAAGAGTTTACAGATAGTAATGTTCTTTATAAAGAGTTTACAAATGGTAATGTACTTTTTGCGGAGATACCAAACTCGTGAGTCCGCATTTTTGGGTTCAATCGACCTCGAGTTCAATAATTAAGCACGCGAGCATGTTTGGGAATGAAAAGGCTATGTATATAGTTACCTGTAACTTCGTTATCTTCCACGAGTCGAGGTGGCTCACTCGTAGAGTGCACAAATGTTGTGTAGGATCCCTGGTACAATCAAAGATCTTGCCACTTTTTTTTTATTTTGTCATCCGGTGTTGTTCGAAGAGTTTCGGTAATGTGTAAAGTATCCTAACTATGCTCAAAAATTGTTCCTGAACGTATACTTCTTACACACATTAGAAGTTTAAGCACATTTTGAACACTCTTGGGGAAACTTCTATTGATCACTGTTAAAATACATTTGACACATTTTTGTGAATACTTTTTGACAAGTTAAACACTGTTCAAAAATAATTTTTAAAAGAAGTATCAAAACCATCTTAAAACATTGATTTATTATTTGCAGTATACGTGGGAGCAAAGAAGGATAAGTTGGGTGACATCCAGAAGTCCTAAACGGCAGAAGTCCTAAAAATATAGGCACCAGACCTAAATTTTAGGACTTCTGCAGTTTCGGACTTGTGCCGCGGAATGATTTTTAGGACTTGTGCCTTTTAGGACTTGTGCCGCGAAATAACTTTTAGGACTTGTGCATTTTAGGTCTAATGCCGTTTAGGTCTTGTGCCTTTTAGTACTTTTGCCGCGTCCCCAAATACACAATGTTCATGAAAAATAGTTATTCTCCTTTCAGCATCGAAACCACGAACTTAAAAACATATTCACGAGAAAAGTATTCTTCATTTAGCTCCAAAACCACTAACTACATACTTAAAATACACATACAATAAAAATATTAATCTCCTGATATTAGTCAGATAAATAGATAGAAAGAAATGTGAAATGTAACAACATAACTTTGTGAAATTTTAAATTTCGATTTAGTATTGATTTGACATGATGCTGATATATTTTCTTATATAAATTGTTTTGTGTAGAAAATCTCCCACACATTCACTCATTCTGTCTGCTATTATATTGACAAAGAAGTAATTATGATGTAAAAATTTTCCCTTAATTTGTATAGAATAAGTGAAAAAAAACAGACAATCAGATCTTTTTTTAAGAAAATAATACGAAAACCGCAAAAGACAAAAGACAATCATTGTCGCTTGAGAGATGACACCGTCATGAACTGTTGCCTGATTGTCCCATGAATAAAATAATAGTAATAATAATGATAATAGTAATAATGGAAAGGAATGGAAAAATAGGGGGAAAAAAGAAAGAAGGAAGTCTTTGGTCCAATGCTCTGAAAGATTTAAAACAATATAAAAGACAAAAATTTTTTTACAAACAAACAAACAAAAACAAAACAATGATCTGCTCTATGTGAGTGTACATTTCCTCCTCCCCCTTTTTTCTTGTACGAGTGTGGGTGATTTCTTCTTCTTCGTTTTTTTCCCTGCAATTATGCCTGCCGACCAGAGGGAAAGATTCTTACCAATGATAGCGACAATAATACAAAGGCGACATCAAGAAGTCACAGATGAAATACATTGAGGACAGAACGGTCGAGATAGATGATCAGAAAGACCGAAAGAGAGACGAAGGGGAAGGGAAGTTGAAGGGGGCAAAAGAGGATGCTGAAGATTATTCTGTATTGTTATAGTTATCGTGCAGATTTCTCTGTACTGTAATATTCCTCCTTCTTTATAAGAGTTGCCACCTATCAAAGTTTAAAAAAGAAAGCAAGCACTGAATAAAACGAAATATCAAGTTTAACGTCCCACGATTATGGCTATAGGCTAAAAGAAACCGATAATTACTGAAAATGAATTATTATGAAATAACTTGTGGAATAAGAATGTGGAAGGAAAAACACATATGATCTGGGATCGAACTAGGAACTAATGAGGTGGTCGCAATGAATCATGAGACTTGACCTAGCTTTATCAATTTCAGCAACGAATAGAATGCGAGGGTGTGTCCCGGTCGTCAAACCCCATTCATGAAAATTTGTCAATATTGGCTCCCGCGCTGCACGATCATTTTCTGAGTGTGCAATGTTGTCGGACTGCAACTAAGATTAGTTTTCTCTGTTATTACTCCTGTTGCCGCAGTTTTATACTTTTGTTGTTATTATTAATTTTAAAAGTTTAATTAAAATAATTGTTAGTGTTCGCGTTACAGTTCTTTAAGATTTTTTAAAAAATTGTTACTTGTCCACCATGTTTTCTATAAATATACCACATTGACTTGATCCCTAGTCTTCCGTTGCAAGCGCTGCTATCGGTTGAAGGAATTCCACTCGCTTTCTCTCGCTTAGCCACAGCTGAACCCTTATTGGCTCAACGCGTGGGTGTGTGAGGGTGTGAGTTTTAGTTCGCATTTTTGCCACGGCTCAAGACATTTTGGCAGCACAATAAGTTTGTCAACATTGTTACAACACTTCTGTTGTTTTACGTTTTCTCAAACATGCACTCGGAAGGCAGATCCACGAATCGTACCGAATTCTTCCGATGCATCACACGTGAGGGAAAGCAGTTCTATGATTCGTGTAGAGCCCAGGCTTCACAAATCATCGCGGTCACTATAGACGCACTAGAAATTAGCGCTATGCCACTGACCTACCAACCTACCATGCTCTATCATTTGCAGTTTTAATAGACAGATAAGAACTAAGGTGGAATTTATTGTCAGGAGGCTGAACCCTTATTAAGAAATCGCTATCTCTTATACATTTTGCTCTGATACCCGTTGACAGACAGAAGACCGGACATACTTATTCTCCATACTTACACATAGTTTGAAGTCTAAAAAGACCCTGGAACATTAGAAATAACAAATAAATATGTAACTTTGCGACTGTTTGTAAATAATTGGAACTCGCTACATCACTTTCATTCGAAAAATTTAGAGTAGTTTGTAAGCTTGTTTACATTATTTTAGATGCAGTTGGATGAGCATTTACATTGGAAATATTAATGTTATCAAACTAGAAAGAGGTCGGAATTGGCATATCTATACGGGATTGACGATTATTATTTTTAAAGTTAAAATATCAGACCATGAAATTTCAAGACAGAAGATCGTCGTTATTAAGAAGAACGTTAATTGTTCTTCTTTTCCTTTTCAATTCGTTGAAATTCACTTTCCTTTAAGTTAGTTACTTGATCATTTTCTTGACTTCACTTGATCCTTATAATGACAGAACATGAACACACAAAAATCCAAAGAAGTTAAAAACGCCCATGTTTGAGCTCAAACTCACTAAAGCCTTGCGTCTCGTTTGACTACGATGACAGAATTATGATTCATTGTCCACACAAACACACACGATCTGGGATCGAACTAGGGAGTAATGAGGTTTTCGCAATGAATCATGAAACTTTACATAGCTTGAAACTCGGCCAGTTACATTAAATGTTTCAGAAAAACAGGGAAGTTTGAAATCTGAAATTCATTTAGTATTTTTCTATACATAAACACTTATATTTTTTAAAAAATGGAAATTAAGAAGAGAATTTTAATAATAATTACAATGCTTATATTTTTAATTAACATAATGGTTTAGAGAAATATTCTGAACAGATAATGAATCAGGCAACGCTCGTAATGAAGTAAAGACAACTCTCTGTAAAATGAAAATTTGATAGCTGCATTACGATATCGACTCCCTCATTCTTTGCATTTAACTGGGACTTTATTGGTCAAAAACAGCAAGTCTCTCTGATTTGTGAGGGTTCTCTTGGTCTCCCGAAGTGTCTCCTAACGTTTTTGACTATTTCCCAAGTTGAAAATGTCGCTGATAAAGCAACAAATTTGAAATGAAATGAAATCTTTCAGTTTAACGCCCCACGTTTCGTGTCCTTGAGTCTAAGGGAGACGGATGATTAAAGCAAGTGAATGCTAGTCGAAGAACTGGAGGAATGAGAAAGTGGGAGGAAACGGGAGTACCCCGAGAAAACCCAGGGATATGATATTGTCCTCCATAAACTAACTTAGCTAAGGATCGAACCGGGGACCCCACGCACCAAAGGTAAGTGCTCTACCACTGAGCTACGGTGCCCCCAAACACCGGATTTGAATTTCGAGAATAGGCATTACTAGAAAAACGTGATGTCTCAGTTGTACTCTTTTTTCCGAACAGATCTTCAAAAAATTCTTCGAACAATGAACGAGAGGAATATATTTATGTGCAATCTTAAGGAGACTAACTTACACCCAACTAATGGTATTTCTTCGAGCAAGAGATCGTTAAAAAAAAAAAAAAAAAAAAAAAAAGACATACTTAGAAGTCGAGCTGGACTATATTTTTCATTAGTATTAGGAAAAGTCACGACAAAATCGGATAGGTGGAAACTTCCTTCGCTTTGGTATCTTGTTTCCCGCCTGGTTTATTTTGTCTCTATCTGCTGGTTGGTTAATTTCTTTTTTTTAATATATATATATATATATATATATATGTCTATTTGTTACTCAAGTTCCCCCTTCCCCTTCCAGTAATTTTTTGTACCACCTGGCTGACAGTAGTAGTGACAACTGTGCAAGGTGACATTTCGATTCATCGTTCCTTGACAGTATTTGCCCCCACCCCCTTTATGTCCGTCTTTCTTTTATTATACTAATCACAATTCGTGATGGAGAAATTGTCACGCTTTCCTCGCCATAAGTCACGATTTGATGAATTAAAAGAAAGGATTTAAAAAAATAATAATCATCATAATAATAAAATGTTCAAAAAATTAATGAAAAACAAAAATTAAATAAATAAAAACTTCTGGGAACTTCCTGACGTTTTATGTGTGGTTACTTTTTGTCATTAATTCTTTATTAAAGGAAAGACATTGCATTGAAATGTTCTTGTAATAATGTTTACTTACTCTTTGAACCGTAAAAATTTAATCATTTAATAAGATGTTCGGTATCCGCTTTTTAAAAGTAATTAATTTGGAAGAAGATCTTATTCTTTTTAAAATACACATAAGTTTATGTATAAGCAGTGTTACACAAAACATAAATGTCTCAATTATGCCCAATATGTTCTCATACTTTATTAATTATGCTGTGTATCCTTTTGGAGTTAAGGCAGTATGATTTGATCTGCTTAATTTATTAATTAATGCTGTCTCATATTCAAAATCTACATCGAACAAGAACAAATGTAATATCGTAAGTGTACTTTAAAGAATTAAGTTAAACATGTGGTATGTTTACAAACAATTTCCATGATACTAGAACTTAGAAAGGGCCTTGGCCCACCTAACAACTTATTAGTAGGTTGCTATGTTGATAATGTATGAGTCTCCATTGATGGTATTATTTTTATTTTTCGTTCTAAAATGCAAGTTCACAATCTCTTATTTCGATTAGCAGTTAAAACTGTATTCCCCTTATGGAAAATCGAACCTGGAACTGAATCTTCACCAAGACAATAACCACTCTGCAGCCCACAGTCATAACATACAAAATAAATACTATTAAGTAATTATTAAGAGCCTATTACTTCATATCATGTAAGTAAGCGATTCCTAACCTACAGATCGCGCCTCACTGGTGGAACCTGGGGAATTGTTTAGACTAGTCATTTCCAAATCTACAGTATATGACATAGGAGCGGGCTTTTGGGCCGGCTGCTAATTGATAGCAGGACAGCCTACCCAAGTCGAGGAGCAGTACACGCAGGAAACTATAAATAATGAAATGAAGTCTCGTGCCACATATTCAAGCGAGAGCAGAAGTAGTGTAGAGAAGATTCCTCTCACGGAGTGTTATAGTTTTCTGTGAGCTTGTTCTGGCAAAGAAGAGTCCTGCGAGAAAGAGAGAGAGAGAAATGGTAAAGTTGACTGAAGCTGTGACAGTGGGTCCAGTGATTTATAATATTACCTGGTAGAATGAAGATCATATGAGAACCAGCTTGAAAGATGAATTATGGACTAAAATAGCAGGTGAATTGGATTATGTTAATGGTAAATACAATTCATTCCTTGTAATAGACTGATTTGAAACTCTATGCTGCGAACAAAATTTGCTATAGATCACAGGTGTCGCTCATACAGGGGAGGAGAGGGCAGTTGCTTTCCCATTGCCAAAAAAATCATGTGAAAGTTAGGTGAAAATTAGAAAGAAATATAATAGTTTACTTGATTTTGACATACTTGTTAAATTGAGGACATTAAGTCATCATAAATCCGTTACAGTAAAGAAATATGATGAATCAATCTTAACAGTGAAATATTCTGTGTGATGCTGTAAATTAAACTTGAGAAACGAATAGGTAAGCAACAAGAATATTGCTCTTCCATCATTCCTTGTAAAACTCATTCCTTGTTTTAACAACTCCCTAGTGACTACATGAAGCGTACCAATAGAGATGCCAAATCCCACGTTTTGACTACAATCCGTTGAAGACCAACCAATTTCGGGAGTTTTCTGAAATCAGGAATTGAGGGTTCGAGTCCCCGTCCTGTGTAACTACCTCAAATTACGGCAAAGATACGATATGCATTATACCAAAGCCAGTGACATATTCAGTTCGTTTATTTGGGAGTGAGACGAATCTCTACTCAGAAGATTCCTAAATTAACATGGAGTACTTAATATCAGTGGCAGCTCGTGAGCTCCATGGGTACGAACTAAAAATTTTAACCCTGCACGTTAATAAGAGAGAAAAAAAAAACTTTTCCAATGCATTCAGTTTTTATAGTACCTAGGTAGTTCTATTGCTTTCTTAAACATTTGTTTTTTCGTATTAGTAAATAGGGAGGCTTTGTAACTTTATGACTATATTGTGAAGCCGTGCCTAATTTTCGAACATGACTGTACAAACAATAAATAGATGCAGGGAGAGAGGAAGTTTCCAGCTAAAAAGAGATTAAAACTCGTGGATGTAGCAGTTATAATTTAAATTGCATTTACAATTTACTTCGTCATTATGGTAATCAACAAGATAAGAGAGAAAAAGAGAGACACTGGAGAAAGTTGATGCAATAATAATCAGTAAAGAACAAGGAAAGGGAAAGGGGTGAAGAGCAAGGAGAGCTCTGGTTGCACCGGGCGGAGAAAGGCTCCACCTGTATCGTGGTGTCACTTCTATCGATATTTCCTCATAAAGCAACGCTCCAGGAGAGGACGCAGTTTATCAGAAAATCATGCACGACAATTTGTCTTTCGTCACAACGAAATAACATGGAACAATAATAAGCCTTTGAATATACATGTGTGTGTGTGTGTGTATGTTCGTCTGTCAGCAATTAATACTATTATAACATGGGTCGTTCGTTATTTTACTTTTATCATTTGTGCAAATCTTTTACCAAGTTTCTTCAGAAGAGCAACACAAGAAAACTTTGAGTTATTACTGTAACGATCCAAAGGTTGAAATGCAGATAAATAAATTGCCTTCATTTGAGGAAAACAAGAAAAACGTTTTAAATTTAACATTCCATGCTGATATCCTTTAAGAGGGAAATTAAACAAAAAATAAAAATTTACAATATTATTAATGTACAAAAATCCAAAGATATTGCATATACTAATCCAAAGATAATGCATACACCAATTCAAAGATAACGCATATACCACTCCAAAGAAAATGCATGTACCAATCCAAAGATAATACATATACTAATCCAAAGATAATGCATATACCAATCCCAAGATAATGCATATACCAATCCAAAGATAATGCATATACTAATTCAAAAATAATGCACATACTAATTAAAAACTAATGCATATACCAATCGGTGGATGTCAGTGAACTGAGCAAAGTTACATGTGTGGGTGTAAATCCTCATGCGAAGTTTTCGAGGAAGTCATGACTTCCATTTTTGTAAGTCAAAAAACTGATGCTGTACGATAAGCACGTTTTCTATTAAGATAAAGTATAACCTCATGAAGTTTTTTTTCAATATGACACTAACTGGATGGCAGAACACATTGTGTGGTTAATGAAATATACGAGGGTGATTCAGAAAGTAATGCCTCCAAGCCCACTACTTGGTCAATAGTACTGCAAGCATTCTGAACTGATTATCATTAATGCACTGATGTTCATTATGCTATAGAATGTCACTTGTTTCACCTTCCTATTTCTTCTCGTTTCATAGTAATGGAGCATTCCATGGCATTCAGCGGTGACGACCGTTTGAAACAGACGGCTGTCACTGAATGTCTGACTGCGGAAGGTGTGCCCAGCCCAGGACTGTGTGTCCAGCCCAGGAACATTCATTACCTGCGACGAGTTGTGGATACACCATTACGAGCCGGAAGCGAAACGTCAGTCGATGGAGTACCGCCACACATTCTCTCCTCCACCAAAAAAATCCAAAGTTGTTCCATCTGCCAGCAATGTGTTGTTGACATTCTGTCTCACCCTGCCTATAGTCCAGAGCTTGGGCCAACGCTACAGTTGTGACGCGGAGGTGGAAGCAGTAGCTCGGCATTGGTGTCGCCAGCAGCCAGCACAATTCTTCGCCGACGGCATGAAAAAACTTGTTTCCCGTTGGAGCAAGTGTGTTGCCCGTAATGAGAGCTATGTTGGAAAGTGATGTCACCAATTGTAAAGTTGACAGTGCAAGCTTTGCACTGATACCTCTAACGGTGCTATTTGTCAAACACAAATAAAGGTATCACCTTGGAGGCATTATTTTCTGAATCACCTTTGTAACTCAAATTTATTGTTGCATGATAATTTATTTCGCTCTATTTTATATATATATATATATATATATATATATATATATATATATATATATATATATATATATATATATATATATATATATATATATATATATATTTCAAATTGGTTTTTCATTGCATTAATTTCCAACCAATTGAGATTGCCATGGTATATGAGATGCTCTCAGTGAGCCTGAGTTAAGGTGCAATAACGACATTCAGCTCGTATTCGATTCTCTTTATTCCAGCATATTAGCATTAATCGTACATCTTTACATTATGATTAATACTTAACCTTTAATATTGTCCGAAGATAAGAGATATGCTAATTGATACATGGCATCGAGCTGAACAAAATGATACTTCGGGGCAAAATTCCCATGCGTAGTTTTCGAAAAAAAAATAGTATAAAAACATTTTTGTGACGTTAAAATATTGTGTCGTTCATTGCCAATTCTCCAAGAATTTTGTGTTTCTGAACACCATATCATACCACTGTTGCTGTCATTGTAGTAAATAAATCTTTTTCAGGAGGATGAGGAGAGAGCCAGGATGAGAAGGAACTTCAGGATGACTATCTTTCCATCCTTCATTTCACTTCTTTTTTTAAAATATCATCAAAGTCAGTACGTATACATCGCAATAAATAAATAAATAAATAAATAAATAAATAAATAAAAAATAAATAAATAAATAATAAATAAATAAATAAATATGTTTGAAGATTATTTTGACATTTTTAGGAGTGACTTTCGGATCATTATTTAACATGTTCAAAAATGTTCTGAAGTGTACTATCAGTGAATGAAAAATGTTTAGAATGACTCCTAATAGTGATTAATAGGAACTGTCGTAAGAGCAGGCACGTAGGAGGATTTCGTGAAAGGGGGGGGGGGATCCGTGACATAAAATACTGTAGTCATCACACCAAGGGCTAAATCATTCTAAACTATTTTACTGTAACATATATTGGCTCAATTAGCCAGGATTTCGTAACGGGGAGGGGGGACATAAATCCCCAAAAGCTCGATCAATCTAAACTACTTTACTATTAACGAATATTGTTAGTTAGGACAATACAATGACGACATGTTGGTAAGTATTTTAATAACAAACTATGAAGAAATCTCGAGTAAAATAATAAAAAAACGTATTGAAAAAGATTTTACAATATTTAATTTGTTCCTCTGTTCATTCAAATATAACAATTTTCCTTTCATTATGACCTCAACTATTATAAAAAGTACATACTCAATAATGTCTTGTAAAATATTTTACAATATCTGCGTTCCTTTCTCTGTTCAATCAACTGTTAACAACTTTTATCCACATAAATTTTTGTTTTTTTATTATTCCGTCAGTTATTGTCTCTTCCAAATGACAGGTTAAAGAAGCAGTAGAAAATTGTTTTTGAAATAACATGTTTAATACTGCAAGGATGCGATGACGAAACATTATGATAAAAAATGTCCACGCTGTTACACAACGGCACTATGCTTTCGGAAGCTTGAAATCTCCTTGACTAGTAGCAGAAATTCTGAGAATTCTGTAACTTTTCTAGAAATTTCAAATTCCCTGACTCTTCCAGGACACCTCGCTCACCTCGCCACTATGTATTGCAAGTAATACAAATCTCCTCAACAGAAAGAGTAACCAAAAGCTTCTGGAAGCTTTTAATTTTTAACGCTGATCCTTCTTTTTCCCATTTTATTTTGTTTCATCCTTCCTTATTTTTTTCATTTTCTAGTCTCGAAGGGGAGTCCGGACTCCCCTTTGGCTACATGTTTGTCTAAGAGTATTCAAAATGTACACGATATGTCCAATGAGTATATGAAGAATACAGAAACAACTTTATGAACAGTGATAGGACACTTTACATATTACGATTTTCACAATTAAAAATCGTTTCTATCCGTACACTAATTAGCAGCATCAGAAGTTTAGGAAAATTTTGAACGCTTTCACGGCAGCTCCTATTAACCACTGTTAGGACATACGCTTAGGAAAATTTTGAACGCTCTCACGGCAGCTCTTATTAACCAGTGTTAGGACATAAGTTTAGGAAAATTTTGAACGTCCTCACGACAGCTCCTATTACCACAGCTAGGACATAAGTTTAGGAAAATTTTGAACGCTCTCACGGCAGCTCCTATTAACCACTGTTAGGACCTAAGTTTAGGAAAATTTTGAACGTCCTCACGGCAGCTCCTATTACCACTGCTAGGACATAAGTTTAGGAAAATTTTGAACGCTCTCACGGCAGCTCCTATTAACCACTGTTAGGACATAAGTTTAGGAAAATTTTGAACGCTCTCACGGCAGCTCCTATTAACCACTGTTAGGACATAAGTTTAGGAAAATTTTGAACGCTCTCACGGCAGCTCCTATTAACCACTGTTAGGTATAAGCTTAGGAAAATTTTGAACGCTCTCACGGCAGCACCTATTAACCACTGTTAGGACATAAGTTTAGGAAAATTTTGAACGCTCTCACGGCAGCTCCTATTAACCACTGTTAGGACATAAGTTTAGGAAAATTTTGAACGTTCTCACGGCAGCTCCTATTAATCACTAGGACATAAGTTTAGGAAAATTTTGAACGCTCTCACGGCAGCTCCTATTAACCACTGTTAGGACATAAGTTTAGGAAAATTTTGAAGTCCTCACGGCAGCTCCTATTACCACTGCTAGGACATAAGTTTAGGAAAATTTTGAACGCTCTCACGGCAGCTCCTATTAACCACTGTTAGGATATAAGTTTAGGAAAATTTTGAACGCTCTCACGGCAGCTCCTATTAACCACTGTTAGGACATAAGTTTAGGAAAATTTTGAACGTTCTCACGGCAGCTCCTATTAACCACTGTTAGGACGTAAGTTTAGGAAAATTTTGAACGTCCTCACGACAGCTCCTATTACCACTGCTAGGACATAAGTTTAGGAAAATTTTGAACGTCCTCACGGCAGCTCCTATTACCACTGCTAGGACATAAGTTTAGGAAAATTTTGAACGTCCTCACGACAGCTCCTATTACCACTGCTAGGACATAAGTTTAGGAAAATTTTGAACGTCCTCACGGCAGCTCCTATTACCACTGCTAGGACATAAGTTTAGGAAAATTTTGAACGTTCTCACGGCAGCTCCTATTAATCACTAGGACATAAGTTTAGGAAAATTTTGAACGTCCTCACGACAGCTCCTATTACCACTGCTAGGACATAAGTTTTAGGAAAATTTTGAACGCTCTCACGGCAGCTCCTATTAACCACTGTTAGGACATAAGTTTAGGAAAATCTTGAACGCTCTCACGGCAGCTCCTATTAACCACTGTTAGGACATAAGTTTAGGAAAATTTTGAACGCTCTCACGGCAGCTCCTATTAACCACTGTTAGGATATAAGTTTAGGAAAATTTTGAACGCTCTCACGGCAGCTCCTATTAACCACTGTTAGGACATAAGTTTAGGAAAATTTTGAACGCTCTCACGGCAGCTCCTATTAACCACTGTTAGGATATAAGTTTAGGAAAATTTTGAACGCTCTCACGGCAGCTCCTATTAACCACTGTTAGGACATAAGTTTAGGAAAATTTTGAACGTTCTCACGGCAGCTCCTATTAACCACTGTTAGGACATAAGTTTAGGAAAATTTTGAACGTTCTCACGGCAGCTCCTATTAATCACTAGGACATAAGTTTAGGAAAATTTTGAACGCTCTCACGGCAGCTCCTATTAACCACTGTTAGGATATAAGTTTAGGAAAATTTTGAACGCTCTCACGGCAGCTCCTATTAACCACTGTTAGGACATAAGTTTAGGAAAATTTTGAACGCTCTCACGGCAGCACCTATTAACCACTGTTAGGACATAAGTTTAGGAAAATTTTGAACGCTCTCACGGCAGCTCCTATTAACCACTGTTAGGACATAAGTTTAGGAAAATTTTGAACGCTCTCACGGCAGCTCCTATTAACCACTGTTAGGACATAAGTTTAGGAAAATTTTGAACGCTCTCACGGCAGCTTATATTAACCACTGTTAGGATATAAGCTTAGGAAAATTTTGAACGCTCTCACGGCAGCACCTATTAACCACTGCTAGGACATAAGTTTAGGAAAATTTTGAACGCTCTCACGGCAGCTTCTATTAACCACTGTTAGGATATAAGTTTAGGAAAATTTTGAACGCTCTCACGGCAGCTCCTCTTAACCACTGTTAGGACATAAGTTTAGGAAAATTTTGAACGTTCTCACGGCAGCTCCTATTAATCATTAGGACATAAGTTTAGGAAAATTTTGAACGTCCTCACGACAGCTCCTATTACCACTGCTAGGACATAAGTTTAGGAAAATTTTGAACGCTCTCACGGCAGCTCCTATTAACCACTGTTAGGACATAAGTTTAGGAAAATTTTGAACGTCCTCACGGCAGCTCCTATTACCACTGCTAGGACATAAGTTTAGGAAAATTTTGAACGTCCTCACGGCAGCTCCTATTACCACTGCTAGGACATAAGTTTAGGAAAATTTTGAACGCTCTCACGGCAGCTCTTATTAACCACTGTTAGGACATAAGTTTAGGAAAATTTTGAACGCTCTCACGGCAGCTCCTATTAACCACTGTTAGGACATAAGTTTAGGAAAATTTTGAACGTTCTCACGGCAGCTCCTATTAACCACTGTTAGGACATAAGTTTAGGAAAATTTTGAACGTTCTCACGGCAGCTCCTATTAATCATTAGGACATAAGTTTAGGAAAATTTTGAACGTCCTCACGGCAGCTCCTATTACCACTGCTAGGACATAAGTTTAGGAAAATTTTGAACGCTCTCACGGCAGCTCCTATTACCACTGTTAGGACATAAGTTTAGGAAAATTTTGAACGCTCTGACGGCAGCTCCTATTAACCACTGTTAGGATATAAGTTTAGGAAAATTTTGAACGCTCTCACGGCAGCACCTATTAACCACTGTTAGGACATAAGTTTAGGAAAATTTTGAACGCTCTCACGGCAGCTCCTATTAATCACTGTTAGGACATAAGTTTAGGAAAATTTTGAACGTTCTCACGGCAGCTCCTATTAATCACTAGGACATAAGTTTAGGAAAATTTTGAACGTCCTCACGACAGCTCCTATTACCACTGCTAGGACATAAGTTTAGGAAAATTTTGAACGGTCTCACGGCAGCTCCTATTAACCACTGTTAGGATATAAGTTTAGGAAAATTTTGAACGTCCTCACGGCAGCTCCTATTACCACTGCTAGGACATAAGTTTAGGAAAATTTTGAACGCTCTCACGGCAGTTCCTATTAACCACTGTTAGGACATAAGTTTAGGAAAATTTTGAACGCTCTCACGGCAGCTCCTATTAACCACTGTTAGGACATAAGTTTAGGAAAATTTTGAACGTTCTCACGGCAGCTCCTATTAACCACTGTTAGGACATAAGTTTAGGAAAATTTTGAACGTCGTCACGACAGCTCCTATTACCACTGCTAGGACATAAGTTTAGGAAAATTTTGAACGCTCTCACGGCAGCTCCTATTAACCACTGTTAGGACATAAGTTTAGGAAAATTTTGAACGTCCTCACGGCAGCTCCTATTACCACTGCTAGGACATAAGTTTAGGAAAATTTTGAACGCTCTCACGGCAGCTCCTATTAACCACTGTTAGGACATAAGTTTAGGAAAATTTTGAACGCTCTCACGGCAGCTCCTATTAACCACTGTTAGGACATAAGTTTAGGAAAATTTTGAACGCTCTCACGGCAGCTTCTATTAACCACTGTTAGGATATAAGTTTAGGAAAATTTTGAACGCTCTCACGGCAGCTCCTATTAACCACTGTTAGGACATAAGTTTAGGAAAATTTTGAACGTTCTCACGGCAGCTCCTATTAATCATTAGGACATAAGTTTAGGAAAATTTTGAACGTCCTCACGACAGCTCCTATTACCACTGCTAGGACATAAGTTTAGGAAAATTTTGAACGCTCTCACGGCAGCTCCTATTAACCACTGTTAGGACATAAGTTTAGGAAAATTTTGAACGCTCTCACGGCAGCTCCTATTAACCACTGTTAGGATATAAGTTTAGGAAAATTTTGAACGCTCTCACGGCAGCTCCTATTAACCACTGTTAGGACATAAGTTTAGGAAAATTTTGAACGTTCTCACGGCAGCTCCTATTAATCATTAGGACATAAGTTTAGGAAAATTTTGAACGTCCTCACGACAGCTCCTATTACCACTGCTAGGACATAAGTTTAGGAAAATTTTGAACGCTCTCACGGCAGCTCCTATTAACCACTGTTAGGACATAAGTTTAGGAAAATTTTGAACGTCCTCACGGCAGCTCCTATTACCACTGCTAGGACATAAGTTTAGGAAAATTTTGAACGCTCTCACGGCAGCTTCTATTAACCACTGTTAGGACATAAGTTTAGGAAAATTTTGAACGCTCTCACGGCAGCTCCTATTAACCACTGTTAGGACATAAGGTTAGGAAAATTTTGAACGCTCTCACGGCAGCTCCTATTAACCACTGTTAGGATATAAGTTTAGGAAAATTTTGAACGCTCTCACGGCAGCTCCTATTAACCACTGTTAGGACATAAGTTTAGGAAAATTTTGAACGTTCTCACGGCAGCTCCTATTAATCACTAGGACATAAGTTTAGGAAAATTTTGAACGCTCTCACGGCAGCTCCTATTAACCACTGTTAGGATATAAGTTTAGGAAAATTTTGAACGCTCTCACGGCAGCTCCTATTAACCAGTGTTAGGACATAAGTTTAGGAAAATTTTGAACGCTCTCACGGCAGCTCCTATTAACCACTGTTAGGACATAAGTTTAGGAAAATTTTGAACGCTCTCACGGCAGCTCCTATTAACCACTGTTAGGACGTAAGTTTAGGAAAATTTTGAACGCTCTCACGGCAGCTCCTATTAACCACTGTTAGGATATAAGTTTAGGAAAATTTTGAACGCTCTCACGGCAGCACCTATTAACCACTGTTAGGAGATAAGTTTAGGAAAATTTTGAACGCTCTCACGGCAGCTCCTATTAACCACTGTTAGGACATAAGTTTAGGAAAATTTTGAACGTTCTCACGGCAGCTCCTATTAATCACTAGGACATAAGTTTAGGAAAATTTTGAACGTCCTCACGACAGCTCCTATTACCACTGCTAGGACATAAGTTTAGGAAAATTTTGAACGCTCTCACGGCAGCTCCTATTAACCACTGTTAGGACATAAGTTTAGGAAAATTTTGAACGCTCTCACGGCAGCTCCTATTACCACTGTTAGGACATAAGTTTAGGAAAATTTTGAACGCTCTCACGGCAGCTCCTATTAACCACTGTTAGGACGTAAGTTTAGGAAAATTTTGAACGCTCTCACGGCAGCTCCTATTAACCACTGTTAGGATATAAGTTTAGGAAAATTTTGAACGCTCTCACGGCAGCACCTATTAACCACTGTTAGGACATAAGTTTAGGAAAATTTTGAACGCTCTCACGGCAGCTCCTATTAACCACTGTTAGGACATAAGTTTAGGAAAATTTTGAACGCTCTCACGGCAGCTCCTATTAACCACTGTTAGGATATAAGTTTAGGAAAATTTTTGAACGCTCTCACGGCAGCTCCTATTAACCACTTTTATGACATAAGTTTAGGAAAATTTTGAACGCTCTCACAGCAGCTCCTATTAACCACTGTTAGGACATAAGTTTAGGAAAATTTTGAACGCTCTCACGGCAGCTCCATTTAACCACTAGGACATAAGTTTAGGAAAATTTTGAATGCTCTCACGGCAGCTCCTATTAACAACTATTAGGACTTATTCTAGACATTTTTTGTATTGAAGAAAGTTTCAACACATATTTTTGACATGTTAAATAAACAGCGATCAAAACAAGTCTCTAAAAATGTTCAAACATTGATTTATTTTTTGCAGTATAGTATATATCGGACGCAATCAACAGAATTTATTCGATCTTGACTAATCTTCATACAAAGGTAGCTTTTGATTTGCTTAGTAAGCACATATAACATACCACTGTGCAGATCTTTGGGTCCCCAAGTGATGGTACCACCAAATTTGGGGTTTCGACTTAGTTAATTTTTCACCAGAAAATTAGTAATTATCATTTAGAACAAGAATTAAACGAGAATACATGGAGTACATGAATCTGTTAAACGTTGATTTAGAGTTAAACGTTAAATAAATGCTAAAGAGAGTAAATTCATGAAACAAACCTGTTAAACGCTAATTAAGCTTAGAAGTTAAATAAATGCTGTGTGTACTTATAATAAAGAAAGGAAATATATGGAACATACCTGCTAAACTTTAATTGAGGTTAAACGTTAAATAAATGCTGTGTGCACTCATAATAAAGAAAGGAAATACATGGAACAGACCTGCTAAACTTTCATTGAGGTGAAACATTAAATAAATGCTAAAGAGAGTAAACACATGGAACAAACCTGTTAAACGTTAATTGAGGTTAAACGTTAATTGAGGTTAAACGTTAAATAAGCACTAAAGAGAGTAAATACATGGAACATACCTGTTAAATGTTAATTGAGATTAATCGTTAAATAAATGGTGTCGTATTTATATTAAAGAGAGTAAATAAATAGAAAAAACCTGTTAAAGTTTGAGATTAGCGTTAAATAAATGCTGTGTGTACTTAGAATAGAGACAGAGAATGCATAGACAAACCAGTTAAACGTCAATTGACGTTCAACGTTAAATAAATGCTGTGTGTACTTATAATGAAGAGAGTAAATGCATGGAACAAACGTATTAAACATTAAATAAATGTTGTGTATACTTATAACATAACAAAGAAAGGGTATAGATGGAACAAATATGTTAAACATTAATTGAGGTTAAACGTTAAACAAATTCTGTGTGTACTAAAAAGAGCAAATACTTGGAACAAACCTGTTAAACGTTAATTGGGATTAAGCATTAAATAAATGCTGTATGTACTTGTAATCAAGAGAAGTAATACGTGGAACAAATCTGTTCAACGTTAATTGAGGTTAAACGTTAGATAGATGCAATGTGTACTTTTAATGAAGTCTTGCTAAATTCAATACAGAAGGAATATTTTTCCACAATTGGGAAACTCAAGGACCTTCTCTATGTATAAATCATGTTTTCACATAGTATATAGGTATTATGGAAATACGGCTAACTTACCTTTTTTTAAATTTAATTTTCAAATGTTAGTTTTTGAGTGAATTAAAAAAAAAACATATCTTAGAAGTGCTACCAAATTTAATAAGTAAATTCTAGTAGTACGTCAACATTCACACAACTCTTAATATGCTATTTTTTTTATTTATTTCATAGTGTTCAATGAATATTTACATGTTTCAAGCAGCTAAATACTATTATTTGTATATTAATATACATACATGTTTCTTTGAATTAATTATCATGGGGCATATTGAGCTAGACTGAGCTAAGTGTGTAGTACAGTTACAAATTCCAATAAAATGTATTTCAAGGTATAATTGTGTATTGTTATTGTTAAAAATGAGGGGAACGTGGGGACACGTTGTCCTCTCACTTCTGAAAAATATCTACGACGTACCTTCACTTCCTAAAATTGCAACGAGCAAAGATAGGCATGGGGGTCAGCGTGACGTCATACGTCCTCCTACCTCTTTAGATTCACTTTTACCCCCTGTGTATTGTTATATATTATTAGCATAAGCTATTGTTAATATTGTTACTGGTAGAATTGCGTATATAAGATAACAGTTGAGAGTGTTACATCTCAAGAAAGTGTCATATGCAAGTGATGTCTCGTCGTTTTTTGTTTGTTTCAAACGCCAATTTCTTTTACGTGCAAATTTAGTTAGTTCGTATATGTATACATTTCAAAATGTATTTTAATTATTCTTTTATAAGAAGAAAATAACGACTTAGATATAAGGAAATTAATTATTCAATACATGCATAATTTATTCTAATAATAGACGCTAACAAACCTTTTTCTTTAAAAGAAAAATAAGGTTTCTTCATGTAACGCTTGCGTATCTACGCTTATATAGTCAGACGCTAGCTAGTTCGAGGTTGGTAATCAACCATAAGGTTTATACGGACGGTGACGCAATATTCTCCTACCCACTACGGGCTTATCTATCTCATGGTGGAATATATATATGGACGGAATTAATTGTCACGTGTGGCATGGATAATTGATGAGGGCTAACTTCTTTCCCGGACTCCCAACAGAGCGGCTTCAAGCGAAAAGATATGAAGATCAGTCAGAACCAAGTCATGCGACATTGGTTGGTTTGAGTCTTGAGCACAAGGGCAATGTAGTCCAAAAGAAGGAAAGAAAGAAATATTATTAAAGATAGAAGCAAAGAGAGGGAGGAAATGGTCACTGATTCATGATTGGTGGAGATTAGAAGACGTGCAAAGGGAACAGAGAAGGGGAAAGAGGAGGGAGGAAATGAACGGAAGAAAGAAAGAAAGAAAAAAATACGACAATGAAGACACACGAAGAAGATGAAGAAATAAAATGAAGATGAATCCCGAAAAATCGCCGCAGCAGAAGCAATTCAGTCACGAACATTGCTAGCAGCACCAACTTTTCACGCATAAATTTGCACGATTTTTATTTTGTTTTTTCATTATTTTTTTTCGCGGAGACAGGGCTCCATTCTGATGACTTATATTGATAAAACGCCATCAGTTGAAAATGTATTATGCAGTATTTTATATATTATATGCAATGTACTTATCATCAACATTAATTCTTTCTCTGTACTAAAAACTTGACAAAAATTCCGTAATGTATCTGCATTAAGTGTAATAAACTGGAGGTTTCTTAAACTACTGAATAAGCATAAATTATGAGAGTTGTTGTAATTATTACTGGCATTACTCATTATTATTATTATTATTATTATTATTATTATTATTATTATTATTATTATTATTATTAGGCTATTATTATTATTATTATTATTATTATTATTTAGTGTGGTATCAGTACATAAATAACACTACTACTTACTTCTTAGCTTGATATGACGCTTACTGTTACTATACTATTTTAATTTCGTACAATGTTACTATGGTTTGACTTGATTTGATGTTTAGTTTAACGTCCCTCACGACTGCGAGGCTATGTGAGACATGGACCTACAACTTATCTTGGGATCCGAACCACGCTAACCGTTTAGTCACGAGGGAGTTTATATGAGTTCATACGATGTTATTTTGGAACACATGTTATTATATTAAGTAAGTGTTTATAAATCTAATGAATCTATATAAATAAAAATGAAAGTAACTATGTGACTTGCAACTCCTGAACCACCTTACCGATCTCGATCGAATTTTCAACGTAGATGAGAACTTAGGAAAGGGGGAGGGGATATATATATATATATAACGATCGAAAATGACCGATATTAGTGTCGAACCCATAGTTTTCGGGATCGCTGAGATAAAACAGTGACACTTCCGGTGCCGTTTAAATCTAAATTTAGTTCCGCAACTTGAGGGAGGAGCAGATATGTAAAAATGATCGCAAAATGACTGATATCAGTCAGCGCTTCACTAATAGTAAAAAGTGACTGACTGACGGAACACATTTACTAATTTTTCTTAGTTTAACCCACTGAAGCGTTTAATTGATGCTAGTAGACCTATATTATAAACAATTCAGACACACGCATTACCGTATTTAATTCCATATGTAATATCTCTTAGAATTTTCACATAAGTGCATTATTATTATTATTATTATTATTATTATTATTATTATTATTATTATCATTATTATTATTATTATTATTATCGTTCATCGTTCAAATGATTTTACATTTGTGTTCTTTTCTTTTTCATGAAAGAAACACGGTTTCTTTTCGTTTGTCACTTCTTATCATTGTCTTATTCAAATGCCGGTACTATCTTTGTTTTCCTGAAGTGAATTCTACACTAGTTACAACATTCAGTACTTTCAAGTCTTATGCTCAGTCTTCAAGGCTTAAGCTACCTTGATTGGTTTCCAAACTGACATCGTATTGGTTGTTAACAAGAGTAAGTTATGCAACCTAATATATCATATGTGTCGGTTGGCTTGTCTAATTATCTTGTCGAATATCACAAAATGTATTGTAGATTAAGGAACAGGTTCGAAATAATTTTTGTTTTGGTACAGAATAAAATTATACTTACATCTCGTTCTCCGTTCAGGACACAGTTTATTGTCAGATTCAGACATTTCATTAGAACTTAATATTAGTTCAGTTTACAAAGTTAATGCCATAAACAGCCATTTTGGGCATGATTTTTGTTTAAAACGGTAATTAAAGATAATTATTCTTAAAATATTTACTTTCTTAACTATTGTATAATGGCAATATGTTTGAAATAGTAGTATATGCATAAATTGTAAATTATAATTTTCTTTAACAAAATATGTTTAATAAAATCTCTCATTATATTTTCAGAATAGTTATTTGTAATTCTATTAAACCTGTGACTACCGTATTATTGTAGCTGAACATTACTCCAATAGCGCTGCAGATAATTCTTTTAACTAGAAAATCTTCTGTATCCAACGATTTCCCCTGTTTCTTTCCCATATAATGTCAGGACTGTCTTTGATTTTTTATTTCTTTTTTACTAATTACATGATTTTTATGTTGTATAAAAATTAAAATATTAAAAAGAAAAAAATGAAAGTTCCAGGCCAAAATGCTATGGAGACAACTTCTTATCCTCTTCAAAAAAGTCCTTTTAATTTTCAAGCTCTTGCAGCTCCACTATTTTTAAGCATTTATGTTAGTCATATTGTAATGCGTGTTTAATAATTAACTTTAATAGACTGATCTATTGAAAAATTGTTAAATGACAGAAATATAAACAACGTATAGATACATAAAATAATCATTAGTCCTCCGAATGGATATCGTACTTTTTTACCTTTAATAGCATGTGATCTAATGAAGTGGAAGGTTCTTGAAAATGGACCAGATTAATTTAAGTTATTTTGTATTGTCTAACATTCAAGATTGTTCAATTTGTAACAATATAGGATTATTCTACAGTTATTGAATATTTTTATAATAATTCTGGGAGTTTCTAAATGATCATCGGGGTTTTAATTAAGTGTATCTTCTTTTTCATATACAATACAGAAATGATACATATTTTAAAAGAAAACTCAAAGAAATTTGTTTCCTACTTTGTAGGTGGCGTTCCATAACACATCTGTAGCACAGCGCTGGTTGTCAAAATGGAGACAGCTTCTGGCGTAAAATCTTCTATGTTTTGAAATTCGTAAGGTGTAACTCAGCAATTGGAATGGAACGTGCTTTTCGAAAAAAAAGAAAAAAAAAACAATGTGCATGTAATCCCCCATTGGATAACAACATTCTAAAGCAGTATAAGCGATTTAACAATACGGGATGTTTGTGCAAGGAAAAGGGTTCTGGAAGAATAGATGACAATAGCGACCAGCGACAATTGTGATTATTTTCTTTTGAAGGTCATTTAGAAAATATGAGTTGCAACCATGCTGTTAATCGTCTTGTATGTTTGTATCGAATTTAAGATTAATATTTTATATCGAGACTAAAAGCTAGCTGAAGATTGCTGAGTGAGAAAATTACTCACATACAGGCATATGACAATTGATACATACACTGAGGGGAAAAAATGTATGTAGCGTACTTAAAATCGTATTTTACATTTATAAATCCTGTAGTTTTGGACTTAACATACAGCAAACGTATAACTGAAATGCATGTTTTGTAATACTTTCTGTATGTGTTCATCTATACGTACTTCCCGTATGAAACAATATAAGCAGTCAGGATCTCACGTACAAATGGACGTATATAACATATAGCTGAGGAATGTAACATAAGTATTTGCATGTGATGTACGGAAAACTGTTAGATGTCTGACATCCTGCAACGGCATGATGTAATATCTAAGGGCAGTGCGTATGTAGCATATGGATAACGTATGCTCCATAATGATTTCTGTAGTAAGCAAGAGGATTCCATATACGGTATTTGTACAATATACTGCTGCCTGGAGAACGGATTTTTCTCAGTGTATAATGTTACAGGATAATTTTGTAATTAGCTGTTACTTATAAACTCAAAACAATACACTAGTATCAACAAGAGTAGAACTCTGTCTTAATATGTTTAGTTGTGATCATAATGATCTATTAAATAACTAGAATCTTATTGTGTAAATTTTATTTTAATTAATTAATTTATTATATTTACAAGAAATATGTGTATTTCATTGTTAGGAGTATTGTGTCAGACATAATTAAATAAACAATCTTTTCGGCCAGGATAAAAAAAACTGTCAATTGCATCACTGGCAGGAAATGATACAATTTTTAACACAACAAAAGTTCGTTTTCCTACACTACGCGTAAGAATTCACCCTATAGGATGTTACTTTGTTCACTTCGATGTGTACTATAAACACTGATCTTAAACTGATTTTAAACACGCCAAAATAGTTGCGCATTAGTTCGATTTTTCTAATATTTCACTAGTCTTAAGCTTGGAGAAACATAAGAGAAATCGATAGTTTATCATTAATGTTGATGTGATTATATAATAATAATAGGACTGTTTCTAAATAAATTATGGAATCTCAATAATTAATATTTTGACAGTTTCAGTTGATAACAATTGTCGCAGGTCAGGTCAGGTCTGCTACACCCTCCCGAAGGCCGAATGTATCATATGAACAAGTAAAAAAAATCAGCGTAAGTTTTGTTCGGATTTCCAAGAAATCTGTAAGACGGGTGAGTAAAAAACTAGCAATGTTGTTCGGAGTTCAAAGAAATCTGTAAAGCGAGTGAGTCAAAAACTAGCAATGTCGACCACAACTGTGTAGAGAATGTTACGATAGAGACTACAGTAAGGCCATACTGCCTGCAGGTGCTACAGGACTTTAAAAGCCTGAACATAACATAACCCGTACCAACTTCTCCGAAAAAGTGTTAAAGATAGCTCTTCTACAAGGGTCCCCAATTTTTAAAATTGATTTATATAAAATTTCAATGTCTGAACTAAAAATGCATTTCCTATGTGAAAAGAAACGAAAACAATTATTTCACAAAATATTTACGTAATACATATTGCAATGGAAGTACTTGAAAGCAATTTTTCATCTTCGATCCAACTGAAGATGTAGGTGTCAAAATAAATTTATTTAGTTTTCATTTTGCAATTCCCATGTATATTACTATTAATATACATACATGCAGGCGCGGATCCAAGGGGGCATATAGGTCTTGACGCTCAGGTGTACACTGGATAAAATGGGCTTCGATCCTGCTTTACACTGGATAAAGCGGCAAACTATGGTTTAGCCCCACCCTTGATCATATCTTGGATCTGCCACTGCATACATGCTTATACTTCATTAGACCTAATTATCAATACCTTGTGTTTTTGTAAAATTAACCGATATAGACGGATTTTGACACATAGTTTAAAAGTAAAATACGAAATCCAAAATATTACAATCAAGTCAAAATATGTGAAACTCTCTACATACATGAAAATTTCAAGTGAAAATAATGAAAATATTTAAATATTAATAATAATACAATAACAATAATAATTAAAACATAACTTAATAAATAATAAGTTATTACAAATATTAAAAACAATAATACAACCGAAGTTTGCTATGTATTAACATCACAGTTCAATATACAGAGAGTTGATGGTCTAAAACAACATGTTTCTGACTTAATGGTATTTCCATATGTGTATTTCTTCTTAAGAAATAATGTCAATTAATTACCTATAGAAGTTTGTATTAGACGTTTGAAATATTTAAATACAATAATAAATTAGCCGCTGAATAGTAATTTACTTGATATGATAAATATGATTGGATATTATGACTAATAGCGTATATATTTGCATTTTCTTTTAACATACTCTCCCCACGATTTATCATAGAACTTGTCTTATATTGTGTATTACTGTTGCAAATTGAAGTTTTAAATAGATTTAAAATTGAGGTATTTCAGTGTAAATTTGATTGCTGATCTACTGAGACTGAATAATTTTACTTGTTGCTGTTTATGATCAATTTGTTTCGGAGTCTTGTTCACTCTAAAATGAACAGACAGTTCAACTGAAGTATTACTACCACTCCTTATGTTAATACATAATAGAAATCTATAATCCTAGTTCGAATTATTAAATTTCAAGATAGCATAATGCTTTATTATTCTCAGGAAGAAGCTAACTTGAAGAAACCAGCAGAATATCCGTTCTTCGCACAGAAAGAATAAGGTTTCCGGAAAATATCGTACCGTACCGTACCATATACATGTATACAGTTTCTTTTTTACTATTAATATTATTTGGAAATAGTTGTTGAAGCAAGTTCAATGTCATTGGAATTACGTAAATGTTCACCCATGTTTTTTTTTTTTATTTTTTTTATCTTAGAGGTCACATTTTTGTAAAACTTCATCTTGTTGTGATATTAAGTAGCACTTTTGACAAAGTAGATACTTTCAAATATCTAGGATCAATATTAACAGACCAAAACCATATCGACGAAGAAATTAAATGTCGACTGAAAGCAGGAAATTCATGTTATTATCCAGTTTTCAAAATCTTTTGTCGTCGTGAATTATGTCAAGGAGTTTGAAGCTTAAAATACATAAAACGATAATCATGCCTGTTGTATTGTATAGTTGCGAAACATGGTCACTTACTTTGACGGAAAAACGCATACTGAAAGTATTTGAGAATAAAATCCTGAGACGAATATTCGGATCCAAGAGGAACGAGAATGGGGAATGGTGGAACCTTCATAACGAGAAACTGCATAATTTATACCGTTTACCAAACATTGTTAGATTTTCAAGTCTAGGAGGCACTCAGATAGGCAGGTAATGTAGTCAGAATGGAAAAAAAGTAAGAGGCGCTTTGAAAATTTTAACTGGAAATCAATTGGAAAACGATCATTAGGAAGACCTAGGCGCAGATGGGAGGATAATATTAAGATATATGTAGCAGAAACTGAATCCAGTTGGCTAAGGACAGAAGTCAAGGAGAGCTTTTGTGAACGTGGAATTGAACCTTCGAGTTCCATAGACCATAGATTTAGTTAGTTAGGTTATGTGGCGAATATTTATACAAAATTTTAAGCTTTGGGCCTAATAGTTTCGGAGACCTGGTGACGAGTCAATCAGTGAATGAGATAGTGGATTTACTCTTTTATGCACAGTACATGTATCCCAGAAGTGGACAAACACAACCATGCTTTTAAATCGAATAGTATTTAAAAATTAGCTCTACAGATTAGCCATAACAAAATTGGTTGTATCACATGCTTCTTTATATATTTGTTTGTAACTATTACTTTTAACAAAAAATGAAAATTTACTTCCCGAATGGAGGGAGCTACTATTCTCATAATATACTCCATTATTAAGTAAAACATTTGCACTCTAGCTTCTTCGGTGCGCTTTGTAAAAGGTATACAGTTTGCTTGCAAGCAAAATCTACAATACACCTCTTCTCTCTGCGTGTTTAACCATCATTCATCATTCATCTAGAGATATACAAAGTGAGAACATCACTGCATTGTTTTCAGGGGAGAAAAAAAAAAAAGGAAAACAATTCTGTACAAATTGCAAGATGTGTGCCTCCGATATTTCGCTTAACCGAACCAACATCTGTTTACCACTGGCGTCCTATGTAGTAAGTAAGAAGTAGTAGTAGGAGGTTTGGTTTCTTGTATAAAGAGAGACATACACACAGCGCCCCGCTTGTATTCTTCATTGGCTTGGCTTGCTCCGGCGGCAACTTCAGAGAAGTCCAAAGCGTGACTCTTCAACTAAGACTAAAAGGGTTCCGATCTCTTACTTGGTAGCTAAGTACACTAACGGGTTGTATTGACATATCTGTGTAAACCTATATAACAGCCTACTTCAACATACATTGACTTGACTTAATGTCAAGAAGGGTTTCTTGATGTCCTGGTACAGATGCGCCGAGATCTTATATATATACATATCTATGTATGTATAGTTATATATATACACGTGAGTGAGTGTCTGAATGTCAAAATAAGACAAACCTTGACTGGTATGTCTACTTGGTAGAGTTATAAGTTTTTTCCCTTTCAAATTTAAAACAACTTTCTCAATATTTTGAAATACTTCTTGTTTTTCTTTATTTGTTCACCACACATCTATTACAAGTGTACATAAAAAAATGATGAGGAAGAATAAAGTTGCACATGAATTTAACTTGCAAACTAAATAGGATGTTTTACATAGTTATTGATTTTTCTTTTTTTCTTTTCTTAAAAAATGTACGATAGTTTATCTGAAGTTCTTGTGTTTCCCTCGAATCGGCAAAATCAAGTACATCTACAAATCATAATGTATTTACTATAAACGTTACCGGATTTTAATCAAATCCTAAACGAATTTCACAACTAGTTATATATATATATATATATATATATATATATATATATATATATATATATATATATATATATATATATATATATATATATATATATATATATATATAAATGAAAGTGATTAAGTCTGTGACCTGATAACTCTTGAACCACCTGACCAATCTCGATCAAATTTTCAACATACATGTGGTTCGGGCCTGGGATGGTTTATATTATTTTACTTTGACGGTGCAACTTACAGGAGGGGCAGCGGGAGATATATAAAAATGATCGAAAATGACCGAATGTCGAATCCATAGTTTTCGAGGTCGTTGAGATGAACAGTGACACTTCTGATGCCGTTTAAACCTAAATTCAGCACACGATATTAATACTTAATTTTTATTTATATAGATTACTTATTATTTTCTTATTTTTAATTATATTTTGTTAGTTTTTATCGATTTGAGAGTGTTTCGGTAATAGTAAAAAGTAACTGACTAACGGAATATATTACTAATTTTCGTTATTTTAACCCAGCAAAACGGGTAATTGACGTTAGTTTCAGAAATTATAAAACTACCTTATCTGAATTTGTTTGGCGGTAAGTTAATAATGCTATTTGTAAATTACTGACATATTGATTTATAAAATATGAAATTATTGTCATAATCGTTTTTCAGAAATTAGCAATATTTCGCTTATCAGTAAGCTACTCTCATTGGAATATGTGATGTAGAAAATGTATCCTAAGAATCTCCCCCTCGGGAAATAAGAATAATTTAAAATACGCTTCCGATCCTTTGAGCGATGTTGCAGTCTATGGGATATTTAAAACCCGCTTTGAAGAAAGTGTGAATGGGTAGATATTATTCATTTAACCATGTCAGTCCCGGCGTCCCCCACAGCGAACATAAAATATGACGATATTATTCTTTCTTTACAACTTTAAAATCAGACTAGGAACATTGAAAACTGCTTACAGGGCATGATCCATATACCAGAAGTTTGTCTTACAGTAGAAAGATTCCGGGTTCAATCTCCAGTTCAGAATTTCTGAGGTACTTTCTCTTACCCGCAGTTAGTCTTGTATCTTATTCCTTCGATAATATACAATTTTAAATTACAGAACGCTTTTCCAAATTTTTATTAGCTATACAAATTTATACACATACTAGCAAAATGTCTGTTTTTCACACGGGGAGAATACGTTTCATTCTGCACAGGAAGGGCACCAAAACTGTCACCAATCAACCAAGGGACCCCAAAAAATTATGAATTTGACACTAATATCGGTCATTTTCAATTATTTTTACATGTCACCACACCCCTTATGAATACTAACACTGGCTGAATTTAGATTTAAACGGCATCGGGAGTGTCACTGTTCGCCTCAGCGACCCCGGAAACTATGGATTCGAACTAATATCGGTCATTTTTATATATCTCGTCCCTCTCCTAACATGCACCTTCAAAGTGAAATGATAAAATCCACCCTGGACTTGAATTTCATCTATGTTAAAAATTTGATCGAGATTGATCGGGTGGCTCAAGAATTATTAAGTCACAAGTGTAGCATATATATTATTGATAGATAGGTCGATAAAACACACGTAGTTTTTATAACACCAGTGTTTCATTTTTTCCTTAACTACTTTACATGTTAAACGCAATAAACAACAATTTATAATCGTCAAAATACTACTAAGAAGATAATATTTTAAGTACACTACTATAGAGAAATCTTTACAAAAATGTAATGTCTAGTGCTTACTGGATAAAGAGCTTAGGAAAAAGTGTTGAAAATCTGAAGTTTGTAGAAAACTATTTTGACGTTGTTGTTCTTGCAATTTGTAATTCATTTCTAGGAGACGTTGCTAACGTAAAAATATTAATACATACAAGATTAGGTAAAAATTCAAGAGTAACAACTCTATTCGCAATTTACTATAAATGTCTAATTTGTAAAATACCCTTCTCTTGCATAAGACTTACATTTACTGCCAATATATGGAACTTTCACAAAAATGAACATCCTAAGTCTCTCACATTTAAATACTGCCAGTGAAAAGAAAATTTGTTACTCAATATTCTCCCATGCTAAAGTTTACAATAAAAATACGATAATAATAAATGTAGCTATCTTTTGTGTCTGAAATTGTATTTACTTTTAACTCGTATCTCGTATATTCTGTAAGTTAATAGTAACAATAACATAATTCTAGTCACAAAAATAAATTTCGCATTATACAATTGTACCGAAAGAAGTGTTCTTAGTTGAATACACATTCATTCAAATTCTTGATGCACAGAAGGGTTTACGTACAGTACGAAATTCTATAATATCTTGCGCTTTAAAAAATATATAGTTTTTGTTGAAGTCTGGCAATGAACAAAAATGCATATTGAAACTATCTGGACACGGCGTTGTTTAAAGAGTTCCCATCTGTGAACAATCAGACTTATATCAAGACAATTTACAATATCCTTTTCGGTACACAGATAGGATCATAGAGGAATCTAGTCGATTGTTTGTCATTATTGTAATTTTAAACTTGCTTTAATTTGCTGAACGCGGTTTCATTAAATGCAACTGATAATGGGGGTTTAAGAGCAAGGCGACAGACAAATGCTGTTTGCTAGTGAGAGTTTTTTTTTTTTTTTCGTATTTTCAGCTTTACTCATTACACCTGATAATGAAACTTTACTCGTGCACTGATCAATGAGTATTTCCAACTCCGATAACATTGCAAAAGCATCATACTTTAAAGCTGTTAGGCATAAAGGAACTGCTCCTTCAACACACCTAATATTATAATAAAATTTTTTCTCTTTATGAGTGTACTAAAAATTGAAAAAAGAAGTTTGACTATTTCTATGCACTTCTTCAGATTTTCCTTGGATAAGGTAAGTAGCGTATCTAACATTACTATATACTTTCTTGAATGAAAATACTCCACTGTATGATGAACTTGTGATCAGCATTGTCATCCAAACATTTAAACGCAACACAAAGATGATGATGACTATTGAAGTCAATTTTAACATCAACACCCAAAGAGCCTGCATACTTAATAAATTTTAGTATTTCCGTCTCTGGTGCAACAGAATGCCTTAAGGTTTTCAGTACCTTTATATTACGATAAACATATTCTACGCCACATAATAATAAGCGTTGCGTTTGGCTATGTTGTAGAAATTAATTTTTAATAGTGAAGAAGAAAATGTTAATTTACCGAATTAACTGTGCAACAGCGATTCCACACTTTTATTTTTGATCGTTATACTAGACATACCGGTATATCCTATATATTTGACGAATGCAAACAAACGTTTCTGATCCGTGAAATATGGGGAAAAAATGAAATCTTTGAGTTTTACATCCCATGGTTATGCCAGCTAGGCTAAAGAAGACGATGGTGATGAGGAATAAATTAAGTGATGGAACGAAGAAAATGGGAGGAGACGGGAAAACCCCGAGGAAACCCATTCACGCGGTGTTTATGCACCACAAAGTTCATTTGGCGCGAACTGAGATCGAACCAGAGACCCCATACATCAGAAGTGAACATTCTACCCCCGAGATATTGTTCGTCATGGGCAGTTCGCGCAATTTCGCGTAATTTAAACACGACAGGGACACAAACACAGAAAGATTCAGGACAGATAAAATTTCGACCTTGCTCTTCAAAGGAATTCGAACCCCCAGTGGATTGCGGCTCATGATCCGAAGCAGAACGCCCGAGACCACTCAGCTATTGCCACCAGCAACCACTGAGCCACCGCGGCCCTAGTTTCTGATTCGTGTTTAGGTATCAAATACGCGAGGAGCTTATATTATGATCCTCCGTTTCAACATTATAGAAGCAATCTTAAATTGCCCTAATAAATTCCGACAAACATGTGAATTTGTCGAATTGTTTCACAGTGTATATTAACGAATGAAACGGTTCATAAAATATAATGTATATTTGCTGAATTGGCAGTAAAATTAACAAATATTTGTATACGGTAAAACCGAAACAATAACATTATTCTTGATCGATATCAATTTGATTCTGATTCAGTGTAAAAACATAGTGTTTGTTTGCATTTAAACTTCCAAAATTTCAATTTGAAATCTTTCAGAAACCCGAATTTGCTGAATGAATTTTGAGCGGGAGTTGTTACACTCCCACCCCTCCTTTAGGTTCGTCTCTGTCTGTATCCCATGGAATTTATTGAATTACACTCTGCAAACTAAGACATGAACTTGCGACTACTCGCTGATGACTTGGTTATTGCTTTTGTATCAACAAAACGGTCTCGATTAAAAAGAAAAAAAAAAACGGTACGACGATCGGATCATATAGCGCCATTATTTTTCAATGCTATGAGTCAAAGTGCAAATTGCTTATATACGTACGCAGAGTACGGTGTACATGGTGCTTCAGCGGGGTGTTCGACCGCACAGGTTGTCAAACGTCTAATAATAAAAGAGTATCAAGCCAATTGGAGAGAAATGCCAATTTACTGTATCAGGACTGTAATACACAAAATTGGATAAGATTAGTCACACTCATGTGGAGCAGTTATAGTATCAGGTGGAATTAATTTCTTTTACCACAAGAAGAAATCTACATAATGACCGGTTTTATAATGGAAGAATCAAAGAGTTAAAATTTCATTACTAGCGAGTTACATAGTGACTGGACTATATTGTTCCGGTGATTTTGGAGCCATTAGTAAAATGACGTTCTTTTTAGTGAACGAAAGAATGAGAAAAATAAAGAACGAAAACAATCAGGAGTGCTTTTGCTTATAGCGAGAACGGAGAGGAACTGTTGTATATACCGAGCGAGAGAGAACCCGAAACCAAACCTCATGTGGAGTGATGAAGCACCGAACCACCCACGAAATCTTCACCTCCTCCTGTCGGTGACTCGTAGCGAAACCTGTTCTGCTTGTCACACCATCTGGTGGTCGCAGCTGGGAGGTCACTCAGCATCGCACGTGACCTTGCTGCCTCGGAACACTGAACAGCCAATCCATTTAAATATATATACTTATACAGATACTTGCATACACATTGCTATATGTATAAGCAATAAAAAGAAGACATTAGCTATTGTTCTCAACGATCTACCAAACCTTTATCTTTGTTTCGTTTTATTATTTTTATTTTTAAAAATAAGTGATAATGCTGTCTTGCACAGATAGTCTTGGGAAAATATTTCCAATGTCCATGAATTTAGCCCCTCACAATATCAGCAAATTTTCAAAGATGATTTCCCATTGTCCATTGGTTAATTTAGCATATTAGTTATTGTTCGTAGGATAATGGGGAGCAAGAATCGAATTTAGTATCATGCAAGTTAAATTAGCCTGGAAAACTTCCTACCATAGCTTATGGAATGTATTTTACCACGTAGGATTACCTACAAAATGGAGTGAATGACGAGGTGCAACCAATGAGATTTATTAGATTATGCTGTGGAATTAATGGAATTTTAACTACGTAAGTTTTTTTTTTTTTAATTATGCTATGCACTCTACAGAATTCACTAATCTACGTCTCAATCCTAAGGAATTCTTTGAATTATGCTATGCATCCAAGGGCGCCCATGTTGTGGTTTCCAAGGGGGGGCAAGTATAAGCGATATTTCAAATATAGTTCCAAATTTTGCTGTAACTAATGTAAAAATTCTATTGGGTTTTCGATATTCCCAAGTACAATTTCCTATAGGGGGGAAGCGCCCCACCTTGCCCTCCTGATGGGCGCCCTCTTGTTCATCCTATGGAATTTATTAAATTACGATGTGCAGCCTAAGGCATTTGACTAATTATGAACTTTATGGAATTTCAACTTATAGAATTTGTTAAATTATGTAATGTACGATAACACTGAATATTATTTAAAGGAAGTTTAAATTTACGACACAGACTGAAGCTCAGTGGCGGATATAGCCCAAGGCCGGGGAGCCTAGGCACCGTTTTTTGAGTAACAAAAAGTAATTTAACCTATTACTTATGTATTTCTGAAAGCTTATTGTAAACTCATGATATACCTATCATAGTCTGGGTTCTGGCTGGCCCCCTAGTTTTAACCTTCTAGATCCACCAATGCTGAAGCTAAACAAGAAACTCATTCCGTCCACTCAATATTCTAGCAAATGTTCTATATGTTTCTAATCCCTCTAAACGCTTCTGAAATTAGACAAATGTAAGAAAAACAATTAAATATTCTCACGAAATAAATAAAAATGATCAAAAACTTCGTTTAACATTGTGTAAATTCAAGTAAATGGTGAAAGAACTTTGAGGAACGATAACAGCGAGAAGAGACGAGAAAAGACAGAAAAACCACGGAAATGTTTTCTATCATAAGCTTATATGATCCGGAGTCCAAGCACAAGGGTGACACATTGTCCCTTCTCTTCCTCTCCTGATTTACTAATTTACTACTAATTCCGGGCACAAAATTGAACGTTGCTCATTTTGCATCAAAAACAAACACTCTATGATACTCTACTGCATGAGGAATATATGCTGATCACTCACATCCTTATCCTTTGTTGTGTATAATGGAATGTGCGTGTGTATGTGTGTCTGTCATCAGATTTTCGCACAAAAAGAAGTTATCTCGAAGGATTTTGTACATAGATAGATTTTACCGGACCTAAAAGCGTATGAAGCCGTTTTATCGATTTTCGACTCGCGGAAATTGCAAAAATTATAAATAAAAAAAATACTTATATGCACATAGAACCTTGAGGTAGGCAACCCAACAGTTTCTTCTGTGTTCCAGGTTGCATACATTTCAGATCTTTAAACATTTGCATTAACCTTCTTCTCGTTTAAAGAACGGGTATGACACTTGGCCCGAGAATCGAAAGAGTTGAACTTTTTTCTCCAGCGCCGAGACAATACGAAACAGGACCTGCTGCTTAAAGTAGGACCAGAATCAATACCTAGGTTTCTTACCCACACCGTGAATCGAACCAGAAACCAGGGCGTACAGTTAGCCACTCGGCCACACATAATATATTAAATTATGCACCACTGGACGTATTTATGATAATGTGACAATTTTCTTAAATAGAAATTGGAAATCTATTGTCAGACAGCAAATAATCTTATTATATTAAATACTGTACAAACATTGTGGAACTGATTTGGCAAAACTTGCTGTGTTGAGAATCGTTCAGATCAATTTAATACCGCTTCAACTTTTTACATCGTAGATAATACAAGTTCTTAATTTTCACAGATGTCGGTGCATTTGTGAGGAGGGGCATGATTCATGGAATTGAATTCTCATCTCAAAAACTCTCTATAACGATACCAGCTTCGGACGAGCGCTCATTCAGACTATTTTTTTCCTCTTCTGTTTTTCTATAAGCTGTTCGGAGCTTACAAATTAAATTGTAATGATTTACGCTCAGCAATACAAGTCTCACGGCTCATTTACTTTTGCTATGGTGAACAGACAAAATGAAGCAAAATAAAAAGGAGGCGGGGAGCCTTTTTTCTCTGAAAAAGAAAGAAAAAGAAAAAAGAACTGCAGATAGAAAAACACTGATTTAATGATGTATAAAAAGTAAGATCCGGATTGCAGCGGATCAAAATGATATTTCAGTAACAAAGGAAAGTCGTCTGTTTTTTTTTTTAATTTCTTATTCTTCTCCTCTCAGAAAATTAAGACAAGCAATTAATCAACATAGGGAATGTAAGTAAGACATTTGAAGGCATTTATCTCGAAAGAACATTGTAGTTCAACCAACCGAAGGATAAATGAAACTTGTGAAGGTTGGATCATCTTGTGCTACTGTGCTACGTCATCGTTGGACTTTACTTCAAACATGATGCTACATTGACAAAAGAAAAAAAAGTAGTTACTTATTTCTATACTAAAACAGTTCTTGTATTACATATTTACCATGTATAAAACATTCTTATCATTGTTAATACGTTAAAAACTTCCGATCAGGATTATAATAACTGCAATCTCCCACTGAAAGGATTGAGGATATATGTTATTAAGCGTAACTGACTTTTGCACAAAGCTCTAACTATTTCAGGCCTCCACCCTAACATTAAAATCCATGGACGCTTCTCCAGTTAATATAAAGCAAATTCTCACTATTAACACTTTGCACGTTACATGTAATGTGTGTAATCGAGAACACAAGAATATGACTGGACGAAAAAGAGGTGGTAATGGCGAAAAAATTCAAGTACTAGGTATCAATTTTGCAGGAAAATACAGGAAACAGCAGAGTTAGCAGTGGTTGGACGAAATGGAGAGAAACGGCAGGAGTGTTGTGTGACCGGAGGCGTAGGTTACCAATATGCCTTAAAGGAAAAGTTTACAAAACAGTATAGTGAGACCTGCCTTATTATACGGACCGGAATGTTGGACGGCGAAGAAGAGGGAGGAATAGAAGTTACATGTTGCGGAGATGAAGATGATATTGTGGTGGATGTGTTTAGTGACGCAGAAGGACAAAGTTAAGAATGAAATCATCCGAGGAACAGTAAAGGTGAGATCAGTAGTAGAAAAACTATAAGAAAGTGGACTGAGATGGTTTGGGAATTCAAGAAGAAGACCTTTGGAATATTTAGCTCACCGAGTAGATGCTATAGAAGTGAGTTGGAAACGAGCCCTAGGCTGGCCAAAGAAGTAGTGGGGAGACTGTGGTAAAAGCGATATAGTACAATGTGGTGTCACAGCGGATATGACACAAGATAGAAACAGATGGAAGACAGTGATCTCAAAAAGCCGACCCCAGCTAACTGCGAAAAAAGGCTTAGAAGAAGAAGTGTAGTATACATAAAACAATCTTACATTGTTATTAATCTCAAATTTCAAGCCTCAAAACTTTTTTCATAGAGCATTTCTTGACAACTTCTCAATTTCGGAGTACGTTCCATCTCCCAAACACACTTTCCACTACCCAAATTTCTACACCCAACAGTACCGAAATGAAGATACATTCCAATTCAACATACTTTACATTAATTATTCTTTCATTTCTTACACATATTTCAAAAGAAAGAAACATTCCATCTTTTTCAATAGCGGGTTCGATTCCTGGTGAAGCTCATGTTGTTCGGATATCATGTTAAGCTGTAGGTCCACGTCTCACAGCGCCTCGCTACTAAAAGGGACGCCAAACTCAGATTACGTTACGTTACGTCTTTTTTCAACAGTTCCACTTGTTTGTTGGGGCCGCGGTGGCTCAGTGGTAGAGCGTTCACCTCTGGTGCTTGGGGTCCCGGGTTCGATCCCAGCCCCTGCCAAATGAACTTTGTGGTGGACAAACACCGTGTGCGTGGGTTTTCTCGGGGTTCTCCCGTTTCCTCCCACTTTCTTCATTCCACCATTTCATTCATCACTCATTATCACCGTCTCCTTTAGCCTAACCGGCATAATCGTGGGACGTAAAACTCAAAGATTTCATATTCATTTCAGTTCCACTTGTTGTTTCAGCTTCTAATAATATTTAGTTAACCATCTAGAATCCGATCTCGGTCGATTGGTATTGGGAAATGAGGGTGTACATTGGCTTCACTTGACTTAATTCATAATACAATTCTGAATATTAGCCACTGCAGATTTAGTGTCGGAATTTATCGACATTCTTGAGCATCGGGCACTTTAGCATCTGTTACAACGAACTATCTAAATATTAAAATACTAGGTTTATATGTTTGTGATCAAGGAAAGTTCATATATTTGTAGCCATGTGTTATGTTTATATGTTTGTGGCTAATTCTTTTCGACAATGAGAGGTCGAAAACCACAAGTGCTAGAAACGTGCCGTTTTCGCTGGTCGATTTCAAATTTTGTGTAAATTTGCCAGTTTCAATTAAATTTGTAAATTTTATATAAATTTGCAAATTTTGTGTAAACTTGTCTTTAGTTTTCTATTCCATATTTTAGGCGTCGTTTTGACCCTACTAGTTTAATATTGACACTAGGACGTAAAGGTTGATACCCTTGTGAAAGGCAACCAGTAGAGGAGCTACGTAAAGCGGGTTGATAGACATTTCAGGCGCTTTACTTAATCTGAATGACAAAACCTATTAGAAGCTGGCAACTTCGAAGGCTTGTGGTCCCACAATAGTGCCACTCGGTTATGAATTTGTAAGAAAAAATATTTGCATTTGGTACTATCTATTACTTATCCAAGTTTGCCACAAATTCACCCCAACATTCTGTATATTAAAGTATTACATGTGTATGTTTGTCAATAGCAATTCACTCCCTTTGAGAGTCATCTTGTCCTTTACTTGTGTTAGTAAAGAGAATTGCACAGATATATAGTGAGAAGTGGGAAGGAGATTCATACCACTGTTGCCAACCTTGGAGAACAAAATTATCGATTTTTATGTTCAAAATTATCGTATATTACACAAATTTATTGTATTTTCGGTATGAACGTGATAATGGTAGAAACAAATATAAAAAAATGAAATGAAATCTTTAAGTTTTACGTCCCACGGTTATGCCGGTTAGGCTAAAGAAGACAGTGATGATGAGAGATGAGTGAAATGGTGGAATGAAGGAAGTGAAAGGAAACGGGAGAACCCCAAGAAAACCCACGAGCACGGTGTTTGTCCATCACAAAGTCCACACGGCGCGAGCTGGGATCGAACCAGGAACCCCAAGCACCGGAGTAGAAACAAATATAATACTATTAGTAATAGCAATAAAATATAATAAACTTATCAAATAAGCAAAGTTCATTTTTGAAAATACACGCTCACAATCAACATTAGTGTGTGGCAAAACTAACGTATCTAATACAACCCTTCCCAAGTCTAAAAATTCGTGATTTCCATGGGAGTCTTTAGCATTTTTGATAAAAGTAAAAAATTCGTCCACTTCCTTAGATCGCAGATCTTCTGGTAGCACCGCGTAAGTTAGTGCTCTCCACAGATCGTCTATCACTTGTATATCATGATAGTTTTTCGGAGTAACTCTCTGTACAGCTCTCATTTGTGGAACAAATGTTGGTGACCTTGCAGCACTTTTTGATAGTGCTACTTCAGGTATTAGCCAATGTAAACTATGCAAAAAAGTATTACCAGTCTTTTTTATTTCAAATGACAAACTTTAAGGAACTGCTGCACCTTGCAGTAGAAATATGTTATTTTGGATTTTTCTGCAGTATTTTCATCCTACTGATTTATTTTGGTGATTTAAAAACCCCAGTCTGTGTGTTTTATAATTAATTAATACAAACCTTCAATTTATTTGCACATTTGAAAATTACAAAAAAAGTGTGAGTTCTAAAAATTATCGTATATTCACCTATTACTGCATAATCGTATGTCGTATTAAGGCTTAAATTATCGTATGGTTGGCAACCCGCTGTGTAAATAGCGCAGATTCAGCTAGTAGTATATTAGAAAACTGTAGATCTGGTTGTACAGTCTGAACATTAACTCTCATTTGAAAATTTAATTTCCATGCTCAAGTATAGTGAGACTATATTACAAATGTATTAGTATCTACCGATAGTGTATTTTCTTCCATACTATCAATAGGGGAAAATAGAGAAAGAAAATTATTTAAGTTTAGACAATGAAAACTTTGTAATAGCTTTGTGATATCCTTAGCATAGCCAAAAACACACACATATATGAAGGAACAAGGAAGCAGCGTTCCAGCACCCACTCAAGGGATGCCATTGCCAAGGATAAACTGTATGTAAGAGTTCGACATTCTCCGGGTATACTTTTCGTCGGTAACTGCGGCCTTCCTTTTGTTACACAGACCAAGCTTTTCGCGGTGTTGTTTTGGAGAAGGCAAGGGGTGAGTAAGTGTATGCGTTGAGCGTTTTCTTTTTTCTTTTTTTTTTAATAGAAAGAAAGGACTAGCCAGGCAGGAAAGGAAGCAACCAGGACACAATGCTTGTGTATACAAATGGCCTTGGGGGCTAGACCTCTGCATAGTTAGTGGCAAACCTCATATCGACCTCAAGAGCTGGGAAGTGCCGTGGCGTCTCGGGCTCCTGGACGAAGGAGGAGGAAAGAGGAACGAGAACAGCCTCAGGAGACAGAAACGAGAGGAGAATGCTTTTTCCTGTTTTGTCTAAACGCATCTTCGAGGTTCAGTAGACGCACAAAAAGGTAATGGAGTAAAATTTTCTCTGTATGCAAATTGTTACTTTCCAGTAACTAAACAATTTAGATTTTGAAAATTCGTTTCCAGGCTTTTTTATTTTTATATTTTTTTAATGATAGAAACTGAGAAACAGTGCCAAATATTTCTTCTCTGGTAAGCAGTTTACTAACATGGTTTTTTAATCATGTGAGTTTTAGAACATAAACTAGAGAAAACACAGTGGTAAATCTTTCGTTCTGGTAATCGTGATTGATTGACTGATTAGAGTTTAGTGTTTCTTTCAGCAGTGAGGCTATATGCGACGGGCCCACAGTTCAACACGGGACCTGAATCACACGAGCCCTCTGCTTGCTAACCTTTCTGACAGCCATTACGGATAGTGACTGATATCTATGCATAGCATACGACTATATTAACAAAAAAGAAAAAGAGAATAAGAAAGAAAAATCCAGAACCACTTACGATTACCCACTAGACGAGACGAGACAGATCTTCCTATAGAAACAGATACAGTTTCGGAGACGGAACATCACTTTCATGACATCCGTTTGAGACAAGATAGTCTCAACACTTTCTGTAGCCAACCCAGAACCACTTCTACATAATATATCCGTGTAACATGCCCTTATTTATATACGATATCCAAGCATTGTTAAATGTATATATACGTTTTTGTTATTATTATCATCATTCCTATTGGAATACTTAGGTGATTCTATAGTAACGAAAATAAATCAAAAGGTCTATATGAAGGAAGGATAAAAAATCGGTATTCAAGCAGCAGGTCTTGCAATATGTGAGTTAAAAAAAAAAAAAAAAACTTGGCAATTGTACATATGGCAAAGAAAAATAATAAGGCATATACGTACTCTATAATATCTTTGTAGGAAGTAATGGTAAGATTTCACTGAACATCTAAACCAATCAACAGTATCCAGTTTATAATATGGTTTGTGAGAGGAGTTTTAAGGGAAACAGATAATCTCAAATATTGTACACAACAAGGAAATATCAGTATAAAATAATAACAATAAACTCGCATGTTTCTTTCTATATCATTAGTCCAAGGACAACTTACTGAAAAACTTTCCATGTTGCTTCCCCTAAACCCATTTCATCCGTTTGAAATAAATTTGGGAACGCAGTTAGTACTTACCTGAAGCTGGATTCTTTTCATGTCATTTTAAATGAAGGGCGTATAGATAGAGGGTTCAAATATGTATGCCAAAAATAAATTACCTTACTGATTTTTATCCATATACTTTCACTGAAATGCGTAACGGGATAACGGGGTTCTAATACTTTACACGTAGGCCTACCTATTTTCCCAGTGTAAAGAACAAGCATTTCAGCTAGTCTATTACACACATACTAAAAGCGAAAGTGATGACAGAAAAACAGTTGAACAATTTGAAATGAATTTTTCGATATAGTTATCAGTTATCTCGAACTAAGATTTTAATATGTCACTTTGATGAAAATACATATCCTAAAGTGGGGCATAATTTATACGAAAATTTTAGCATCTCACAAGTCCGTCAAGTTAGAGAAATGCAACTTGGTATACAAACTCCTCATTAAAAGCCAAGGGAAATATGTTTCACTGTTTCTGAAAATTTCCGTTTTAAGGGGGATTTTTTATATGAATAAAACTGATACATAAGAATGTTTGATGGCCAACTCCTCTTTGACAACTGAATCAAACTTGGTGATTTTTGGTGCATGAGTGGAGCATGGCAAATTTATCGCTTATCGTCGTGGGGATGAGAAGAGTTGTGGGGTGTGAATAGTTTGATTTGATTTCATTTGATTTTTACTTTAGCGTCTCGTTCAGAAGCGAGGATATATGAGACGTGGACCTATAGTTTTAACGTGGGATCCGAACCACTTGAGTTCCGCCGGGGGTTGATCCCGGGTCTCCCACGCCAAAGGCGCGTACGCTAACCAGTTAACCACAAGGAAGTTTGTGGAGTGTGAATGGGAAGAAATGACATGTAAAAATGATTGAAAACGACCTGTATTAGTGTCTAATCCATAGTTTTTGGTATAGCCGATACGAAGAGTGATATTCCCATTACCATTTAAGTCTTAATTCGTCCCCGCATCGGCATGAAGGTGAGGGCAGAGGGTAGGAAAGGTAATATACAGATGACCCAAAAGTAGAATACAATCTGCATTGATCATGTATAACATTCTAGTTTATGGGTTTATTTGCTTCGGCTATTCCGAGCTTAAGATATAAGTAAAAACACATTAAGAACAAATAATAAAGAAACTAAATCTACCTGATGGATAACAGTAAGAAATTATATAAAATGCAATGAGCTGATCAGTATGGTACTTTTGGGCCACCCTGTATAAAAATAATAAAAAATGTGATATTAGTGTCTAATTCATTGTTTTCATGGTTGCTGAGATCAACACTAATACTCCCGATGCTGTTGAAGTCCAAGTTGAACCCTATCGGCATAGATGGTTCGAAGAGATGGAGGTGGGAAGGGGTGACATTACAAATTACTTTAATTGAAATGCGTATCCTCAGAATGGGATGAGAGTTCAAATACTTTCCACAAACCCATGCGAGAAAAGTCCTTTTAAGCTAGTTTTGAATATGAAAGCAATTTTGCGTAGGATAAGATGTGTTCAACAGGTGCAAATATTCATCTCTTTAATTTTGAATTATTATTCCTTTGGGCCAAACGAAATGGGCGATTAATGAAATTGGATGATTTACGGAAGTATTGATGGAGTGTAAAATGAAACGGAAGATCCCACGGACACGACAGGTTGTCCACATTGCCTAAACTGTATGACCGGGGATCGAAGCAGAGACTTTCTCGCATCAGAGGTAAGTGCTCTAAATTGAATCCTCATTTTCATATTTGGAAAAATGACTATGCCTTTGCTCCCATCTATAAAATAGATGGTACCATGCCTTTTCCCAATTTCAGTTTCTAGTAAATTACGTACTAAAAATTATAAAGTTCTATGATTTGTATGTGATATTTTAAACATGGTAAAAGGAGTAAACATTTTTTTCTTTTTTTAAAAAAGCGATCTTTTCTGAAGTAATCCACAAAGAATATACTAAGCAGTTACTGAACTATAACACGCAAGCAGGTGGTGTCGACCTTTTGTTATAAATATATGCAAAAGAAGGCGTAACTGCTATCAACCTGTCTGAAGCATTACCCATTGAAAGAAACTTGCAATTCCACCTTTTCGGTTACCTTTCCATTTTTCCAAGCTAACAATCAAGCTATGAAGATGGCCTGGTGTGCGATTGGTGCGTGTATGACGACGGTATTGCAATAACATATATATCGTATGTATTATACATAGCACACAAGACACACACACACACCAATTTGCCTTTGGGAATTACAATACAGATGAATGAACGTCGTCATAGCGTTATGTGTAAAGCGTGGGAAAAACACACCCAATCCTGCAGACATTTGAAAATGTTCGTCTTTTGAAACAATTTTACGATGATAGCAGTTTTGAGTCTTCTTGAGCCTCGGGCGAATTTCTAAATAAAAACACGGCAGCCACTCCTGGCCATTGAAACTACACGGATTCCTCGTAACTTATTTTTCGTTGTACTTCCTTATTTTTATTTCGCTCAGAACACGAAATCACGAATATTCCAATGTATTCACAATATTGCCTTAGTACTGCAGAAAGACAAAAAAAAAAAAAAAAAAAAAAAAAAAAATCGCAAGTAACCAAAGGTTTAATATACTCATATAATTCTTAAGTTTGTGGATTTTCAATAAAAGTTCAAATTTTTGGTACGCCCGGAAATGTCAAATAGTATTGGAGTCGTTACCTGTGAATTTGGCATAGAAAATTCTGTAGGATGGGGTCCTGCACACATGAAACCGGGTAATATCATTGACTGAATTTATTCCAGTGTTCTCCAAGGTTGCAACAGATGAACTTATTTTAAACAAAAAATTCGCAAGTAACCAAAGGTTTAATATACTCATATAATTCTTAAGTTTGTGGATTTTCAATAAAAGTTTAAATTTTTGGTACGCCCGAAAATGTCAAATAGTATTGGAGTCGTTACCTGTGAATTCGGCATAGAAAATTCTGTAGGATGGGGTCCTGCACACATGAAACCGGATAATATCATTGACTAAATTTATTCCAGTGTTCTCCAAGGTTGCATCAGATGAACTTATTTTAAACAGATCCCCTGATCCGCATATTCTTCTCTGATATGCATTCCTTCTCTGCGAAAAAATATTCTACCCGAAAGTCACGTTCTGTCAAGAAGGTTGCCAACGACACAAGAAGTGCGGGCATCTCGTCTCGGATATGTATTTAATTCTAATGGAAGAGCCCTGTTTATTTTCGTATCACGCCATGAAAATTATGTCGTCTCGTCTCGTCTCGGGACCAACTCTAATAATTGTATGAAGCAGAACCTGCAAAAGTTTAAAGTGGAGTCTAAATCACAAATACATATTGAAGATATAGCTTGGATCAACGACAATAAATAAATAAATAAATAAATAAATAAATAAATAAATAAATAAACCTAATCAGGATGACCTGATAGCTGGTGAACTGAAATTTAAAATATCGTAAAAATCTGTTATAGACAAACAAATAAAGAATACAGTAACAGAATCGATTTCATATACTAATTGTTATAAATACAAGGTTTGTCTAGAATGTAAGGAACCAATGATAATGTAATGAGAACAGAACGGTTTTCACCTGCGAAATAATCTGGCAGCCAATGAGAGTAGGCTCTACTGCGCATGCGTGAACGAAGATGACAACTTCAATAGCAGCATCAATTAAGAATTAGATTGCCGCCCGTATAAATCAGTAACTTCTATACCAATTTACATCTATTCAAGGTTATTATAGGTCACAAACATCAAGTCACTGTTCTTCGGGAAATTCATGATCAAAGTGTATTGGAGTAGTTACAAGATTTGTCCGTTTCATTTAAGTACGTAACAAGTTTAATACTGAGATCATATTTTAAACTAAAGTGCGAGGCGTACCTTTGATTAGCCATGTTGCACTAGAATATGGAGGTAAAACTAGATAAGATATTCTTTGTTTTATTTACTATTTCTTCGAACAGGTTGAAAACGTAATAAAAAGCAATAGTGGTTTCTATATGCTTTGGTAAAAGTAGCACAAACAAAAATGCAATTAATTATGCTTTTTCTAGTATAATTTACTGGGTTATTTTGCTATTTGTTACTTTAATAGTTTCCTAGGTTGTAAATGAACAAAATGAATGATAAAGAAGAAGAGATAATTAGAAGAATGCTGAATAGTGTTTGAAAAGAAATGTCATGCCATGAAAACACACCCTCCTTAAGGAGATTAAATTCCAGGTTACATGTAAACCATAGAAAAAGTGGAGTCCACTTGAATTCAATAGTTTTTTAATGAAGATGATCCACCTACAACATAACTCTTTGGATTCTGATCATGAAGAATATAGTTTTGTAGAATAAAATAATCATGATTCCGAATTAGGAAAAAAATGGTGACGTCTAGCATATTGCAACGGAATGCCCTAATGTATTTGTATTCGTTCCAGCGGAGAGAAGATATTTGTGTCATATTTCCCTAGGATGAATAAAATTGTTCTTTTCATTTCTACTTTACACTATACCGATGATATCGACCCAACCAAGAAAAGAAAAAAAATATCTTTGTGCTTATATTTCATAATTCTTCTAAAGGAGGGATAAACTCTGTGGACGACATCAAAGGAGTAGCTACACTCTGTGGCCACTTAACTATCTTCCTCAGTCTTTAAACTTTCCTTGGTTTAGAAGTTTTATGGTGCTATGGACAAACTTTAAAGGAAAGGATAGTAAACTAAATACAACCAGTTTTTGACAAGGCTTTGTAAAGAGTTTTGTGTTGAGTTTTTGAAATAACATTTTACCAATAAAAGACTGTCCATGAGCCTAAAACATAAGCTAAACGAACTAACAGAGATTTCGGAAGTGATGACTGCTCCACTACATATCAATGCTTCTGGAAGGGGATACCTTGATAACTGGAAGAGAAACTGGAAATCAGACATTGTGTCCAGGGCATTGTATATGAAAGTGGAGAGAGGAGCAATTACTCCATGAGTTTCACATAAATATAAATCAATGGTATAGTGATATACCGATTTAAAGCATGAAATTCTTATCCATGGAGAATTATAATCCTTCTTCAAAAGCAAAAGTCTGAAATGACGCTGTTGAAGGTGTTATTACCGCAAGTACTGTGATATAGCTGTATGCAGAGACCACATAATTGTTAAATATCCAAAGTATGCAAATTTCGTTTTGGAAGTTGCAACTGACGGTAAATGGACTAAGATGAAAGCTAGGTACAAAATTGTTACACATAAAAAAAATGCAGTATGTCTCCTTTATTGACTTTCCAACTGTTCATACCAATTTGAGCACTTACTATACAAATGTTTTTAATACAACATGTAAAATTACTTCATTTTTATTACAAAAAAGAAGCACCGTATAAAATAAACAATATCGAATTCTGTCTACTTATTTTCTTTTAGTTGATATTGTTAATGAGACAATAGTAACCAGTTAAATATTTTAGCAGACAATATCACTAACTTTGTTTTCAAATAACCTATCCATTTTAAGTGAATATACTTTGAAATTCATTCACATTAATGCTAATATTGATCTACCACTATTAAGTTAGCTAACGAAACAATATACTATGGTTTCAAAAATAATAAATTTCATTTCTTTACTCTATAATATAATAATACCCCCCTCCGGAAATGGTTCTCTTTATGTAAGTTTGAACATTTTGTATATTGTACGTACGGAAAACAAAATAAGTTATTTAATAAACTTAAAATATACATGTTAAAAGCTGACATAAGCAGTTTCCTCAACAAAACATTTTCATTTACATTTAGCTTTAAACGAATAGGAGAGAAGAGGACGCTTTCAACCAGCATCCTTCGTAGGAAGGCCAATTGGATTGGACACATCTTGCGAAAAAATTGGTTTCTTTGTACCACCATAAAAGGAAAGATGGAAGAAGTAGGAAGAGGGAGAACACAACTGATTAAGATTTGAAAAATAGAAGAAAATATTTAGAGTTAAAAAGAGGAAGCTGAAGATCGAGAAACAAACACGGAAGAAACATTTCCAGGCCTAAATCTTAAAAAAAGAAATATATATATATATATATATATATATATATATATATATATATTAGTACCAGGACCCGCCAAAAGGCAGAACATGAAATAATAATAATAATAATAATACAGTTGCGAAGGCTGTACGCGACCTCTCAGCTATAAAACAGGAACGCGACTCCTGAAAGGTTACAAAAAAGTGATAGAAACTGAACAAGTTCGGACTCCCACGAAGAAAGAATAGTTTTTGCTCCGCGTCAACAATACTGCGTTGTGTCTTTTCTTAATGTAAAAAATTAGTGAACATTGTGACTTGCAGGGAGCTTATAGGCCCTATTTACTAAAAGTGAGCGAAACTATTTGTAGTACAAAGCTTATTTACGAGGATCTTTAAGAAGGAAATTGAAGAAAAACCGAAATGACGAGGACTTTATACTTCATAATGGAAAATCAAAATTTATTAAAAGTGCTAAGTGTGTGGCTAAGAAGACAAATTTTCAACGAGAGGGCCAAGGTTTTTCTACGGTACCCAGAAGTTAATGTATGATCCCCCTTTCCCCCCGCTTCAAAGAAAAGTTTCAGGTTAAGGCGCTGAATAGAAGCGAAATTACAAAAGAACAGATAAACAAAAGGTAAAGTTTTGCAATAAAACTGTCCTGTCGTTGCTGTTGGTGATTCCCTCGAGTTATAATTTCACACTAGCACATCGTTCGCAGTTTGTAATGATCTTGAGCTAACAATGTTTGTAAACGTTGAGGATGAAACCGTTTCAAAAACATGTTCAATGCAATGCGACTTTGATTTTTGGTTTTGTGAACAGGGCCTATATAGCAAAATGTACTTCAATTTCGTAAGCAGAACTGATACGGCGAGATATACGTATTCAGTTCTGTTTCCGATACACGTCGAGTGATAGTTTGATTCCGTATACATAACAGACATTTGGAATTATTTCGGTTCTCCTCCCGATGCATGCCGAGTTATAGTTTGATTCCGTGTACAGAAGCGATATATTGGAATGTATTCCACTTCTCTTTCCGATGCACGCCGAGTTTCGATTCCGGTACAGAACCCATATATTTTTCAATGTATTTCAGTTCTCTTCTCAATGCACGCCGAGTTATAGTTTGATTTCGTGTACAGAACCCGATATATCTATAGGGATGTATTTCAGTTCTCTTCCCGATGCACGCCGAGATATAGTTTGATTCAGTGTAAAAAAGATATATTGGGATGTATTTCGGTTATCTTCCCGAAGCACGACGAATTAAAATATTTATTTATTCTTCGGGACCGAAACATTTAACCAGTAATAACCTTGGATTAATCTCAGGTCAGTCACCTTCAATGTTGACAGGAACAATGTTATAGATACTATGACATCGCCAATACACTGTTTGTATACATAACAAAAATACATCTGATTGCAGCTTCGAAACAAAACACACAACACAACTCAATGAATGACACGTGTCTCAAGGGAAGTTTCTTAGCCTTTGGTCACTCTCAATTTGCTTTGCTTTTTAACATTACCATTCATACAACTTTTACGGGACGAAACAAAGAAAGCAGCGAAAAATTTGTGCCAAAGGATAACTTTTCATTTTTCTGAAAAGTGTATACTACAAATAGAATGTATTTTTAGTGGAAAAATATCGAAGTAAATAATAATAAAAAAATAAATATCACTCCTCCTATATTCACGCTACCGAACATCTTGACCGGATCAACGACCGAAATACTGTACAAACACACAAATACACGCTTTAAGGGATAAGAAAGCTTTCTTCCCCCCGTTTTTTCTTTCACATTCACATACAAACATACGTACATATATATATATACAAACACATATATAGATACACATATAGGAGGAGTATAGGCATGCTATTGAAGAAAAATGAACAAGAATCTTTTATTTTTTTGAAAGAAGGAAGATGGTCAATTTGTAAGTCATTTTCAAGTCACGATTCATTTTCGAAGAAGACAGGGTGTTGTGCTAAAAACATAAAATACGACAACGCCCATATTCTCTCCTTTTCTCTATTTTTTCCTCCACTATATATATATACACACACACATCTTATTTATTATACCAATGAACAAAAAACTGAATTGCATTGAATAGAAACCAAAGTTTCAAGCGATATCAATTACCTTTCACCATATGCATTTAGCACAAATGTGCTAAGCTTTGATAGAACCTCGATACAAGATATCTTACAAGAACTGTTAATTGCTTACCTAATCGCTTACCTTACTCGTCGCAGACATCTGTTAGTCAGAGCGTCGTCGACTTTGAACCACAAATAATATTATTACTCATGCTTGTATCAGTTCTTTCTTATGTACAAAACAGTTTGTGATTTTTTTCTTTCTCTTAAAAAGGAACAATACCAGAACTTGTTTATTTACTAGACAAGATACACGATCTTCATTTAGTAAGGATAAAACTAGTAGAAAATACTAGTTAAAGCATATGCAGCCTTATCGGTTCTGAATTAGGGAAATCGTTTATGAACGTTCGAGACTATTGACTCTCCTTCATCACGAAATCCCCCTTAGATAAAGCTTTTCTGTAATTGAGGTCTAACTAAATTGCCTCCTTACAGCAGGAAATCGTAGATTCACCCTATTTCATGCACATTAACTAGACAATTGAAACAAACAATAAACAAACCAAAAACTTGATAAGAAGCTAATTATTAGTAGATTTTTCACACATTGTGCTCCATCTTTTCTGTTACTGGTCAGTTACATGGAAACTGAATGTAGTAAGAATTCTCAGTTTCCAGTAAAGGAATTTTGGTGAAGTATTCATTTAAACTTTCTTGTGATAATCATTCTGGGTTTCTTCAGAAAAGATATCGGCAACGCTTTCATTTGAACCGGTTCTCATGGTAAACATTCTGAGCTCTGAACGAAGATATGTTGGTGAAGAAGCTTTCATTTAAATCTTTTTGTGATAACCGTTTTCAGTTTATAATGGAAAGATATTGATGAAGCTTTCATTGCACTTGGTTTTTTGAGGTAACCATTCTGGATTTTCAATGAAGAGATATCGGTGAAGCTTTCATTTAAGCCTTGTCGTGGTAACCATGCTGGGTTTCTAGTGAATGAACAGATATCGATGAAGTTTTAATTGAAATCGGTTTTCATGGTAATTATTTTGAGTTTCCACTGAAGATATATCGGTAAAGCTTTCATTTAAACCAGTTCTTGTGGTAACCGTTCCGAGTTTTCAACGAAGAAATATCGGTAAAGCTATAGTTTTAAACCTTCTCGTGGTAGCCATTCTGAGTTTCCAATAAAGATCGTTATCGTGAAGCTTTCATTTAAACCTTCTTGTGAATTCTACTCTGAGTTCCCAATGAGGAGACATGGGTAAAGCTTTCATTTAAATCGATTCTTGTGATAATTATTCTGAGTTTCAATACAGATATATTGGTGAAGCTTTCATATAAATCTTCTTGTGGTTATCATTCTGAGTTTTCAATGAAGAGATGGCGGTACAGTTTGTAAATAAATAAGCTCTCGTGCTAACCATTCTGAGTTTCCAGTGAAGAGATATCGGTAAAGCTTTAATTGAGACAGGTTCTATACTTTCGTAATTACGTGAACACATAAATACATAAGGCCTACATCCGAAATTTGACCAAAGGAGAGCTAAATACGTACATGTGTCCTTTTGTCCACTACAAAGTACGATCAAGTACCATAATAGTTATGACAGCAACTAAAAGAATAAATCAATTGATAATGGTAATTTCGTAATAGTTTAAATGATAAGTCAATGTTTAATTAATTATATAGTAACTAAAATATAAAATATTTGTGTTTGTATAATAGCCAATAACATAAAGCAATTTCTAATTGATTATACAGTAACCTAACAATGTAACTGTACCACATTACTATATAACAAGCAGATAAAAGTCATGACTAATAATGAAAAAAGTTATCATATAATTAACTGTATAATTAAATCAATGATTATATAACTAGAAAGATAACAGTTGATAGCTGTGATTATATAATATCTAAAAGGATAAGAATAAATCAATACCATACAATAATTAAAACAGAATATTTGTAACCATTGTTGACTACGTAGTAACTGCCAAGTAAAAATTAAAGATACTGTGACTATATGGGTGAATCAAGATGGCGCCGGCCTTGTTAAGTATTGGAGCGTCATGTTTTTTTTTAATTATTTCAATTTTAGTTTAGTAAACAATTGTACTTTTAGACATAATTTAGTTTGTTGCAATCCTTATGTTATTTTACATATTTTTTATATGTCCGGCGCCTCTATCATCCATTTATTTTTACAAAATAGTGCTAAAACAAATCTACTTGAAACAAGCAAATTCGTCCATGTTCGAAGGAGCCATTTTATACAATTATATTTTTTTTATCAAAACATTTAAAACAAAACTAGTGAAGCAATCAACTGGGCCTTAAGGCTGTGACTTTATAAAATTCTCCGTAAGGGGGATAACTGGAACTGGAACTGGGGTATATACAGTAAACGGAAAACCATGCGACAACTGATAGTTGTGATTAACATTAACTAAAATGTGAAATCAATTTAGTCAACTAAAAAGATAATTAACAATTGTGATTATATAACAACTAGAAATACAAACGATTGATAGCCCTGATTGTAGAATAACTAAAAAGATAAACCAATCGGTAGTTGACTATAAACAATGAAATAAGTGATAGCTACAATTAACAATTAAAAATACTTATAGTTGTAACTATCAAATAAAGGATAAATTTAATTGATAGTAAAGTATATAGTAACTCACAAAATAAAAGCAATATCATATGTGACCATGTAACAACTATGAATGTAAAAGAGTTTGTATAGTGGATACGCAATAATGATAGCCAAAAATATACAAACAATAAAGAGGGGTGAGTATGAAAAAATAACAAGCAAAAAATGATAATTTGGAAACTGAAAAACAAGGCTAAAAACTAAAAAGAAGTTGCTGGATTCATATTCTATTATAAAATATAGTTAAAATAAAATGAACAGAACATGGATAAATATTTAACATCTATATATTAGCCCTAAGTTCGTTATTTCAGAATTTCTAGAACTAACTAAAACGTAGTTTACTCACTAAATGTTCAATAGCAATACTCAAGATAAAATATATTTAAACTAATGTATTTGCCGAAGATTTTCTGCATTTACCTTTTTATTTTATTTATTTATTTTTTGACAAAATTACTTCTTTATAATTGAGGATACGTGGTTTCTTTACATATTATAACAGAACTGTTTAGAAAAACATGTTTATACATGTCTGGCCACAAAACTTAATAAGTTAAATGTTCAGATCACGCCGTAAAGAAAAATTATATCATACGATACGGACTGTTGTCCACATCAACATATACATATTTATAAATGTTAACGTTATAAATACAAAAAGACATGAGTTTATTTAATTAGTTATTTGTTTTGTTTAGAATTAATTAACATCTGAACAATGAAGATAAGCTATAACAGAATAACCACGAAAACTAAAATCAAACTTGAGATATTTCACAGTACGAGATAAAAAGTTCTTTAATGTTATACTACAACATTCATTTATAATATGTAATGAAAGAATCTTGCTGTTTGTTTGTTGTTCTTCTGTATAGATAACAGAAAAATATCGTGTTAAGAAATTGAAGATCAGTTGTCTTAGTACAAGATCGTGATCTAAAGTATTAGTTAAAACAAAAAAAAAAAAAATAAAAAAGACTGTTTACTTCATCGAGAAATCAATTTTCGAAAAAGGTTGTTTTGACAAAAACTTGTAACCAGAATTGTAGCTCAACTTAAAAAGAAAAAGAAAAAAGTTAAAGAAATATAGAGATGAGTAATAATAATATTCCTTTTGTAAGAAAAAGGAAACATTAAAGAAACAAGAAAGGATGCTTGATCATGGGATAGAGATCACCATCATTGGAAAGGTGAATGAGTGTTGACTAGATTTTTTTTTTCTTGGTGGCCGCCGTGATGGCCCCAAGTTACAATCATTAACACTCGTTTGGGTTGGACAACAGACTTAGTCACGATTGACCGAAGACCGAATGACAGGTATTTATTTTTTTCTTCTTTTCCTATCCAAATGATAAAAAGAATCATGGAATTATAATTGAACCAAAAGAGGAAATTAACCTTAATGAGGTTTTCTCAAAATATGGGAAAAGATCTCTGCGAATGAGTGAAGAGAGATCTAATCTTAATTAACTTTGCTCCAGAGAAGGAAATCGAAATAAAATAATTATAAAAATAAATAAAAACTGTACTAGAAGGAAGGAATTTACCCTACATGCATCTTACCTCTTTTAATACGCATGTATATATATATATATATATATATATATATATATATATATATATATATATATATATATATATATATATATATATACACGAATTCAACACACTTCTGATATCACAAGAAAGAATACCCTTTTATTTATTTCGTTTACATCACAAAGAATTTGTAATAATCTAGTAGTGTGTATACATGGAAAGGGAGTATTTAACCTAAAACTTCACAAGCCATGCTAAATTTTCTCGATTGTTGATAGCAAACATTTGGAAAACTTTGTTACCGGTATTGTTGATAGTAAATATTTATAAAACTTGGTTATTTTTGATAATAAATATTAAAAAACCTTAATTATTGTTCATAGTAAATATCTGGAAAACTTTGTTATTGTTTATAGTAATATTTAAAATAAAAGTTATTGTTGATAATAAATATTTGGAAAACTTTATTGTTGATAGTAAATATTTGGAAAACTTTGTTATTGTTGATAGTAATATTTAAAATAAAACTTAGTTATTGTTCTTAATAAATATTTGGAAAACTTTATTTTTGATAGTTATTGTTGATAGTAAATATCTGGAAAACTTTGTTATTGTTGACAGCAAATATCTGAAAAACTTTGTTACTGTTGATAGTAAATATTTTTAAAAAAACTTATTGTTGATAGTAAATATTTGGAAAACTGTTTGAAAAATGTCACGGTTGTTCATAACAGTAATTCCATTTAGTCCAGTTATTTGAATTTAGTATAGGGAAAGAAGATAATGTTAATTAACAGAAGACGTATAGAAATTATGTTATTAACTGCTTTAATCTATACCTAAAACATACTTCTAAAAAGCTTATATAGATTTTCTTTACACTTATTCCCAATCAATCAACTCAGTATATCTTCAAAATACTTTATTTGTAGCCTGTTTTTCCGCCACAAATATCCAAGACTTTATTGCTTCATAAAGTCACTCTTACTCTAAGCAGCTTCTTTACGTATAACCAAAGAACACTTCACCATATTGATTCTTTTCTCCCTGTAACCTCACAATAATCGCAGACTCGAATCATCAGCCAATATTTCTCTCTTGAATATCTGACAAATTCAATATATACTTTCTGCCTTTAATATCATCCTAATAAGCAAATTAGTTTATTTCTGTTCCTGCACTCATTCATCAATCACACGTCAGATATCGTCCAATTTTATATTTTTTTTTGTTCTTCTTTCTTTCACTACATCTATCATTTACACTTTCTTCTTCAACAGTGTCCCTAACAAGCTTATTTCTTTTTAATTTTATCCAAACCTTTCCACAATTTCCCCGCTGCCTTACTAGTACTATTATTATTATACTCAGTATAATAACAATTATGATCTTTTGCTTTCCCATTTTTGATACTTGAAGGCTAATTTCAAACTAACGATAAACTTTTAAAACACACAAAACGATGAAACAAGGCTTCATACCTGCAGAAATCACAGAACTACCTCTGTATTTATTACTTACCTGAAGCCGCTTTTTGAAAATTTCTTCCTCATTCTCAGCGTTTTACGATAATCTCAGTGTTGCTACATTTAGAAACACAACATTCCACACTAAATACGAAATTACGTATTCGTTAAGGAAAGAAAGAAAAACACTTCTTATGTTAGTAACAATCTTAATAATTCTAAAGTTGTGACCATAGTCTGTGACATCACATAAAATTTGAAAGATGATTTAATTCTGTGCTGATACATGTTGCTAGTTCTCATTTTCATCGTCTTTTCAGCGCAGTACTGTACACTTTGTCGGCTAGTCGCCTATAATTTGTATAAGCAGCTATCTGGTCTGTGAGACTGAGATCACAAAATCCGTCACTGTTCAAAACACCAGGCCAGCAATAAGTTTTCAAACTGTCAAACAGAAAGTTCTTTTTAATATATATTTTTTAAAATTAAAATTATGTTAGTAAAATAAATCGTATTACTACTATTGTGTTCTTTGTACAGTGATAAATTGTGCTTTCAGATACAAAGAAGAAAAAGCTTTTTTCAGTTACCATACGCATATATTCCTTATTTTTTTTAAAGTATGGTTGTTACTGGACCGTTCAGTCCCAAATCTAAGAATGCAGCCAACTGTAATCGTGAATTGCTATACTATCGCAGCATCAAAGAGAGGCCAAAAGATATTCCAGAAAACAATTAATGACTTCTTCAAAAAAAAAAAAAAAAAAAAAGGTTTTATAGGATACTATATGTATGTGAAAATATTGGGTTTTCTATAAGTTTTAGTATACTGTAATAAACATTTCCTGTATATAAAAGGTATTTTGTCATTTACAGTAATTTACGGTACGTACTACTCTACGTGTACATAGGTATAATAATTTATCTCCGTATTATCCGAATTTTTGTATATCCGAGGTAGACTCGCTCCCAATTATCTCGGTTAATCGCGGATTTCTATTTTACAAATATCGATAATTTGTCTTCCTCTTGTGTCCATCGTCTTATAGAAGCGCTATAAAAACTTAAATTTAATTTGAAAATTATGTTCGAGTTTTTGGGAAAAGTTTATAACAAAACTTCACCAACAGACGCTTAAAAGTTCCAATAAATACCTCAAGTCAGGTAAGTATTGTTTCCAGTTAATAGCTTATGAAGAATATATTCTGTATCATTTTCGATAAGTATCCCCTGGTTATAATGCTGGACGCGGGTCTACAAAGCATATATCACTTCGGGCCCGGGCCGGGTTCGAGCCGTAAATTTTTAAATATACAACCATATTTCTCAGGCCTTTTCGGGCGTAACTTTGTAAATGTACTGTATAACGATATTTGTTGGACGTTAGGACCGTTCTTTCTGGAGAACTTTTAAAGCATAACTGCAAAATTAGACTTCTAATTTTAAAAAATCAATTTTGAGTAAATTACAAAATTTCTGTAATTCGGGCTTATTTCGGGCTCATTTGATTATCACATGAGCTCGGGCCGGGTTTGGGCCTAAATGGTAAAATATATTTCAGACTTGGGTCGGTCCTCACATTATTCACGGGCCGGGCTGGGCTCGGGCTAAAAATTGCGGCCCGTGCACACCTCTAGCTCACTACAAATTTTGGTGCATCACATTGAATTATTAAAAAAAATTGTTTGCAAATCACTAGTCATATGCTGAAAATTCTCTATAAACTACAGAATTATAAATATTTTAGTTACCACTTACAATAGTTACATTTTTACGGTATGATGAAGTTGGTAGGAAAAGGACAGTGGTTAAATTGGTAACTTTTAACAAATCATTGGGATAACACACCCTGTATCATATCCTTTTCATGACAAACGGTTGAACTGTTTGCACTTGGATCGAAATGTCATTTTACCAGTTCACTTTCACAATCAACTGCCCATAAACTGATATACTTGATCATCAATGCGTCCATTGTATTACAATGGAGCCAATTTCTCATTGTTTCGGGTGATCACTGCGCATGGGAATTGATTTTGATTTGGGCAACTTGTAACAAACGTTGTACGAAGCAACCATTAAGTCGCCCATGTGCTCAAATATTTCATTATTGCGATTTTGCCGTCATATCTGCAATTCTTTTTATTAGGATCACACTAATAATCCTTATAAGATTGTAAAGTTAACTGATCCTTATATATTGTAATATATTGTAATGTTAGTTGATCCTTCTATCATTGTAATATTAGTTGATTCTTATATCATTGTAATGATATTTGATCCTTATATCATTGTAATGTTAGTCGATCCTTATATCATTGTAATGTTAGTTGATCCTTATATCATTGTAATGTTAGTTGATCCTTATATCATTGTAATGTTAGGTGATCCTTATATCATTGTAATGTTAGTTGATCCTTATATCATTGTAATGTTAAGTCATTCTTCTATCATTGTAATGTTAGTTGATCCTTCTATCAGTGTAATGTTAGTTGATCCTTCTATCATTGTAATGTTAGTTGATCCTTAAAAGATTATAACGTTAGTTGATCCTTACCCTTACTACGTCCATTGCTCTATACGATAACTCTTGATCGAAAGCGATTTTTTTCATTCTATTTTTTTCAATACATAGCTACAGTGATTATCTCGGTCGAGTCAATCCATTAACAACTCCACAGGTAACGGCGAGTTTAACGGCGGCTATCCGCATGTCATACGTGTAAATTTCGCGTGATTCTCTTTACTCTCTTTGGCAGAGTTTATTTCGTCTTATTTATTAGGTTCACACAGTGAGACACAATACTGAGTTGTTAATACGCCCGTCCGTTACTCCGCACGATAGGACAGACGCGAAAATTTTTATTATGTTTTTCGCAATACATACCTGGAATAACGTTAATGGAGGCAATCCATTAACGGATTATTGGATAATTGTGATATTAACGATAGCTATTTATAGACTATCTCCCATACGTAAGCAATTTTTTTGAATTCTGTTTCTGCACTATACAGCTAGAGCGATTCCTTCGATAGAATTCGTTAATGAAGTCAATCCGTTAACATATTAAAGGATAACGGCGATTTTAACGGTTGTAATTTATAGCATATATATATCCCATACATGTGAGCGAATTTTTGAATTCTATTTTGTTTTGCAACGGATAGCTAGAGCAATTAACTCGGTTGAGTTCGTTAATGGAGTCGATCCGTTAACATGTTTTAACGAGTAACGGTGACTAACGGTGTATACCCGTATTCCATATTATATATATATATATATATATATATATATATATATATATATGTGTGTGTGTGTGTGTGTGTGTGTGTCGCGTGATTCTCTTTACTGTCTCTACAAGAGTTTATTAATGTTCATTTTAGATTTTTTTCGATTTTCAGGTTTAGCCAAGCGCGTTGATGGAAGCTAGTATGATATAAATTCAAATGCTGAAAAGAAACTCGTAACGTGTACTACAAGAAGTACAACAATAAGAAAGCATACTTTAAAAGAAAAAGGCGCAATAGAGAAAAAGTATACAAATACTCTCTATGCATAATACATACATACATACATACATACATACATACATGCATAATATTCTGGTTTCGAATTCTACCGTACATCAACAACAAAATTAAGCTGATACAACAATCTCCTGTCTACAAAAGTTAAGTTTACTTACTTTGCGTGAGTTTCTTCATCCTGCTTGGATTTCAACTCAAAGAGCTCAGACTGGTACTGGTCAAGAGCTGGAAAAGTAAAGAAGAACAGAGTCATTTTTTTACTTAGAAAAAAGAAAAGAAATGCTGTCGTCGTTGAAACAACAATTCCAACATACAACATAAACAGCGCAAAAGACAAATGTATAGAAACAGAATTTTATGCATCATCATCTGCTTGCTAAAATACATTTGCTTCTTCGTTTTTTTTTTTTTTTTTTTTTAATTAAAACCTTTCTTCCATAGCTGAAAATTTCTAGTAGATAACTTTATAACAAGAGAAAATAAGTGGTATCTTTCTTTGAAGAACATATTTTATAGTTTAAATCATTTTTTGAAAAAAAAAAAAATGTTTTTCGTCGGTGCATAAGCTTTCCAGGATGAAAGGTTCCGACAACCATTATGGTGGCTTCGGATAGTATAATATAAAGAGTAACAATATTAAGCATATTTTCAAGGGTTTGTCCACAGATATTATTATTAGTCTCGATTTGTTTTCGTTTTGAGAAAAGGGTTATCTAGTATATCTACCTGAACACAGTGCTTAATAGAAGGACAGTGCACTTCTACTATGCGGTATATCTAAAACGTATAGGAACGTAGTAAGTGGTAAGTAACCAATGATATACTAGAAGGAAAATGCGATGCTCTTAAAATGTTCATCGAAACGGCTCAAGAAACATTGCTGCCCAAAAAATTACTATACAACGTATTTTTAGTACAATAATTATATGTTTTAAATTATAATTTATTATGTTTTATTATATTTTAAAATTTGCTGCCCAGATCCAACCCAGTTCTGATGTTTCCAGAGCAGGATTGGTACAAGAAACGTGAGTTTGACTCGAACTCATAGAGATCTCTAAAATAATATTCTTCAAGTATAAACTGTTCGTTTGAATATATATAGCAAAACAGTCTTGTGATTCATATCTCTTGTACCATAGTTTTTGTATAGTTTTCCGTTTTTTTTCTAAATCTTGAATTCACATGTTAAATTCCGTCAAATGTCGAACAGATATTTCATTAGTTGATATTAACGTTCTCTGTCAGCAGCGAGGCTATATGGAGGTCAGACCTACAGTTTAAAATGAGATCTCAACCACTGTAGTGCGTCCGACGCTCTTCTACCGGAAAGCAAACACGAGCCTTAGTGCACTAAAGCCATACGATCTAAGTACTAGACTATAAAGAACAGCTTACAGATAACGTTATCAATATTGCTATTTCAGTATAACTCTGGATATCTGATATAACCTATATTAGCATAGAACATAAGGAATGCGACATGACGATAAAATGTAACTCAGATTGGTAATTTGATATGGTCCATATTAGCGCAAAGAATACATGACGACAAAATATAACTCAGACTGGATATGTAATATAGCCTATATTAACACAGAGAATTCAATAAGACGATAAAATATGACTCAGACTGGATATCTAATATATCCTATATTGGCATAAAAATGCGACACGACGATACAATATAACTCAGATAGGAAATCCGGTTAGCCTATATTAAGATAAACTCTTCCATATGACAATATATAACTCAGATTGGAAATCTGATATAGCTTACATTAGCATAAAGAATGCGACATGACGATAAAATATAACTCAGATTGGAAATCTGATTAGCCTATATTAGCATAAAGAATTCGATAAGACGATAAAATGTAACTCAGATTAGAAATCTGATTAGCCTTTATTAACACAGAAAATGTGATATGACGATAAAGTATAACTCAGACTGATCATCTAATATGGCTTATATCACCATTAAAAATGCGATATAACGATTAGTAGATAATTTATTTGTAACGAAATGGATAGAGTTCTAACCTTTGATACAGGAGAACGGGCTTCGATCCAATTTCCAATAGGATTACATGTGACTCGAATACCACTATAATCGATAGATGAACGTCTCATATAGCCTTGGAGTTAAACAGGGACGTAACACTCCAAACAGCGAATCCGTGAAAATAACCTAAGAATTGCGAAAATAGTCTAAGCAGCAATATTAGATACACTTTTCTAGGAATTTCGAAGAATATAAATTGTAACTGGATTCTAACAAGTCAATACGATAAGAAAATTCATTAGAATTAATTCAGAAATGGCATGATTTCCAATATTAGGTCTCTAGCTAATAATTATTAACATAGAATAGTCCTTTTCGTCAATGTACATCTTATCGATTATGGTATAATGACTCATTGTTTACGTCCATTATTAAGAATAAAACCCACTGTGGCAGACAAACAATCATCAACTGTTCACGCCCTTCAGACACATACATACACTTCTTGTTCATCGTCATTGTTAACAATCACTTTCACGCTTCATGTACAGAGCACTAAATTAAGAAATAATAGGATAATACTAGGTTTCGGAGTTACGGATAAGCGAAATGGAAAATAAGATATGTGAGTATACATGAGTGACAAATTTCCCAATATATGTTCTTACCTTTTCGCCAAACTCGCTATGTGGGAATCCATTTGCACATCACAATACAATTGAATGGTAATAAGGATTCGGGATTAATGTAAATTAGAAGATTGAAGAGAAAACGACATAACGCCCTTAGAGTCTTTATTTTTCTCTTTTTCTTGTTTTGAATACGTAATACGTATGTGTTCACACCTGAAGGTTTCAGTTGAGGTTCTCGACCACGCATTATACTTGAAATGATGATGTCAATTTGCTAAGAATCCGATCAGTTTTACTTGTACAGAATTTTAAAGCGTGGATTAAAGTGATTGAGAAGGTGTGCCAATTGCCAATAGATGTCAGCACATTTCGTTACTAAATGTCAACACATTATCCTATTTTCTCATGTATTTTTACGGAGTGACAATATTCACCATTAACTCACTCAAGTTTAAGGGATAGATATTGAAGACTTGCCCAAAGACAAGAAGGAGTAATTATTAGAGGTCAATCTACATACTTAAAAAAATGTTTATTTATTGTCCATAGAGTTGATTTGGAAATAACAAGTGTGTCATAGAAGTATGTGTGTTATAATTAGGAGTATATGCGTCACTGATTGAATATATCACCGGTAGGAATATATGTGTTACCATTAGGAGTATTTCACTGATACGAGAATATGTCACCGTTAGGAGTATGTGTCACTGATAGGAGAATATGTCATTAGGAGTATGTGTGTCACCATAAGCAGTATGTTACTGGTACGGAAGATGTCACCGTTAGGAGTATGTGTGTCACTGATAGGATAATATGTCACCGTTAGGAATATGTGTTTCACCTTTAGGAGTATGTGTTTCGCCATTAGGAGTATGTTTGTTACTGATAGAAGAATATGTCCCTGCAAGGAGTATGTGTGTGTCACTGATAAGATAATATGCCACCGTTAGGGGTATGTGTGTCATCGTTAGGAGTATCTGTGTTACCATTAGGAGTATGTGTATCACTGATACGAGAATATGTCACCGTTAGAGGTATGTGTATCACTGATACGTGAATATTTCACCGTTAGAGGTATATATATCACTGATACGAGAAAATGTCACCGTTAGAGTTATGTGTGTCACCGTTAGTAGAAGCAAAACAACAGTATAGCTCGACAGCAATGATTTCATGTCTGAGGCGCTGAAATTAGAGGAAGCTATAATGTAACAACATTATATTAATACCTCCTGACAACAGTTAATAGGCAATAAAGCATTAACTTCTATGTTTAATGTAACGGTTTGTTACGGTATATTGAACTACAATTCTGACTGTCAATGATCAAGTCATTCTTATTAGGCTATAGCTACAATTCACCACTGTATTTTTTAATATATACAGTATATAAGTAAATAAACTATATATTAATATTGGCAACAAATGACATATTTTAACGCCATTGAAATGAGTTTTTCTCGATTTTTTTTCGACAACTCTGCACGAGAATTTACTCTTTAAGTACGTCATTTTGTTCAGCACAGCGTAGTCTATCGATTCATGTATACTACAATATTCACATATTTATCGTTGCACAATACTCAAAAAATAAAGTTTAAAAGTTGATTATAAATTTGGGCTATATCTTACAACACACACACACACACACACACACACACACACACACACACACACACACATATATATATATATATATATATATATATATATATATATATATATATATATATATATATATATATACAGGGTTTTTCAAAACCGCACCGACGTTTGGAGGTGATTCCTGACACTAAGAAAAGACAAAAAGTATAAACCAACCTGGGTGCACAAATGATTCCTTTCGGAGTTATATGCTGCCGAAAACGTGAAAAAAAGAACTTTAAAGGTTTATGGCTCCAAAACTAAGGGACCTACCGTAGTCGGGTTAAGACTTCCCTCAGGAACTAATATGTGCCCTGTCCAAATATACATGTTTCAGAATCCTAAGATACTTACGCAACAATTTTGTATAGAAGCAGTTTGGCTACGGGCATATAATTTGAAGTACTCATCAATTACCTCTGTAAAAGTATTTGTGGAAGTGCTGAAGAACTGTGAAACTTGGATATTTGGATAGGGCACATACTAGTTTCTAAATCTTGACCCGACTACGGACCTTTAAAGTTCATTTTTTTACGTTTTCGGCAGCATATAACTCCGAAAGGGATCATTTGTGCACTCATGTTGGTCTATACTTTTTGCCTTATCTTGGCGTCAGGAATCACCTCCCAAACGTTGTCGGAGTTGTTTTGAAACACCCATTATATATGTATATACAACATATAAGAGACAATACGGTAATACGAAGTTATCCTTTAGTTTATTAATATTCATACAATGGGTTGATGTTATTGGTAGGTTGAAGCTTAGAATCAATTTCTGCAAAGTACATAAGAAGTTGACCTGCAGCGTAATGGGACCCAAACCACCTAAGCTCCCACTGGAGGGAGTTCTGCATACGGAGCAAAGGAAGGACGTAGGACGAATTTTTTTCCTCCGCAATCGAGACTCATTATTAGTTAATATATATTTGTTGTTATCTTTATTTAATAATTTACAGGTTCTTCGAGAATGAATGGTGCAGTTTCGTGCGGCTGCTATGCAGGAGTGATAACAGTTGGGCGGCTAAGTGACATATCGTTTTGTTCCGAAACACAGAATTTATTCAGTGCGAAAGCAAATGTAGTGCTAGGCTACCAGAATCCGCAATACTGTAATAAGTGTGGATTCTAGTAGCATTAAAGTGCGTTTGCATGTCAGCATGTTTCTTGTAGGGTTTTAGCAGACATTGTGTATCGTGTTAAAATTGATAATGTAAGTCACCCAAAGGCAAGAATCAGCGAGCCACTTAGGACTGTTACGCCAAACATGCTCAACAGGGTCTGATGTGAAAGTGATTATCGCACGAACATGTGTCGTGCTGTGAACGGTGCACACACATAGAAACATACTGACATGGAAACGGACTTTAACATGTCACAGTATAGTGGATTCTGGTAGCACTGCAACACTATTTGAACTGTCAAACAAAACAGTGTATCTTCAGCCATCTAAGCAGTGGCGGCGATTAGACATTAAAAGCGGGGAGCAAGGCATGATCTGAATATTTGTATATCAATGTTAGTTTTCCTGGTTGTTTCTAACACTTTATTTGTCGAATGTTTGTATAACTAATAGGATACTATATTTTTCAGTTAAAATACCGTATATCGTATTTCATATTTTATTAAGTACATTGACAACAGCAACGCAGGTAGGTACTAACCCTTTGTACTCTTAAAGGGTATAAGAAGAGTTTTGATTCCTTGCTCATAAACATTTTAAAATTCTGTCTGGAAAATTGTGTGATCACATTACACAGGCCGACATTTTTAAACTTTTGAAAAGTTACAGAATCAAAACCCACTGATTCTGACTAATTTTAGGTCCCTGAATATGAATATGATATCCATTTTACTACATTAGCTCGCATTTTTGTGTAACGCATAATTGCCAGATTTGCCATAATAGGGAAAATGAGCTATCATGAAGTGTACCGGCCAATGAGCTGTTTGCGTGCCGAAATTCCACTCTTTGAGTCTAGCATCCAAAAGTTGAGCTTTCTCTTTCGAAACTTGTAACTCTCTCACTAAATCATTCAACTCATGTTGTAAGATGAAGTGAGGCTCATCTTTTACGTGGAAGGAACTGTCTCTCGGATCTTCATCTGTAGATATTGAGTTGGTATCCTCATCGCTTCCTGTAGGCGCTGTAATATCGATAGTTTCCCAATCTTTCGGAGGAGTAAGTACAGGTAATTTTTCTCCATGGGGCACTGCTCTGATCGCGGATTGCAAGTTTGGGTATTTGATGGCACGTTGTTTCTTCTTGTTACTTCCTGCTGTATTCGTCATACTGAAATAGCAATCATCATAATGATTCCGGGGTTCTCTCCATATCATCGGAACAGCAAAAGCCATCCTTCGTTTGGTTCCTTTAAGCCAGGCAGTCAGAGTCGGATAACACATCAAACAACACACATGAGGGCAAGGGCGCCCATCAGGGGGGCAAGGTGGGGCGCTTGCCCCCTAAGAAGAAATTGTACTTGGGAATATCGAAAACAAAATAGAATTTTTACATTAGTTACAGCAAAATTTGAAACTATATTTGAAACGTCGCTTATACTTGCCTCCCTTGGAAACCACAACATGGGCGCCCTTGCATGAGGGGCCCAGCTTTTATCTTGATCACCGATTTTGTAGCCAAAATAAAAATAATATGCTTTCCTAACGTCATCATTTATCGATCTAATCTGCGACTTAACCATAAATACGCCACAGATATAACAAAATCTGTCCGTTGAGTTTTTACATCGTCTGCGGGAAGAACTTGACAATTTTGCACAGGAAAGCGAAACTTACAGCAACAACATAACCACTTATTCCATAAAATCACTAAAAAGATACTGAAAACACAGGCAAACAGTTCTAAAAATACGGTAAAGTAAAACTGAAGTTACTGACGTAAAAATTCCAAGTCAATTCTCTCGACAAAATACTTATACACTTGAGGATTACTTATTGCAACGCATAAGAGCAAGACTGAGCCACGCAATAACGGCGCAGTCGGCGGGTAGGAACACAAGTGTCAAGCATTTCAATCATCCCCGTACTCCCGGTATTCATTGTTTTGTATATATATATATATATATATATATATATATATATATATATATATATATATATATATATATATATATATATATATATATATATATATATATATGCCAACAACAAGGCTGTCGCCAACTGAGTGAAATCTAATTTATTTCTTACGCAAATAGCATTGTCAGACCGATTACTTCGATGACAACTGAAGCCGTCCCTGCAAAATGGCAAAATTAGCAACAATGCATAACGCCAAAATATGAGCTAATGTAGTAAAACGGCTATCAATTTCGAATTCAGCATCCTGAAATTAGTCAGAATCAGAGGTTTTCCTTTCCGTAACTAAACTGACGTCGGCCAGTTTTATTTAATAACAAATTTGCAAAACAAATAAATAGAAAGGATAATATTGATCATAGTAATGAATAATTATGCTTGTTTTGCAAGAATTATATTGAAACTGGGGATTAATGAACAACTAATATTTTTAATTCCACACATGCTTTTAAATGCATGTCATTACTCTTAGAAAACGAAAGACAGTAAATACTACAAGAATATCCTACGACGTTTGAAGAAATACTCAATTGCAATTCATTACTTTGAATTGCAATTAAAACGCAATTCCTGTAGATTTCTTAACTCCACGGAAAGACAAATAACCCATACGTACTCACGCAACGACAAATATTATATATCACCAATTTTTTTTCTATGAACCAGTAATACTTACAAAAACTTTACATTTCCGAATGAAACTATATACATTAAGGAGTCACTTCAAAAAAGTGGGAGCTATTGCTCCTCCTGCCCCCTAATCGCCTCTCCTACATCTAAGTATCATTACTAGTACACAGCAGCCTCACAAAACCCCACCATTTCCTCTCAAAGATCCCGTATATATGTAACTTCGTAAATAAGAAGTTTAAAGTTTTGGATGAAAGGATACCAAAAAAATCACTGTTTGAAAATTATACCGAAAATGAACAAGTTTTGTCGTTCTGGGAGCACACAGATTCTTTTATTTCTGACTGCTCGCAAAATTTAGTGAAGCAACGACTTGAAGAGGGGGGGGGGTCAGGACGAGGAGGGCGGTAGGTTTTGTAAAACGTCAAGGGAATATAGTGAATACTAGGAAAGCACCAGGAAAAAAAGCTGCTGAAAATGCTTGGGAGAAAAGTTCCCCATTTCATGAGATTATGTTAACCATATCATACACCTCATGAGAGTTACATGGCCAGCGTAAATTATAAGTAGCTTTGGGAGTGTCTCAGAGACGAGAAAAAAAAAGGAGAAGCAGAAAAAAATAAGAAAACTAATATTTTTAAGGCAGATGATTCTTTTATTTTTTTCTGGGTAAACGTTGGGTACCTACTGATGGTGTGCAAGAGAGGGGAAAACTTAGTGTAGCGGAAAAAAGACAATTGACTACACACTAGAGATCTTTTGTCCATTGTCCTCCCTGTGTTACTGTTTTAACACATACAATATAGTTAGCATGGGAACAGCAGGAATGCAGGCACAACTAAATAGCATTCATTTTGGAAGAGACTGGGATTGTTATAGCAGCGTAATGTGTCGCCAACGTATATATACTTGTATATACGAACAGAGAAGAAGATAAGAGAGAAAGAGAAAGAAAGAAGGAGAGAAAAGGTACACTCCCACACATGCGGTGTGATACCACTGCATGCATACAAGGCAATACATGTTATTTGAAGTTTTATATATATGTTATGTGTGTGTATAGTACCTTGTGAGAGGGTGGTTTTCACATATGTGTTCGGAAGATGTAGGTGGTATGAGGTGAATATAGAAGGGATGTCGCAGCAATTCCCATAGCCATGTAGAGTGTGGGCACGCATGAAGTGTTAAGTTCAGTCAGTGTGACTGAAGCACCCGCTGAGGCCATTACAAGTACTTGCTTGATTTTTGCTATATATGCACTCGTGCGCGCGCTTATGTGTACGTATATATATATATCTATATATATATATATATATATATATATATATATATATATATATATATATATATATATATATATATATATATATATATATGTGTGTGTGTGTGTGTGTGTGTGTGCATATTCTCTCTCTGTGTGTAAGTGAGCATATGTGTTCACTTGGGCGCGGCAGTTTCTCAGAAAAAATAATAACACATCTATTGGCCGAAATGACCAAGCAAACTTAATAAGTAATGGAAGTAATGGATTATATGCATATACTTAAATTGATGGTACGCTACTAATATAATCTGTTTTAATTTCTAGAAGGCAATATGCAATTTGTGCTCGGTTAACACAATAAATTTCAGAGTCATAAAACTATTTTATATACAGATTGCGTACTCCTAATGGTCAGTAAAACAAAAATGTTGAAAGATCGAGTTTTTATACGTTTATATAACGAAAGAGTTAAAATAAAATGAAAGAATTTGTATGAAGGAAAACGATTAAACTTATGTGAGAGAAAAGAATAAAATTACATGCGATGGAAATCTTTCAATCAAATAGAAACGTTCAAATGTATGCTTAGAAGAGCTACATTATAACAAGGAAAACTATTTTTCAATCAGACAGAAACGTTCAAATGTATATCTAGGTTGCTTACGATGGCTACATTACGAAAGAAAAACTATTTTTCCATCAAATATAAACGTTCAAATGTATGTCTAGATTGCTTAGGATAGCTACATTACGAAAGAAAAACTACATTGATAGCAATTTAGGTTCAACATTGTCAGTGCCTAACATCCGAGGCTCCTGACATACTAAACTTTTAGCATATGTTTTTGCATTTCCTTTCTGCTTTAGAATACTGTACATTTCAATCAAACTAACATGTTAAAAGCACAGGTTGACTAAGCAGATAACTATTTTCAAAGATTCATTTTAAACGGCTCAACAGTGTAGATGTGTAGAGCAGACAAACATATAAATAAACAAACATACATTTTGCTTTATACAGGGGACTCTCGTTAATTCGATAATTCAAAAACGAAATCTCCATGAAAACTGTAGTGAAAATAATTCTTAAATTCTTACTGTTTGGATAATTCAAAATAATTATCGTACATTTTTTTAAGTGTTGGACAAATTGAAAACAACAGAATGTACGTTTAACTGGTTTTCAGTTATCGAAAGGAAACCGTAAGGGAAAAGTGACGCAAAAACATAACCCATCTGATTGTAAAGAAGAAGAAGACAAGACAAGCGATAAAGTATAGAAAGAATGTGTGTGCTAAATTCAGCTAAAGTCTCTGAAATGCTTGAAATTTTAAAAAGACTTATTGAATGTCAACCAAATGTTACTAACGATATATTTCACACAATAAACTGAAAATTTTGCTGACCGTGCAAAAACGATCAAATCAGAACAAACGAAATTCACGAACTCGAATGAGAACAGATAAAGCCTCACATACACACACAAAAATAAAAAGTTCTTAACTGCGGACTCCACGGTATGGATTTGATGTATTTTGTTACACAGAATGCAATCCGTCAATTTTGTTTTATAGGTGAAACACATCGTGTCGTCCCAAGTAGCGTTTCGTCCCAATCCCACCACGTGTCGTATCGTTTCGTCCAAAGCAGAATTTCGTCTCAATTCCACGAACACGAAACTTAGGTTTCGAGTAGCGTTTCGTCCAGTAGTTACACTCAGAAATACACAACACACACACACATTTATTAAGTTTACAGTGCGATAAGCTCCACTGTTGTGACCAGCCTGGACTGCGTGCCCTCTTTTATGGGCACCTCTCTGACAGAGGTGGGCCTGCTGTATAAGCTTGGCACTCAACATATACGAAAGGGGTAGTAAGTAACCCACGAATTACCGCACTCGGGCTTAAAACTTAAGGCCTAGTCCAAAAAATATAATTGCAGCCAGCGCTTTGTTACTTATTAAATGATATTCGTATATTTTTCACTATCAATAGCTTCGTCCAATATTTTCATATGTCAGTCCTAACGGCTTTTCTTTCTTTTTAATCTATAAGGATTATGTAAGAGACACTTCTTAAAAAGCTCCCGATGTCTCCTGACTTTTCCAGTGACTCAGTTGTTCTTACAATTCTGTCATCCATGGAAACATATTTGTGGATTTTGAGACCACTGGTCAACAAAGTAATGAAAAATTCGATCAGTTTTTCGTGATCTTTTGTGATACTGTGGATATATAGTCATCCTTCCTCCATTTTTGTTGGCTTCAAAAAGGTAAGGCAGCACACATCCTGAGTCCCGTACTTCCATTGGAGAACGCTCGTTAGCAAGTGTTCGAAGTGCCTAGTAGGCCTATACGGCTGTGCTGCCACCTAGATTAAGTTTCAGAATTACCGGTTGATAGACATGTGAGTTATCACCTGTGTGGGTTACTGGACGAAACTCTACTCATTAGTCTGTTCACTAATCAATAAACATAACGGTAGCTCGAGACCAACTGCCATGGATTTGCATTGGGACGAAACGCTACTACACCGGGAAGAAATGTTACGGATTTTGTCTTCGGACGTAACGCTACTGGGACGAAATACTACGAAACCAAACACTTGTGTATTCTCCCTATCCAAAATTGTTCAAGTTTTTCGCCCATTAAAAATTGACACGGTCAGTTGTCCTGGGGTTTCGAAATTTGGATTTGGCGTAACCAAAAACATCGAATCCTTGGGGTCCGCTGCACATAAATTTTGTTTTTTGTGTGGATGTGTTACGTGTGTATCCTCGCTGTCCAAACTCGCTCGTTTTTCGCCCATAAAAAAACACACACACAATCAATCGTCCTGGTGTTTCGAAATGTGGATTCTGTGTAACAAAATACGTCGAATCCATAACCTGGTTTCAGCTACAAAGAACTTTATTGTGTGTGTGTGTGTGTGTGTAGCTGTGTAAGATTTTATGAGTGCTGCTGTACTGTATTGTACTTTTGTGAGTATTGTATTGATAGAGATTAACCTGCCACTGTCTTAGTAAAACATTCTAACGAGGAATACCAAGGCCAGTACATGTTTCATGTTATAGGTTACCCCTTCACTTGCATGCTATCACCAATAGAAAAATAAGTCTATTTTGCGTAAAAAAAAAAAAAAAAAAAAAAAGAATGACGCTTTCAGTGTCTGTTGACCTCCTGTTTCAATTTATGCCACTACTACCTCTTTTTAGAAGAAAAGTTTGGATTGTGTGGTGTGCATGCATTACACAAAATTACACACATGACCAATGAATATTTGTGAGTAGGTGTGGACATGGGAAAACGGCCTATTATGGAATGTGAGTTGCTTCACTATATTTACCTTCCATGTTGTACGTATATACTATACGTGTTATATAGTTACTGAGTTATATTCCCTTTAAAAAAGTAAGCAGTATTGCCTGAGGCATTTGGTGCAAGGGAACGCCCTTAGCTTAACTTGGCGAAAAAAACCTTGCGTCACTCAAAACTGACATAATACAACTGCCCTCTCTCCTCCTTCCTTTCGCGTCTTGAGAAAATTCTGCAGGTATTGTATTTTTATAAATAAATAAACAAATATACAATCATGTTGTTATATGCAATGCTACTCTCACAATATTTCCACTAATTTTCCTCTCTCTGTATTTAGCGTATTCTATTTTCATGTGTGGCCATGATTACGTCCCAAAACATAATTACTTTCAAGAATGTAATCCATTTTTTTTAGTGTCCTACTTACATTGTAATTATTAGAAAGAATGTTTTTCATTTCTGTCACTAATTATTACGATGCAAATTAAAACTTCCAATCATATTAAGCTCGTCATTTTTCTTTTTTTTTTTTCTTTTTAAAAAAAGTAGTTCCGAGTTGTTTTGAATCTCACTTCCTATAAATAGTTCTAAAAGAGACCACAGTAACCCAAAATACGTACATGAAAATGAAATGATATCTTTGAATTTTACGTCCCACGATTATGCCATATGGGCTAAAGGAGACGGTGATGATGAGAAATGACTGAAATGGTGGAATGAAAAAAGTGGGAGGAAACGGGAGACCCTAAGAGAAACCCATGTCCACTTGGCGCGAGCTGGGATCGAACCAGGGACCCCACGCATCACAGGTGAACGCTCTACTGAGCCACCGCGACCTCCATATTATATATATATCAAGTGAATAATGTTAAATGGCATCCAAAGCGACGTCACGTTTTGAAGGCATTTACAATATACAATATGCGCCAAAAGTTACCTTGTACGTTTGGAAAGACAATGGAAAGTTAGCAAACAGATATGAAGGATATGAAGGTAATAACTAATTGATCAGTTGAAAGTTCATGATTTAGAGATCAGCCTACATTTTTTTCTCAGTGTGGTTATGACCTAAATTTTAAAGAGATGAATGATTAATGAAAGTGACTAGGGACAATGAGAATGTGGAAGGAAACGAAAAAACCTCGAGAAAACCCCACATATGTTATCAAGTACAAACTCACACGAGTTGGGATCGAACCAGAGACCCTTAACAGCAGAGACAAGCACTCTACCACTGAGCTACATGAGCCCCTAGAACACAAAAGTAATACCGATATAATTCCTATTAGGAAACACTATACCTGCAATAACATTGTCTGTTCTATTTACCTTCCTCGATATGTGAATATTAAAATCCGTGTCTAATAATAATTACGCACTTATTATTAGACACTTACGCACGTGTCTAATAATAATTACGTTAGGACTGCATGATCAACAAAGTAGCTATACGTATTGAACAGGTCTTACGTTAAACTGTACACACTTAATGTGTTGACATTTGTATTAACATTCCGTGTAAAGAATAAAAGAAGATGTATTGGTGGTGAGTCTACAGCTTTGTGTTGGGTTATAGCTTCGTTACGTGCTCTATTTAGCATGCATTAGCGCCTTTTTCTCGCAATGGAACTTACTAATGGAACATATAACTACCCGTAAACATGTGATAACCGTTTAGATTGAAATGTTAACACAAACATTTTCTTTTTGGAGATGTACAGACAGCCTGTCAATCATTAATAAGTTTATTCATATAAGTATGTATATTAATATATATTAAACAATTTGTAATTGAAATTGATTGAGAATACATTAATAATTACGAGACACGATTTCAAAAAGAAGGATTGTTAATTTTGACGTTACTAAACGATTAACCGGCCCACAATCAGGGGCGGCTTTAGGATTTTAATTTTGGGTAGGCCCGCTCCTTCGCTTATGGATACATATACACATCTAATTGATAAACAATAGTAGAAACTTATTTTTACAGTAGTGGTTAATGCTGTTTGTTAAATAGTTATCTACAATTAATGTAAATATTTACTCTTTATTCTATCTTTTAAGTTTTTATATATTTTTCAAAACTTTTGGGTAGAGCCTACCCGACCTACCCGCTAAACCTGCCACTGCATACAATTGATTTTTTAAAAAAAGTCTACAATCTGTTATTCCACCAAATGTAAAATACGAATCCGTTGAAGGTAGTAAGTTTCCATGTTGCGAAACAACTCGTCTTGTACTGATTGCTTTAGGCAAATCCTTATTATAAGCATACATTGGATTTACAATATAGTTAATCAACCATCCCATAATTTATTTTTTATGACTTAAATTAACATTTAATACAGCTCTGATCAATGTATTTTTGCTTCTAATTAGCAATTATAGTTTTATTTTCTTATCCCAAGTTTAATGGTCCATAAGTTAGGAACCAAAGACTTGCACAACGTAGTATTTTATATGCATAGTAAGCTCGTCAAGATCTGATCACCATACCAAGTTTGGTCAAAATCAGATTATCTTCATCAATTGCGTAGAGGGGGAACACTGTAGCCTAGAGGTTAGAATGTTGGACTCATGTTCGCGTGGTTCCGGAATCGATTCCCGACAGGTGCTTCCCGATTTTCGGCATCCACACAGCGTCGCGAAGCAAACTGGGGAGTCACATGAAAATAAGACGTGACGGCCACTAGGTCTAGAAAGCTCCTGATGCACCTGTTAGGAACCTGACCAAGTGCTCGCCGCTAGGCTGGACGTAGTTCAGCAGGTCGCTAGCAGATGGCGCTGGAGCAGGCTTAGGTTCACAAAATGAGGTGTTACGTCAAGTAATTTAGTTTGGTTTTAATTGCGTAGAGGGTTTTTTCTTTCTTTGAAAGTTTAACTAACTCTATATCCCGAATTTGATGTCCCATATCTTGGAAACCAAAGACCTGCATACCATAATATTTCATACGAGTACTAATCTTGTTAAAGTCTATAACTATGCCAACTTTGGTCAAGATTGGACGAATTTTTATCGATCACACATGATATATTACGATGCTCATCTAACTTCAAGATTTTTTTTTTTTTTTTTTTTGCCAAATACTACGATGCTCATCTAAGTTTCAAGAGTTTTTGGCCAAATACTATTATGTTCATCTAAGTTTCAACAGTTTTTGGACAAGTACCACGATGCTTATCTAAGTTCAAGAGTTTTGGGCCAAATACTGCAATGCTCATCTAAGTTCAAGAGTTTTGGGCCAAATATTACGATTCTCATTTAAGTTTAAAGAGTTTTTGGCCAAATACGACGATGCTTATCTAAGTTCAAGAGATTTTGACCAAATACTACAATGCTAATCTAAGTTCAAGAGTTTTTAGCCCAATACTAAATCCACCAGGTATATCAAGCTCCCTACTCGCCGGACATAGTTCCCTGTGACTTTTAGCTTTTCTTTAAGCTCAATTTTCAACTGAAAGAACTCACTTTTTCTGAACAGAGTACAGATCATGCGTAACACGACGAGGTCTCTGCTAACGATACCACAACGTAACTTCCAAAATTGTTTCCAACAAAGAAAGGATATTTTGAAAAAGTATGCGCATTCTCAAGGACCCTATTTGAAGGGAATTGGGAGCTGAAGTTCATAGGTATGATATTTTATTTTTGATGGATAAAGATCAGATGTTTTTTTTTATCGTGAGTGTACTATCCTTATGATTGATTTTATTTAAAAAAAAAATCGAGATCAAAAATATAACAACACCGAAATAATGAGGGAAAATTCAACTTAAAGAAATCATAAGGGGAGTGAGAATGAAAATAAACCAATTATCATAAGATTATTGGGCCACGGTAACAGATTAATTGGCCCCTAAACACTGAAATTATTAATATTATTAAGTCTTCTGCCTGGTAGCAGGTCCTGGGTTTTCTCTTCTTTACTTTTCAGGTTCGGATCTGGAAAAGTTTCTTCCACGTTTCTCGATCTTCAGCTTCCTCTTTTACCTCCAAAAATTTTCTTCTGCTTTTCAAATGATCGATCAGTTGTGGTCGTCTTCTTCCTATTCCTGGCTTTCTTTCCATATTCGTTCTATGGCATTATGAAGAAGACAATTTCTTCGCAAGACATGTCCAAATCAATGGAGAAATTAAATCAGATGATTGTATATACAACAGTGTGCGCTTGAAATAATGTTTTGATGCACCTTTTCCAATTATAGTTGCGAAACTAGTATAAATAGAACGTGATGGCTTAACTTCATCATGACATTAAGCCTTACTTTATGACGTGTTTACCTTCCTGCGATTCTGGTCTGTAAGCTAAAAGATGGGTGGAATTAAATGATAACAGAAGTCGGTGAAAAAGCTAACAATGCGAAAGAAACCGGAAGAAAACTTCCAGAAAATCCAAGCTCACGATATTGTCCACATATGGAGTGGAGCAGAACCTAGGACCTTTGAAATACCAGCGGTAACCTTCGTGTCACTGAAGCACTGTGCTTCTCTATAACGGTTAAGACTGAAAGAAATTATCTGTTTACCTCTACTTTATTATTGAATAACTCAAATATCACGCAACGCGATAAGGGTAATTTACCAGAAAATTTGGTTTCATACGATTTCAAAATAATTTATGCTACATTATTAAAATAGCTTGCCTTACACTCAGTGATAGTATTATATCCTTTGTAACAGAGATAAATAAGATACATTATACAATTTAATAAAATTACAGTATAAGTTCATTTTATGGTAAAATTACAATTGCCACAACATTGCTATCAACTTTCATTCATATGAAAGATGGTGCTTACGGATGATTATACAAGAATAATGATTCATAATAAAATAACGATGAATTAAATGACAATAAGTAATTATTATTTTAGAATTAACGACATATACTCCAACATAGACTTAGATGTAATTTCACAGTGAAGCTATGACACCATCTTTGCCAATATTTCTTTGTAATCCGACTAAGAAAGATTCTTATAGTGTAATTTAATAAAAAAATTACATTATGTATGATAAACATTATTTACATCAATTACTAATTGTGTTACACTAATGACGTTAGTTGTTAGTATGGCTTTGAAATATCGATGTAAGTGAATTGAGACATTCAAAGCAATGCTGATAGATGTAGAAAAAATAATTCTTATTGTACTCTTCATTGTATACACTTATGGCCATGCGTGTTTGCGTGTATTTGTGTATTAGTTCCTACCTATCCATTATAAACAACAAGTGTCCAGATGTGCGACAGGCAATACTGTTTTACGATCTTTGAAAAGAACTTTGAAAAAAGTGAATGAATGGGGCAGAAGATGACACCCGATCGTGCGTTGTGTGCAACTAACAGGAGGAGCAGTTGAATGCAAGTCAATTCCGTGCCTACTTACAGAGAAGAGGAAATTGCTTGAAAAATCTTCTCCTTCAGGGGACAAGACAAGCCCACTTGAAGAATGATGCGTGACAAACGAGCAAAATGGCCAAAAGAATTTTTGCATGCACACGATAAGGATACGATACGGCTCATCTGGAGGTGGATAGACCAAGAAATAAATTGAAAGACGCTAAATCATATGTTTCAAAAAAAGACAATGTTTTCATGATATACCTAGGTGTATATATATACTAAATTAAACTTCAGGCGCATTACCGACTATAAAGGTTGGAGAGATGGCTTTTAGTTGGGTGGTACCGTACTGCCATGCAACCTGATTGGCTAGCGAATGTGCACCCAAGATGCATGTGAGATTTCGCTGTTCGATGCCCGCTGTGAACGATTGATCTTGTAATAGTCAGTAATTGACATTAAAATAAAGATCAATAATAACAATGATCAACCATTGCTATTTTGACATTAACAATAGAAATTCTTCCGCCCAGCCCTTCGACCCGCTGTGAACTATATATAGATTAAAATAGTGCTTACTTTAAAGCTTTAATCATTTATATCTAACGTCTTTCTATTTCAAGTGTGACCCTGCTGCCCCTGCTGTTGATGTGTGTTTTCCCGTACCTCCCTCGAAAGAGGATTGACAAATTGCTGTGACCGAGATCTTTCAATTGTTGGATGCAGACAGCGTTGCCACAATGAATTATTTCACCGACTTCGCTGTGCACTGTCTTGTTAGCCATTCTAAGTAGCCTACGATCTTCACTCGTCAAGACCAAATTGGCAACATAGCCGAGGTCATTCACTTCTTTTTACAAAACAAAGAAAGGGTTTCGTCCGTAAGAGGGTGGTGAGAATGAGGCCGAAGATATGTTTCACATATTTTCCGAGGACACACTTGAAACAGAAAGGCTCTAGCAAATCTATTTTTATTTATTTGAGTTTATCCGCAACAACCTCCATATTATCATATTTGTGTAATTATTCAAGGCGTAGGCGCCAAATTTTAAGTTTCTCAATGGATGCTCAGGCTTCGGTAGTAATGTCCTTTTTTTTTTTTTTTTTTTTTTTTTTTTTTTTTTTTTTTTTTTTTTTTTAAAGATCCAATAGACTAATGGTTTTTAAATTATTCCTGAGAGGCGAGAAAGACTTGGAAGATCTGTTGAAATAAAATGAACCGTAAAATTATTTTTAAACTGCAAAGGAAAGTTTAAAAAATATATATATATATATTTAATTTGTTTCAGTAGATTTCCTACATTTTATATTGAACAAAATTCCTAAGCACTAAGATTTTGTTAGTGATTTTCAAATGTGTTTACCGTTCTGTGGGCGTTCAATAAAGTGTGTATTAATAATAATAATAATAATAATAATAATAATAATAATAATAATAATAATAATAATAATAATAATAATAATAATAATGTGGGGCATACTAATTTAAAATTTGTCTTCTGCAATATTTTCTGCAATTCGACTCAACCGGCGTTTGTTTGTTCGTCTATCTGTTCCACAATCCCTCGTTAATATAATATTATTAATTATTATTATTATTCTATATACTTTCTGTATACTTTCTGTATACTTTCTGGATATATATACTTTCTTGTAACCTTCGGAAATAAACCGTTTTATTTGGGGTTAAAATTCGTTAACTTCTTGTAGAAGGGAGAGCAACATCCATCTCTTGCTTCTACAATCCGTAGGATTAACAACATTATGTTGCTTGATCATTTCATAAGAACTTGCCACAATCGCTGAGGCTCTAAATAACTTTTCTCATGTCATTGAAATAATAATAATAATAATAATAAAAAGCTCAATGAAAATATAACTGACAGACGCAAGCAAACCACTTCATTTTTCTTCTTGTAATGTCAGTAAAACTTAACTTTAGAAGCTTAAAAAGAAATCCAAAATAGAAAGGTGTTGCTCGTAGTAGCTGATAGTGAAAGGTTAATGCAATATATAATGAAAGGTTATATATTAGCATGATTTGGACATAAGGAGTTGGCTTGAACTGTTTCATATCTTAAGGGAAGGGCGCTACTTTCCCACAATATTAAAATGTACCGTTAATGCTCATTTCTTTCTTTTTATTAGATTTCTTCAGCCACCGCAGGCATTGACTCAAACAATATGAAACAGCAGAAAATTCTGAATAACATTTAAGTGGTGTGTGCGTGTTTGTGAATGCGTGTATGTACGTGTGTGTTCAGGTTATTGAGCCGTGTATTCAATTTCAGTCTGCACCTGACAGAAACACAGTCGCACGAGTTTCCCGAATTTAGGCAATTTTATTCTTTCATTCCTCTTTTATACTCCTTTCCTCTCTCCTCTCGTTTTTGCACACTGCTCTCTTTACACGTAAGTGATCTCATTGGTTTCAATATACTGAATTCGCACGCATCTACGTACAGTAACAGACAATAACATTAGTTTTGTAAGCTTTCCACAGGGTAAGGAAAGTAATCCATATGTCATTAGTACAACCAGTGGATTTCTTTATCATATCCACAGGATGTTCAAAATGCAAGCCTACTAGAGTATGACCAGTGGATTTCCTTATCATATCCACAGGATGTTCAAAATGCAAGCCTACTAGAGTATGGTCAGTGGATTTCCTTATCATATCCACAGGATGTTCAAATTGCAAGCCTACTAGAGTATGGTCAGTGGATTTCCTTATCATATCCACAGGATATTCAAATTGCAAGCCTACTAGAGTATGGGCAGTGGATTTCCTTATCATATCCACAGGATGTTCAAAATGCAAGCCTACTAGAGTATGGCCATTGGATTTCCTTATCATATCCACAGGATGTTCAAAATGCAAGCCTACTAGAGTATGGCCAGTGGATTTTCTTATCATATCCACAGGATGTTCAAAATGCAAGCCTACTACAACGACATTTATTCACAACATTTCTCACTTCGAGGGATGTAGCTACTAAGTAAAGGATGGTATGCAATAATCCTATCCGTCAACAATTATGGCACGGATTGATTAGTTGATTTGGAGTTTAGCTTATGAAAAATTGTAATACGCATATGCATCAATTGATACAGTTTTGTGAGAGAGGAGGGCACGATGGCTCAGTGCTAGAGCGTTTTGTGGTGCATGGGGTCCCTGGTTCGATCCCTGATCAAGTTAATTTGTGGTGAACATCATCATATCCGTGGGTTTTTTCAAGGTACTCCCGTTTCCTCTCACCTTCTCATTCCACCAATTCTTCCATCATCATTCACTTGCTTTAATCATCGTCTCTCTCTTAGCATAGAGGGCATAACCGTCGAACGTTAAACTGGAAGATTTAATTTTATTTCAAGGTACAATTTTGTATTTAAAACAGATCTTCAGTTGTAATATTAGGGTATATCAGGGTCTGTAAAATTAGATGAAATACGAGGGTCGTTCCGAAAGTAATGCATCATTTTTTCATGGAAACTAATGGAGATACATAAATAACAATAGTACAACTAAACAGAGCAATATTTCAGCTACAGACTGTCATTTTCTCACATAGTTCCCACCATTCATTGTGCACTTTTGCCAGCGATGAACCAGAGTCTGCATGCTACGCCTGTAAAAATCGGAACCAGCTAAGACTAACCACTTCCTTACAGCTTTAATGTTCCAGCATTTTTTCCAAGGCATTACAGCCGACATTCAGCTTTGTACACAATTCTCTGGGCGTTATCCGGCGATCAGCACGGATGAGTTGATCAAGACGCTCTTCATTGCGAGGGATGACAGCTGTGCAGGGTCGACCGGGCTATGGCTTGTCATGAACCCCTTGTCGCCACCTTGAAAATGCCTTATCCATCGCCTCACATTGCTCACGTCTATTGTATCGTTTCCATAAACTTTTTCCAAGGGTCGATGGATTTAAATCGGTGCAATTCCTTCAGCAGTGAGGAATTCAATCTCACATCGTTGTTTTAACTTACACGCACGTCCATATCAGGCTCCATTTTGGAACACTCTTATGCTCGTGGCGCCAACTACCGCAGAAGAGCGGAACCAGCAGCAAATACAAGAGGAAGGTTCAAGCATTAGCACTACACCAACGACATCTGGCACGGACATACAAAGTCAACACAAAAAATAGGAGGCACTAATTTCGGAACGACCCTCGTATTTCAGTTTAACGTCCCACGCGTATGTCCTCTAAGCTAAAGGAAACTGATGATTAAGGCAAGTGAATGATTATAGAAGAATTTGTGGAATGAAAATATGGGAGGAATTTTTCTAAAATTAATAAATCACAAGGACAGAATTATGTGATCTACAGAGCTCAAGGCATGGCATGAAGGTAGGTAGACCCTAACTAGCCTAGCAAACAGGTAAAATCTTTTTCTGTGTAAATCTCTGGTTTTCAAATTATTAGCCTTCAAAGTTGGCTAATTATTAGACTAACTAAAATTTTCGAAAAAAAAAATACTACTTGCTATTAAGAACAAGAATTAAGAGAAAATACAGGGAACGAACTTGTTAAACATTAAGAAAATGCATGTGGAATAAACAATTGGTAAAATCAATGGAGGATAAACTTTTTTTTTTTTTTTTTTTTGCGCAAGCGGCAAACCTATTACTAATTCCTTTCCTTTTTCAACATACGTTGCAAAATAATGACACTTGAAACAGAAATTAACCTCGCCCAAGACTCTAAATGAGTCAATATTGGGTTCGGTTCCCATTTAGAATGATAATTTCTTATGAGTTCTTTCTTCTTTTTTTCCAGCAAATTAGTAGTTCCACAAACTACTTCTATAATTAACACAACTAAATTTTAATTTTACTGATAACTGATCAAAATTCGCTTACAACTGACTGGAGAACATATTGTCTTACATGTGGTCTTAATAATGGGAAGTTTACAGAGAAGCAAAATGGGTAAATCTCTACTTTGGATATTTTTACAACTATAAAATTTACAGTTTTCACACCTAAGTTTTGATAACACAAATTGTCGGTATTTCATATCCAAGGAAAATTTATTTTTACTTGTCAAGCTCGGTTGCCGTCCCATGATCAAGCCAGTTAGGCTAAGGGAAATGGATGATTATGGCAAGTGAATGATTATGGAAGAATTCGTGGAATGAGAACGAGGGAGGAAACGGGAGTACCCGGGGAAAACCCACAGACACGATGTTGTCCACCACAAACTTACTAGGCCGGGAATCGAACCAGAGGCCCCATGCACCAGAGGTAAGCGCTCTACAACTGAGTCGCCGTGCCCCCCTATAGTAACGAAAGAACACATAGTCTCAAAACTAGATAGCTACATAAAATGATTAGTATACATATTACAAAACTAGTTAGCAATTCAAATTACTCTTTAGCACAAGATAAAAAAAAAGAAAAAGAAAAAGGTCAGTGAAGTTCTAAGAAAATAACTGAAGCTGCAAGCCAAACTGTAGCCAAAAGATTTTAAATAAGAACTCCCTTTTATATATTGAATAGGTGGACAACATGTCTTTACTGTACTGACATTACTGCTGAACTCTCTGTTACGCCCTTGTTGGCCCCTCATATCATCTTTAGCATGGACTATATAGGATGACGCGAATTACCATCTCACGAAATATGCCTCCAGCGAAGGAGTGGAATCATGCAACACGTTAAGAAAGAAAAAAAAAGGGGGGGAAGGAAGGGGGGAGCTGAAAAGAAGCTCATGCTAAGACAGAAGTTTCCAAACACTGTGTGTTTACCTCTTGCTTTCCAATTTATTTACATACGTATGAATCAGAAGGACGAATAATTCTATGCTAAAACTCGTATCCTAGATTAGAACTAAGAAACTAACCGTTCACTTGTTAATCCTTACAATAGATGTTAAATTTTCCCCTATGTTTTTTAAAATTTAATTATACCTCTTTCCAGCGATTAGTTTGTAATTGCTTCTTCTTTTTCTTTCTTTCTTTTTGTTTTCTTTTTCTTTCTTTTTTTTTTTTTCAAGTGAGTCCTGCTTCACGTTCGGAAACTGCGGTAAACTTCCGAACTGTAGAAGGTTCGATATTGTTATTTCTGGTTTCAGTATAAGGATGAGATCGGAGATGGAACCTGTATGCAAGACGCTCAATCCATATGTTACCTTTATGTTACCTATAGTAGGCCTACTGAGCTTGCTCTAAGGAAATCAGAATTCAAACCGGAAGTTGCACGGCTTCCGGTTTTTCTTGATAGATGAGAGTGCATATAAACGAAATCACTTGGCGTAACAGCCTTTTGTGGGCTTGAGCCACTCCAACGTCATCTGATAGCGACAGTCTGAACTACGTCCAGCCTAGTCACGAACTAGTGGCGGCTTTAGCGGGTAGGCCGGGTAGGCACGGGATTACCCAAAAATTTTGAAAATAATGTAAACGCTAAGGGATGCAATAAAGAGTAAATATATTTTCCACTATTTACATTAATGATAGACAATTATTTAACAAATAGCATCAACAACTACTGTAAAAGTAATTTCCTACTGTCATTAATCAATCACATGTGTATATGTATTCATAAGCGAGGGAGCAGGCTTACCGAAAATTAAAATCCTAAAGCCACTCCTGTGACGAACACGTGGTCAGCGCGCTGCGTCATCCCGGCGAAATTAAAGTACCGCTAATTTTACAGTAATTATGTGATATCTTCAAATAGATAAAAGATAATCGAAATGTGAAACAAGAGCGCCCTAGACAATATCATTTTACACGAGAAACCGTTATCACGACTCACTTATCTGCTTTCGATTTCGAGCTATTTTGAAAACCGGCGTTTATTTTCGCGTTTCTAAACAGCTGAAAACATAAAGCCACTAGGTGACTTGTGATAACGGTACCTCACGCAAAATAATATTGTCTAGGGCGCTCTTGCTCCATATTTCGATTATCTTTTATCTATTTGAAGATATCACATAATTAATGTAAAATTAGCGGTATTTTAATTTCGCCGGGATGAAGACTCTTAACAAGTGTATCAGGAGCTTTCTAGACCTAGCGGCCGTCACGTTTTTTATTCACGTGACTTTTCAGTTTTCCTTACGACGCTAGGTGGGAGCCGAAAATTGGGAAACGCAGGCTGGGAATCGAATCCGAGACCACGTGGACGTGAGCCCAACGCTCTAGCCACTAAGCTACAGTGTCCCTTCAAGATCGTACTTATACAAGTCACAAATGTGACCAATATTTAGCACTCGACGAGGCAGATACAAGAAGTTACTTATGACAAAAATAACAAACAGAAAAGCGAGAATTGACAACTTGGACATATATAAGTGCAATGTGTTGTAAGATACAATTGGTATTCAAAGCCTAAAAATCTTAAGTTAATTAAACGAGATGGCGATTCACTCTCACAATTGTAATTTTCCCGTACACCTGTTAACCAACAGTATTGCTAATGCCAATTGCTAATGCCAACTAAAATTCAGCTGTGAATTGATCTAAGCATTAGCATGTGGAAATCCCGACAACGTTTCATTCTGAAAGGGGAAAAAACAAATAGAAAAATAACTAACTGGGAAAGAGAAAAATTGATTCTGTTCTATACACGTCACCGAATGAAGTTGATTGATCTCCGTGTTAAGGAGAGGAAATCGTCGCAAGACAACACGGAATGATTTAGTAGCAGTCGAATGGCGTGGACATAGTGGTTGAGTTTTTCCTTCCTTTTTTCCTCTCTCTCTCTCTCTCTTTTATCTGTACACCTGAACGTGATCCAAGCAACGCCTAGGCGATTGGCAGTCGAACGAACTAAAAACTGCCTTTGTATTTTGCGGATAAGTATCTTCTCTCTTCTTTCAGTTGAAACTGTCGGCTATCTAATACTATCTAATGCTAGCTCCAAAAGACGTTGACTACTTCCACAATTCGATCTCTTCCTCATCCAACATTTTTAACATCGTGGCTTTAAATTAGAAACATTCCGCTACAGGTGAAGATGAATGACCGATATCCTTCTCTTAGTATATTTATAGAGGCGTGTTTCTACAAGGTAAACATGGGTCATTCTCTAAGATAAAGGAAAACCCAACAGAAATGTTTGTTTGGCAAGTAATACGATATACCTAAATATGTATATGAAATGAATAGATTGTCGCTAAACGGTTCAATTTCACTTTACGCTGAAAGTCCACGTCTCATATAGTACTAAACTTCATGTACTAAGTAAGGAATGCTAAGCTTGAACAAATAGATGATGCTTATGTTTCATTTGACAAATTGACAAACAGCCATTTAAATGTAAAGTATGATTACTAGAACGTATTAGTTATACTCATTAGATCTAGAATTTTGTCGATTCTTTTTCTTTTTTCAAGTATGTCCGTTTACATCAATTCAGTTATAGCGCTATTCCGTCAGTTTGCTTAAGAATGCAAACATGCAATTGACATATCATATTGAACCCTCCCCCCCCCCAAAAAAAAAAATATCTAGCAACCAACGTTGTAACAGTTACGAATCTTATTGAGTTAGAAATATATATATTTAGACATGTTAATTTTCTATAAATTGACTTTACTAAAGTCTTTGATACAATAGAAAGTGAGCTCATTGGAATAAATTAAGTAAGATTAATGTAAATATCTCTGCTTTTAGCCTTTTATAATCTAATCTGCTCAGTAGAATGTTTTTCTTGTCTGTAATCTACATTTTAGCACTTCATAAAATTCGGTGTTCCTCAGGGATCTAATTTTATTCCCTTTCTATTTTCAACATAGATAAATTGACTTACCTGAAAAAATATTTTAAAAATCTAATAATTCCTTTTATTTTCCACCGAAATTAAAATATGCAATAGCTTTCCTTAAAAATTATGAAGCAAAAAGGAATGTAAACATCATAGTGGTTATAAATGTATCTGAAATTACGAACGAATTTCAGTTTTTTGTTCTGTTAAACGTATTGAACCCAAAACAAATTAACATTTAAGAGTTGTAATAACGATCTGAAAATGGCAACGAGATAATAGATAATATTCAGATGACGAATAATATCCGGATAAATATTTTTCGAATGATATCCGGATAAATATTTTTCGGATGATATCCGGATTTCGAAGGAATAAAATTTAACCTTGGGCAGCAGCAACGTAAACTTTGGCCACTTTGTTGTTGAAAACGTATTTAGATTTTGATTTTCAAATAAAGATTTTTAAAAAAATCTAAACAATGGAAACAAACAATTTAGTGTGTTTCAAAGAAATAATTTAACTTAAGTTAGAGGTTGACTGCATGAAGGTGTTAACATGAGAGTAAATGAGGAAACAAAGTGGCCATCCAAGCCGTAAGTATTTTGCAATTCGAAAACATTGGATTATATAATACCTACTCAAATACAAACCTTAACAATAGTATTTGAAATATACTGTAAATAACCCAGTAAATAGTACTTAACACTAAAGTAAGAGGTTGGGGAAAAAATAAACCATCACAATAAATAGTAATGTTAATTGTGTTCAAGTACATATTTGAATGTTAGGCTATCGTATCAGTTACAAAAGTAACAATTCCCAAACCGTTTTAAAGTGTTAGTTGCAGTTTACAAATATAGCTATACTAAGTGCATTTATTTCCATTAGACTCTGTGGACATTGAGTGTTTGTAGCAATCAACACACCGACAGCTCATTACATTGAGCCATCTTCAACGACAACACACTACTAGTGAACCAATTACGAGCGACATGTGCATGCATTCGAGTTGTAGTGAGTGTTAAAACTTAGCTGTGAACTATATTGGACTATGCATATTAAATTCTACAGCATCATACTTTTTTCTTTTTTTTTTAAAAAAAAAAATAATATTTAATATTACGCTGTTTTCTTCTTTTTTTTGCCATCACTGTGCATTACGTAATTAAAATGTTTTAAGCGACTGTGATGAAAAGTTTTTGTGTAGATTATATACTATGGCATGGCAGGCATTCTCATTGGCTTATGCATATATATATATATATATATATATATATATATATATATATATATATATATATATATATATATATATATATATATATATATATATATATATATATATATATATATATTTGTAAGTGTGGTTTGTTTGTACCTAAGGAGGGACAAATAATTAACAAGACGCATGGATGCAGGTTAAGTAACTGTCTTAGGGGACGGATGACTCCCTCTCTTGGATTGGACTTCCTATTTCAAGACATCCATGATATATCACATGCCACGGATGTAAATGGTTGAACCAAGGAAACAAAGAGATTAAGACATATAGTTAAGGGAAGAGAAGAAAACTAAGTGCTACACAACGTGACCCACCAAAATTCATACGTGCCTACATTTCACTACGGTAATGATACACACTAGCAAACATTACACCTATCTTATACCACCCTACCCCCATTTTGCATCAGTCTCTTGTATTAAAAGAAGAGAAAGAAAAAATACAGAAGAATCAAATGTGAGAACTAAAACTAACACATTCCTGTGATTTTCGTCACTAGTGATTGTACTTACAAGTGAACAACACTGGAACTGCTTTGAGAGTGACAGGTAGAGACCTTGTTGTCACTGAAGATTTTCGTAACTTATCTATTTCGTTACTGTTATTGTTATTACTAATATTATTATGTGGATATGATAATACAACGACAGGAAACGCCATATCAATTTTGTAACATATAAAGTGGATAATTAATTACGTTTATTTTAAAGTTTTTGTTTGTTTGTTAAGTGAAGTAGGCCATCTCTTTTCGGTTCCAAAGTTATATGAGAAGTTGATCTGCAGTTTACTTCAATGTAAATCACTGTAAGGCGTTCAATGTTCCCACCGGGAATCGAAGCCGGGGCCTCATGCACTAAACGCGCGCGAGCTAGACACTAAGCAAGCGGAGAGAGCATTTATCTAAAAATAATTTAGGTAAAAAAAACTAGTAACGAATTTTCCAATTGCGGACAAAATTCTTCCTTCAAAAATGAGTTTAAGAATTTCTTTATTTTAAGTATACACTGCATTTACATAATCTTTTATAGGTTAAAGTTTAACCTCAAATGAACGCTTTTCTCAATGGTAATTAGTTATTTTTATTTATTTTATTTTTTATTTATTTATTTATTTTTGGCGAAGACTTGAACTTATCTAAACTTCAACTTTGATGGCCAATAACACGGAAACGAGAGATCTGCACAGGAAAATATTTTAGAAGCTGAGTAAGGAAGTAAAGCTCTACCTCCACACTAAGTTTGGTTACGATCGATTGAGTTCTGTAGATCATATCATAGCAATTTCTGATTTTTGGGGCAAAAGCTTTACAAAGTCCAAACCCTAACTTTAATGGCCAGTGACTCGGAAACCAAAGGTCTGCACAGGAAAATATTTCACAATCTGAGTAAACAAGTCAGCTCTACTTCCACGCTAAATTTGGTCAAGATCGAATGAGTTTCGTAGATCGTGTACAATATATGCACTGTCCATGTGACCCAAAAAAAGTCAAATTACCAGTGTTAATGTTTCAACTATGATATGAATTACTAGGACTGTAATTTGAATTTCCATAACATAAAAATGAAGGTCTTTAAGGAAAATCTTAATGCAAACTGATCTTGTAATGATTGGAATCGTATTTGTTAAAACAACGTCATTCACTGTTTAAATATCTATAATTTTTACTGCTTTTAATGACTGCGTATGGATACATTTTCATATATTGATAAACCAACGTGCTTTTCTTATTCTTGAATATTGTTTCAATTTCTTAAATAATAGCGTATCCATACAGACTACAGAAAGCAGAAAAAAATAAATTTTTAAGACATTGATTGACGTTATTTTAACAAATATAGATTTATTTATACCAACACCTATACTGTATTGTTCTCGCCAAGTTACCTGTTAGAGCTCCCTCCTGGTTATACGGTTAGCGTACACGCCTTTGGCACGTGAGATCTGGGTTTGATCTCGGTAGGAGCTCATGCGGTTCAGATCTCAGATTAAACTGTAGGTCCATGTCTCATATAGCCTCGCTGCTGGACAGAATGCTAAACTCTAATCCAACCGACCAACCAACTTACCTGTTCTTCTGTAGATGGAGTCTGGAACTGTGGACTCTAATGATTCGTTCAAATATCACTAACTGCATCACTTAATCATAGTGAACTAGTAAGTACTATATATATATATATACGTGTATATGTATGTGTGTGTGTGTACCAGAAGTAGCATCGTTCATGACAACTCCCATAGGAGGTGTTTTCTGTTTTCTCCGACTCATCAGGCAAACAGGAAGACGTACGTGCAATTTCTACTGGAGAGTGAGGGAGTGAGAGAGAGACACACAATCTTCTGTCCGTGACTTGGGTGGCGATTGAACGTTTAATTTTCCTCTGACTGACAGCTTAACTACACCGAAACGAACACATTCATACACGACATCTATTTACCTGCTTTCTTGCAAGTCAAATGTCTTTTTTCCGGTGATATTAACGGAGGGTCATTTGTATTTTAGGCCCACCTGTGGTGCTTTCTCACGTCAGAACGATGTTTTAGGCAAAAATTGCAAGAAAAAGCACAGTGCTGTATTGTATATTAAAGTAATTCTGTTATTACATTTTTTTTCTTCAAAAACATTGCTTATTCTTTTCATCTAGTTGGTTGTAGACTGAAATTGAAGGAAGGAAAACTAGTTGCAAAATTGCATTTCTTAAATAGATCAGCATTTTTTTAAAACTAATATGATAGAAACGAATATTCAATTTACAACTTACAATAGCTATTTTAGATACGATATAACTGTATATGTCAGCCACACTAAATTCCACACATAAGTCCAACTTATACAGTGGCCAACTTACCAAGTAATAATCAATATATGCTACACGTATGTAGTTAAAATTAATAGGTACTTAAGGTACAGAGGTGACCAACTTGACAGGTTGAATATCAGTTTATCCACAATCATGTTACAAGTATTCACTTTCACTATAATCATTTGTCTTGTTCAGCCTAAATGGCATAACCGTGGGACATTAAATTAATGATTTAGCCTAAATGGCATAACCATGGGACATTAAATTAATGACAGCCTAAATAGCATAACCGTGGGACATTAAATTAATGATTTTCCCTAAATGACATATCTATGGGACATTAAATTAATGATTTAGCCTAAATGGCATAGCCGTGGGACATTAAATTCATTTTTGTCTAAATGACATAACCATGGGATATTAAATTAATGATTCAGCCTAAATGACATAGCCGTGGGACATTAAATTTGTGATTTAATTTCACTTTTTAGATTTCACAAAACAGATAAGTAACTAGTCTCTGTCGTGTTGGATTGAGGATGGGTATGTTATTGAGCAAGTAAGGATCATTATTAGAATAACAAAGAGTTGAAGCTCTATGGAAATTTTAAAAGGATTTTGTTATTATTTATTTCTATCATGAGTGTTTATGGTCCTATGAATGAGTACTTCACCTCTTTCATGCGGTGGATTTTCTCCGAGATTTTCAACTTTCCCCTCTCTTTGTTATAATTCCACCACTATTTCATCATCATTCACTTATTATGTGTATTTCTTCCCATATTACAATTTTTATATTTATAATTACGAAATTACGTTGCCATGCGAGGAACGCCTTTCTTCTCTGCAAAGGAACGGATGAGATCACTTAGTTCATAGACTGTTTATTTTTCATACCTCAATGTGTGCCATTTTGTTTCCTAGTTTGCGACCCTAGCTGCGTAGTTTACCTAAGTTAGTCACTGGTTAGATGTCAATATAGTTTGCGATTATCTCTTCCTCTTTCAACGCTTTCATCTGCTGTCTATCATCTCTGTTTGAGCGATCTAATTTTAAATGGTTAATGTGTGACTTAATGGCGGAATAATTTATGAGATCGTAACCGATTATATATAGATTTAAAGGAAAGTTTAGGACATGAAATTGGGACGATAAATTTAACAGAGGTCTTAGTCACATCCTTCTCCCCAGAAGAATATTCTTACAAAGGAGTCATTACTTTCTAATCAAATACAAAAGACTCTTTTCCCTTATGGCAGAAAATCTAATATATCTGTATTATTCACTCTCATACATAGCAATACCACACAAAACGTTACATTTTTTACACGTGTTAATAAAACGCACACTGACCAAATCACTGAATTTATTAAAAGCTCTTTCCTGTGTAACAGTTTCCGCCGTTACCAGATACATTATCAGAAGACGATTATATATTATCGAAACTGTTACACAAGAGTTTTTTTAATGCAATCAGCGCTTTAGTTACTATGCGTTTTAATCCAATACACCTGTATTATTCAGTCACACATATCAATACCACACAAAGCGTTACATTTCTTTTTACATGGGTTAGTAATACGCACACTGACCAAATCACCAAACATAGATATGAAAAACTCTTGTGTAACAGTTTCCGCCTTAATCAGATACATTATTTATCAGAAGACGAGGATACATTAATGAAACTGTTACACAAGAGTTTTAATATAATCAGTGCTTTGGTCAGTGTGCGTTTTAATCTAATACACCTGTATTTTTCACTGTCATACATAGCAATACCACACGAAATGTTACTTCTTTTTAAACGTGTTACTAAAATGTACACTGATCAAATCATTGAATATATTTAAAACTCCTGTGTAACAGTTTCCGCCTTTATCCGATACATTATCAGAAAACGACGAACATTACCAAAATTATTATACAAGAGTTTTTAATATAATAATTTAGTCAATGCTTTAGTCACTGTGCGTTTTATTAATACATGTGGAATATGTCGAGTTTGCATGTTCTATCAGAGCGTACTGTGATAACGGAATGCGCTATGGATGCCTACTGACCAATTACCCATTTGCAATTTTAATTTATTTAATCTATCTTTTCATGTGTAACAGCGTGAAACATTTCTAATCAGCAGGTAAACTGGCTATAAGAACGTTCATTCGTTCGGTGACACAATAATTTGGAACGAGCTCAAACTTAAAGGAAAACCAGACTTGGATCACAATTACTCTTTCCTCGCTAATCACTTTAAGGTTCTGAGGATGTCAGGAGGAAGGAATCAATCAACATCATTGTTAATGCTAGCTCTCGTTCTAATCCAATCCAGTCAGTTTTATTTTTACCTCGCAAACTGTTGTCTGTATAATTAGAGCTATTATTGTGGCTTGGCTATTATTAGGGCATATATTTAGAATTTAAAATGTTTGTTTCAAATCCTTATTTCACAAATTTCTTAATCATTATACGTAAGGATTGTGTCACCAAATGATATGACAAGCTCCTCATTTTGTTACATCATTAGGTTGGGGAGATCTCCATCCAAAAATTCCTTTAGATAGTGTCGTGTATGTAATATAATCGAGAAAATACAATCTCGATCATAATCTTACAAGATCGGGGCTACCTAAATTTACTTACATATTCGTCATAATAAAATCTTACACTCCGTCATATGGAATATCTCTCTCTCTTCAGAATCATATACTACCTCAAGAATGTGGCATATACGGTTGCGATATGATAAATTTTACAGAATAGTACATTTTAGATTTCACAAAAAACTTCTTAATGGCATAGCGTGAAAATATACCTAGTAATTTAAACAACTAAACTTTTACTATACTGACTTTGGACATTTTAAGATTTCTTCCCTTCCCGTCAATAGGTGGATATATTGTATTTTCTTGAAAGTTTAACATTGCAACAATATTAACAAACGATCAATTACAAAACATATATGTATATTCCAATTTGTCGCCCTCCCCCCCCCAAAATGGTACGAACGTTTGGTGTGCACCTTGTATTTTTAACTCTTGTCCGCTGTTATTGTAGCTTTAATAATTTCTGTAACTATGTTATTGGTTTTCAAATTTACGGTCAAAGGTGTTTTTTATATAAAAAATTAAACATTAAGCCGTTAACTCTTATTATAAATTATTTTTTGGAGGGAGCGAAATAATGTGTTTACATTTATTATGTTACAAAATCATAACATATATATATATATATATATATATATATATATATATATATATATATATATATATATATATATTAAAATGTTCATATACACGTAAAAATGTATTTTCGTTACATAAAATTACAATCAGGACGTTATCCACAAACACACACACACACGTCACACAAATATTAATATTTTACATAAAGATTTTTGTGAAATAGAACTTAATAATATAATAAATGTAGTAAAATATAAACATCAGAATATTTTCTGATTTAGGTACTCGCAATTTTAAATTCTCTAACTTTAAAATAATGTTCAATCGTTAAAAAAAAAAATCTTTTAACTACTTTCCTAAATAACTGATAATTTTTTCCCTAATTTTTCTCTAATACATTATGTAATTAAATAAGCCTCATTCTTTGTTAGCCAGCTGTCGGTTTATCTTCTAAAAAGATTTTACTGAAATACTATCTAAACTTGCGCTCTCCACACAGCACAGCACAGCATATGAACATGAATCTCCATGTCATTCTTCACAACATTGTATATGTCCCTTTACAAATACAAATGAATGACGTCTTGATAAAAATCGGCAAGGGGTATCATAAAGGGAAGATTTTTTCGACTATTTTTTTCAATATCTCGCACCGTTTGGAAGATTTAAGTCTACTTCCTGTAGGAGTTTCTAATTCATGTATGATCAGTGTTTTCTTTCTTTTTGCATGCAGTATGTAGTAAGCAAATACATTACACACAAAATTAACTATAACGTCAGTGATATATGGTGTTCATTGGGCAAAACACTCCAAACAATGAAGATTCATCTTAGACTGGAGAAATGGTTATCCTTCGTTTTTCATTATCATTTGACCATGAAACAAACGCCGGAGAGATCGTAACTGCGTATACAAATGTGTGTTGTTGGAATGTATAACTCGTAGGATACGATCCTTTACTTTTTAAAATTTCAATACTTCCAGTGTACCCCTTAAAATGTAATAAAGAAATAACGCCCATTTTTAAATAAAAATTCAATTAGAACTGAACAATCTACACAAAATTTGCAATCGATAAGTGAAAACGGCATTTCTTTAGAGCTTGTGCTTTCTGAGATATTTTATCATTGTCAAAATAATTGGCCACAAATATATAAACGTCCACAAAGATATAAACCTAGCATTTTAATATATAGATAAACCGTAGTTAAAATATTAATCAAATTTTAAAATATATTCATAAAATAATTAAAGAAATTATTTTAATAAGCAATGAAATTACAAGAGATGAGATTTTTTAAATAAAAAATCCCGATTTCTAGCATTTAAGGAAAAGTGAAAGAGATTGAATCAATTCATAAAATTAATTCATAAAATCAAACTAAATGTCTTTTCGTTTCTCCTTTTTATTCAATTTCTTCCAAACTTTCACAGAAGAAAGGAAGAGGATTTCTTGTGTTGTAAAGGGACATAACACAAATTCATATTTAAAAGACCGAGGAAATGCTTTTTTTTCTTCTCTTGAGGTCTCTTAATGTGAAAAATATCAGAAAGACTATATAAGAAAAAAGAAAAAAAACAGAGAATTAGGTAAGAATCACAAACGAAGAAACTAAACGCTTTTAATTGGTCTTTGAAAAAGGATCTTGCACCAATAAACTCTTATCACACGCTTCAGGAGATTTCTTTCCAAAGAAAAAAGAAATTAATAGCCTTTCGACTTCTACTACTTACTTTTCAACGCTTTTCAGAGAGAAAGATAGAAAGAAAGAGAGAGAGAGAGATAAAACAGAATTTCCGACGATGACGATTCTGAAATCCAATTCGACATTTTCTCACCAATTAGAAAATCTCCCTGACTTTTCCAAGAAGAAAATGGTGTAATCGACGGATTCGAAATTGACGAAGGATGCCTATTGTTCCACCCTGATGACATTTCCTCTCGATCAAGAATACTAATTTCATTTGTTTCCTCATTTTGATAGTCTTTTGTTTTTCTCTTTTCGTTTTCTTCTTTGTGCTCCCTTTAAGATCCTGTGTGTGTGTGTGTGTGTGCCTTTATCGGAACTTGAGTACTTTCCGACGATCCCTTTTCCAACATTCTGTTATTAAGTCAACAATTCCCATACCCCAAACCTACCTCCCGTCTATACAATAGTACTCCCTTTTTTGAACTCTACGTCAAAACAAAACATTTCTTAAAAATAAAAATAAAATAAAAAATTCCCTGAGTTCTGATGATTTTCTTCCATCAGGATGCTTCTTCTTTCTCCTATATATTGAAGGAAAGACAGAGAGAGAGAGAGAGAAAAGGAAAATAGGTCCTAAAGGAGTTCTGTAGCTGGTAGAAGACGAAGAAGAAGAAGCAAATCGAAAACGGAACAAGCATGAAGTAATGATAAAGAGCGTTCGATGGTGGTGGAGTGGGAGGGTTGGAAAGGAAGGAATATTGTAAAAGTATTGGATCTCAAAGACAGTAGTTGTGAAGAAATTGAATGAACCGAATCAGTCAAAACAAAACTCCAATATCACTTAAAGAATAAACGAAGAACAATTGAGATTAATTCAAGGTGATTGAAATGTGCTATACACTTTTTTTTATTTCTTGTTTAAACGTTTGTACAGGAGAAAATAATGAAAAGAAAAGACGAAAATCACAATTAAAAAATTGTTTAAAAAATTGGAGAATGAAAATGAACTTTTGTGTATGCCGTAGTCTTTAATTACTCAAAGTTAATTACGTTTTCAGATTCATACACACTAGAAAGGAGACAGTAAAGAAGGGGAAATAGAAAGAAAGAAACGAAATATTTCGGGAAGAAATAAAAAGAAAAAGTGAAATAAAAAGAAAGAAAGAAATATACAGGGAAATGTTTTCTAAAAAACAAAGAACTTTACAAGAAAAAGAAAGATTTTTTTTTTTTTTGCAAAAGAACACGACACAAGGGTTTGGAGGCAATGTCGTGTTTTACTAAAAAAAAAATTAAGAGGAACTAAAATGTTGTAAGCACAATACTTTTTTCTTTAAAAAAAAAACAATAATATAAAATGTTCAGAAGAATTCGAGCAAGAAATCAAAAATATAAACTAAGCTTTTTTAAAAAAATAATTATTATTATATTTCCTAAGAGATGAGGAATTATAATAAAAAAATGAAAGGACAAAGGTCTATGAGAATAGAAATTGTCAAGAAAGGACAATAGAAGAAGAAGGAACCTGCCAGATGGAGACAAAAGATCTAAAAGGAAAAAAATATATCTGAATGAAAAGAGAAACTCTCTATATATACATATACACATACAAGACGATTAGAAATGAGTGAGACAGTAAAGAAATGGAAGGGCTGCATAGAAAGAAAATATAAAGACAAACCATTGCAAACGTTAATTTAGAGAGAAAAGAGAAAATTAATTTGTAGCCAGGGGCGTAATAATCAACTCTGAGCCCCCTCTGGGAGAATTTTGTTCTAGGTGAAAATTTTATGAAGGTAAAAAAAAATCAAAGAAAAATGGAATGAAGGGGCGTTTGAACAAATAAAAAAAAACTATACAGGGATTTAGACTATAGAATTTTTTCTTTGTTTCCCCTTCTATAAGCAAAACGACACAAATAAATATCTGTGTACTGCATAAGAAAAAATTACCAAAGGCTAATACTTGTAAGAAATAAATTATTATTATTATTATTATTATTATTATTATTATTATTATTATTATTATTATTATTATTTCGAAGTCATTTTGCGAAATTTTTTTATGAAGGTCATATATTGTTATTTTCCTTTTGATCAAATGAGAAAAATGTAAATGCAACGTTTCCATATTAGGTCTACAAGGAAATAAGTATATTGAGAATTGCAACAGACATTGGAGAAATTATAGGGAAAAGTAGTCATTTTTTTTAGTTAAACGTTTTCAGTAATAGTATTAAATCAAATGTATGTATGTATGCATGTATATCGAGAAACACTGGCTTAATCTATTTACTTTAGACAGTTGGTGCCTTTGTATTTAAGCACGACTTAAAGTATTAAAATAAATTTACGAAATACAAAACTTGAATATTTTACAACTTACAATACTTTTGGAGTTATTAATTTAACTAATGATGAGGCCAAATTCTTCTCAATTTCCATAATAAATTAATAAATTGATTAATCGAAATTTGAAGGAAAGAATACTGTATGTATAGGTATGAGTAGATGAACTTTGTTTATTCACTGATTGACATGCTCTGTAACTATGGCCTTACTTCAGCATTTTGTTGAAGAAATTTCTTAATTCAATGTTATCAGTAAGGAAAGGTTAAATCCAATGTCCAATCCAATGTTAAAAAATTTGGTGAATTTGTAGCAAAATTTTAAAATGTGGAATGAAGAAAACTGTTCAATGAACGACAAAATAATCATTTTCGGTACTTTGGTAATACTACTAATAATGATTTTATATTTTAAAAAATGACAACTAACTAAAAACGAAACGAGACATGACGAGAAAAATACACAGAAAGAAATATTACGTTTCTCCTGAGTCGAGCTGAGGCCAAACTATCAAATGTCCCAAATGGAGTATTTGTACTATTCGCGGCTTAGAAATCGTTACAAAAAATTTAAGTCCAAATTAATAACAAGTTCTTGCCTCGTTTCCTTAGGTATTCAAAAACACACGTCTCTATTGACTATTACTTTTGGTATTCTATCCAACTCACCCCTCTCCTCCACCTCCCCTTGTCTAAAGCAGCACATCACACAGATTGCTTTAGAAAGGAGAGGAGAAGGAAGCGAGGGAGTTGGATTGAATACTAGAAGCATATAGTGTTTCGAGGCGTGTGTTCTGAATGCATAAGCACACGGCTCAAGAGTTTGTCAGTACTTTGGACTTAAACGTTTTCTAACATTCTCTATGCCGCGAACTGTACTACACGGATAGAAATATAACAAAGACAGATTATAAAAAAAGTTACAGAAGAATACTACAAACACTCAAAAAGAGGCGTGGACACCCTCGAAAATGATATGGATAAAATTTCTGGTATTAACTGGGTGAAACGGATAAAAATGTGGGGAGCGGTTGGAAAAGATAAAGACAAAAGAATAAACATTGAAACTATCTGAATAGAAAAATTGAAGAGAAAGTTCTTTCTATGTGAAGAATGTGAATGAAAAAAAATTGTTGTAAACAGTTAGAAGATCAATTGTATTCTGAGTTATACGAAATGTGTGGAAATTGGAAAAAGTGGAAAAAGGATATTGTAGTTGATAAACAATAAAACAAGATAAATTTTCCGCCCTGATAGCGATAAACCAAAAATTGTGACACATTAAAATGTTCCTATTTTTCACAACTGACTTGCCAGTGGTGTAGAAACTGATTTAGCTAATCGGACTAGTTCACAAAATTAAGTTGTATGATGTTTATCACTGATGAAAAAGGACAAGACATATTAATATTAATGTGAACAAATTGTTCAAGACAGTTGCAAAATCAAGTTTTTTCTGGCTTTTTTTTTTCAATATAATTACGACAAATTTCTTCATATTTCTTTTAATCATAAGTCCAAATAGAAACTACTCCCTTCCAAAAATTTTCAGTTGCCTTTTCAATAAATAAGTAAATAGCAAATCTTTTTTAAAATATAAATAAAAGTGATGGGCCATACTAAACTTTCTCTCTCTAATTTCTTAAACTAAATTACGTTATAATATTGAAACATTTATTTGTAGAAATACGAAATATATATATATATATATATATATATATATATATATATATATATATATATATATATATATATATATATATATATATATATATATATATATATATATATTACCTTTCTGGAAACTTTATCAAAAGAAAACTGACTCCTAAAAGTAAACTACCCCTTGTGAATAAAAAGTAATCATAAAAATTAATCTACGCAATAATATATAATGTTATTAAGAAAATGTTTATTTATAAAGTTTAAAGAAAATCGCCGGAAAGTTGTTTCTGAGAAAAACATCCGAAAATAAATTCACTATCAGAAGTAAACTGCCCTTTGTGGATTGTTTTCTGAAAAAATGATATATCCCGTATTATGACTTATTAATGGAACATTTATTTATGAAATATGAGTGCAATCTACTGAGTATTTTTGAACAGAGAGAGAAAGAGAAAGAGAGAGAGCGAGAGAGAAACACCTCAAAATGTAGCCCTGATGGACTTTTAAAAGACAAATGAGTTATATTATATTATGAGATTGTTGATGAAAAATTTATTTCTGAAATATGAACAAAATCACCTGTCTTTTTTTTTTTATTTTTTTGAGGTATTCAAAAAGAACTCACCCTGGAAAATAAACCATTTCCTCTGATTTTTCCCCAGAGAAGTTACTTATATCAGAGTGTAGAGTTGTTAATAAAATATAAGTAAAATTGTTAGACTTATTTTAGAGAAAATAGCAATTTGTCATTTTCACCCTTCAGTAAACTATCTTTATTTTATTTAAAGTTTAGTGCGGATTCATTGAATAGTATGGCCTTTAGGCGACTAAATGTGTTTACATGGGAACAACCGAACGGACGTATAGACATTCAAAAATAACTTTCACGGCATGAAACATGTAAACCCGTTAAAATATCGAATTCGTTTTTTTTTTTTTTTTAACCTACAATCACCGCACTTTCTTCTCTCCTATTATCAATCGAAAGTAAAAAATATGATTTATGCAAGTGAATGCTGGAAGAATTGCTTGATTGAAGACAAAACCTTGTGTATAGTGTGTTCACTCAATATGAGCGCAGTTCGGCAAATCTCTTTGAAGTTCCCATGTTGAATTTTACAACAATATCCATTCCTCCCTCCATCCTTCCTTTGACCACATTTGCAGGATTGCAATGTCTTAAGATCCACTGTGTCTGTTCTTCCTTCCCATTCCTAATATTATGGCCTCCCATGGCCAGTGCTGGATTAACCCATCTTGAGGCTCGGGCTACAAAAAATATGTGGTCCCTGCTCACTTCGCCTAATATACGTATTTCTGTGAAAATACAGTAGGAAAGTTAATATGCTTTATATTTTTGACCATATTTTATCTTATAACGATGATAGTACTTTGTATGATTCTTTTTAGACAGCCAGTTAAGATTTTGATCAGAATGAGCCCCGAAGATACAGCCTCCCTCGGTCCTTCTCTTAATCCGGCCCTGCTCAGGGCTTTCACATTGTGCTAAAATTGAGTATAAAATGTGAAACTGTGGCAACTAAAACTCCACGTGGACTTGACAAACGGCTGCCAATTGTTTGAAATGAGAGTTCTGGTTGGCCATTTAATTATCGGGGGTGTTTCCCACAAGTTGCCGCGGACGATGAGTTATGTATGGCACGAATCACCATACGTAGAAGGCAGCAGCTTTTGTGTACAAACTGCACTTTGAAGAAAGAAACTAACCATAACAAACTGATTGATCTGAAGACATTTCGAAAAAACTGTGTTATATACCTCTGACCCAATATATCACCAGAATTAAACCAACATACGAAACAAGAGTGGCATTATCATTATGTGTACGAATTTTCTTAAGCACAGCAAATACTTCTGGTGAACCAAACTACAGAAAACATGAGTTCTGAACTTAAGATTTTTATTAGCATGGATACACTGCATGTCGAAGATATATAACAACATTTTATGGTTTCTTTCTTATTGCAATTTTCTGTGGCGTCTTCTATTTTTCTTTAAAATAATATCGAATCGTTCTTTGTGTCTATGTTATACGTATATCCTTGTGTGCTGATATGCTCGGTGTACATATATATTTTTTCCTCCGCTACTGAGGACAAAAACCTATAGTGTAATATAATGAGTTAGGACCCAATCATTTTTCCCTTGTAAAACCAGATGCCGAAATGAGTTTTAGCCTTTTCTACACCAGATGACAGCATTATCGTGTAAGTTAAAAGAATATGGGGAATAAATACACCACATTTTTCTCTCTCACACACAGAACTTTTTTTAAAAAAATCTTTCTTCTTTTTTTCTCCTTATAGTTTTTTTTCTTTTTGTTATAATGAAAAACAATTGAACACCAGCTGCTGGATTGGTGGTATGATGGGAAAAAACTATGAGTTAACAGTTGAAGATCGTAAGTGTTTAAGACCATTCGACCGTAACTTGGTTAGTAGATGTTTGTCTTGACTAAGGTAGAACAATTGAATGTCGAGCCAAAAGAATTATGTAAGTATTATTGCAAATATATATATATAACCGATCTTTTCATGAAGATATATTCTTTCAAGCTCATTTTTCTTCCGGAAGAATTCTTATTATTGCAACATGGGCGGGCAACGGTTGCTAAAACTTTTAAAGATATAATAAAAAAAAAGAAAGAAAAAGATACTAAATCTTTTTTTTTTGCTTATTTTTTTAAAAAAGATTATGATGATAATGATGAAGTATAACAAATCTTAAACGGTTTTTATCCCACCTGTTTGATTTGTTTGCTAGCTTACTATTTGAAACACAACAAATGCAAAAAACATTAGCAAAATAACTATTATAAACAGCTTTGTTCAAAATTAATATAAACACCAATAGACAATCTTAAGTTTTTGCTGGAAAATAAATAGATTTGTGGTATCTACATATAATAAATTTCAATTAAAAGATCTGGTTATTCGCTTACTTTAAAACTTGTTAGGTTTGATGGCTGTTAAATCGACTAGGACATTTTTTTTAAAATTAAACTTGTCCTGTTAGTTTTTGTTGTAAATTCTAACATATGTGGTGACGAAACGATAACAGTAAATTTTAAAATATATATATTAAAAGCCCGATTCGTATGCAGGGTATGGCCTAATGCTATGATGTTTGGTAGATAATAATAATAATAATAATAATAATAATAATAATAATAATAATAATAATAAGGGCGCTCATGTTGTGGTTTCCAGAGAGGGGCAAGAAAGTGCGACATTTCTAATGTAGTCTCAAATTTTGCGGTAACTATTCCAAAAAATCTATTGGGTTTTCAATCTTCCGAAGTACAATTTCCTCTAAAGGGTGGTGAGCGCCCCACCTTGCCCCCTGATGGGCGCCCTTGAATAATAATAATATACACTTTATAGTGCTAGGAACAACGATCATCCAATATACAGCACTTTCTGAAAAACATCAATTTTGTACATTCAAAAGTATAAACATTAAAAAAGAAAAAGGAAAACAATCGCGTAGTTTTCTATAGCTTAGAATCAATCATAGTTTACAGCAGGTAAGTGCAAGTTGCAAGGGTGTGTTCCAATTATAGATGGCTTACTGGGGACGACGTATGAGACAATGTATAACATTCTCATAACAATCGAATGGTCATTGTTAATGGGAAAACTCATTCATCGTACATTAACATCACAGGAACACACACACACAAAAAAAAACTGTTATAACGGTAGCCAAATATTTATTTATTACAGCAACAAAAAAAAAAGAAAAGAAAAGAAAAAAGAAAAAAGAAAAGAAAAAATTATCGTTTTAGTGCGGAATATGATTCTTCACGTTCTAAACTAGTCGCGAAATGTTCTGTGGTACACTGGATGTTCCAATGCGGATGATATTTTACAAGGTGGACATCAGTTGTCCAGGAAATTCTTTCAATTCATGTAAGAAGTAAATTTTCAATATCGGATCAGGCGGGCCGGATGAAAAGATTCAGTGGGCCGGGACTGGCTCAGGAGCCGCTTGTTGCACATGGCTGGTTTACAGTTTCACTCCTTACCATATATACTGTTATCTCTTGTAAAATTATAAAAGTACAATTATCATAATATAATTTTGTATTAAATTTCTTGATACTCTCTCTCTCTCTCTCTCTCTCTCTCTATCTATCTATCTATCTATCTATCTATATATATATATATATATATATATATATATATATATATATATATATATATATATATATATATATATATATATATATATATATATATATACTGTAGTTCGTCAGCAATCTATCTAAGATAGATCAACTATGCCTATTAACAAGCACCATTTTCTGTCTTGTCCTGGCCTAACGTTTGAAACCTTTAATAAAATGTTTTGAACTGTGTATAAGTACTAGATAATTTATTACTTTTCAAGTTACGTACTCAGTGTACGATCATGTGATATACATCTATTTCTCAATAAATCACTTTTTTTTTTTTTTAATACTCACATTGCTCGTAACTATAGGTATTAAAATCACATCTGGTTTGAAAACCTAAGTATTTCATAAAGCTCTTTTGGACTCGCTCTAGTTTTTGAGAATGAACTTCAGACACAGTTTCTTCATACTGTAATTTTGGTCTCACTAAAAAAAATAGTACAATAAAATGCTAAGCCAATAAAATTAAACTTTTTTTGTATTGAGTTAATAGAAAGCCTTAAAGTGAGATAGCAGCTCTATTTTTATATGACAATCAAACAAGTTTTTCATCAAGTATTACGCGTAAAACTTCAGCATTTCTATTTTTTTTTTTTTTTAAAAAAATACCTTTTCAAAGTTTTACTCGTCTACATGTGAAATATCTTAATACCGTGTTATTGTTTTTTTTTAATTCGATTATAAAAATGTATTTTCTCCTTCTTCGTATTCTTCCTCTTATTATAATAATCTTACTACAATAATTTAAAAAATATTGATAAAAGTGCGTATATTCATTATATAAGGTTTTACTAAGACCAAAGTAATGCGTGTCCAGTATGGATCTCTGTAGCTGAAGTTTATTCTCAAAAATCAGAACGAATACAAAATATGTTTATCAAACACTTACATTTTAAAACTAAATACAATTTTATTGCTCGTGAGTAATGAATAATGAATAATATTTATAAAACTTGACCTATCCAAAAATACATGCGTGTTCTATGATGAAACATTAATACAAGATTTTGAAAAATAATATCTTGTCCACTACTTAACTTGCTTCAAACTTTTTTATTGAAAAGTTTATAAGATTAGAACAAGACAAGGTATGGCATATGTTAAGATTTATAATAAATCTATTTTAGGTAGTGTGCTAAGAAGCTACAAATACAAAATCCTCAAAAATCAAGAGAAAAAGTTACGATAATTATATTCTCAGGCATTTAAATACATATTGTCTAATATGAAAGTTCAAGGTGTAAATTAAGATTGATTTAAAGGCGTAGATCAAGTTGTAAATCAAGATTGATTCAAAGCTGTAATAAATAAGCGAATATTGGATTTATTTATTTATTTGTTAAGCATTTATGTACTTGAATGTATACTAATTTTTGAAATTGACGAAGTTTTGTGTTTAGCTGATAGCATGGAGTAAATATTATGTAAGGTGACCAACCGTCTCGTAAAAACGGGATTGTCCCGTTTTTTCACTACCATTCTCAGTGTCCCGAAAAATTTTCCCGGGACGCCAAAATGTCCCGTATTTACGTACATTGGGTACAAAAAACTTTCCAATCTAAAATTTCCTAATTTATATTATTATTTTCTAAACTATGTGATTATATTTTAATATGTCTAATTACTGAGCAACATCATTACGACGTTTGCGATATTGGATGTGGTGGGGGTGGATGCATTGTTTTCCCTCCTAGGCCTCTCCTTCCAAGACTTCCACTCCGCAGACGACAGTACAAGGGGCTGAAAGTCTTATGAAAAACAAACTGTTTTTACTCTCTGTTTCGGGCGGTGGAAAACTGAGGCACTGTCATCAGTACAGTACAGTGTTTCCGTACTGTCATTTACGAAAGAGGAACAAAGTAAAGAACTATAAAACTAAAAGTTAAGAAAAACAACAACTAATTGTAAGCGAAATAATGTTTAAAAGTAAGAAAAAGAAAATAAAGGAAGTTGGAATCCGATGTTGAGAGTAGTTCGTTATAAATTCTGCCGGTGACAAATTTTGTTGATTGACAGATATTGATGAATATTTCATATATTTTTAGTCTTCGTGTTCACTTGAACCATAGGTTGGTGGGCATCGTGGATATTTTGAAACTTTTCTCTCGCTTGAGAGAGCTAATGTTTTTAAAATTTCATGTTTTGTTAGTTGCTGATAGTTACTTGTTATTTAATTAATTAATTTTACAACCTTTTCAATAGGTTTTAAAACGAAAAAGTGTAAATTTGCCCTTTTTGTGATATATATATATATATATATATATATATATATATATATATATATATATATATATATATATATATATATATATATATATATATATATATATATATATATACAGAGAGAGAGAGAGAACGGCGAGGCAAAAATATATATTTAGGGGAGCAACCTATCCAAAAGTAAAAAGTTGTCCCGTTTTTCTAGTTAATGATTTGGTCACCCTAATATTATGTTTCTGTCCCTAGCACAATAAAGAAACCATTATTATTATTATTATTATTATTATTATTATTATTATTATTATTATTATTATTATTATTATTATTATTATTATTAAGTATTTAAAAAACGCGGAGTGGTAAAACACAAAAAAGCCGACCGGACGGCTGTGCAATATTAGCCAAGTTTCATTGTAGCAGCACATAGGCAGTAAAAGAAAGGAGAGAGAGAGAGAGAGAGAGAGAGAGAAGTTGATACAATACAATCCAACAAAGACGTGCAATGGCTTAATGAAAATAAGTTCTAATACAAACGCAAATATCCTTTGAAATTTACCGCTTGCCACTTCAAGAGTTAGACTTGGTCTACAAAGTGTTGCCACCCTGTACACTAAAGAAATTTTACCTTAAATAAATAAACTCTTCTTTCTTTTCTTTTTCTAAAAGAAAAAGATGTACAAATACCTCAAGAAGCACAAAGTATGTTATATTTTAAAGGTTCACTGATACTTCTCTTTAAAACAAGCATCATCCGTGTGTACTTACTATATATGCATTACTTTTCTTCAAATTATTTACATAGGAACTTGTATTGCTTAACCCAATCTTCCCCAATTGGTGGTCCGAGGGCCTCTGACGGTTCCTGGAACAAATTTTGGGCGTTCGATGCATCAGCGGTGATTTTAGAGAAATTTCCTCCGGTGGAATTTTCAATACATAAGGGAAGAAAGTAATACTGCATGTTGAGCACAATTGGAAATATGTCCCGGGGAGTTTAATAACTTTGGAGGGAAATTTTACTCCCGGACAATCCCTGAAATCATCACTGCTAACATTGTCAACGTCTCTTAATTTATAAGATGTAAATAATGTCATGAAACCCGTGTATGCAGTGATTTAGTTGGACCGGAAGGCCGTTCTGGAAAATATTAATCTAAGATATCCTACACTTTTAGTAACAAATTGGCTCGTGAACCATATATATTATCCGTTCCGGTAAATTTGTGTTTCAACTAAATCATAATGGTTGTTTTATACCTATAACATAAACAAAGGTTCGTACTTTAACTGGATTGCTACCTATATCTCAATTATTATTTTCACGCTGATATCCAAAATTTAAGAGTATGGGATTCGTAGCTTGTCTTAAATATAAAAAGGGGTCCACAGCTCTGAAGTATTTGGGAACCACTGTCTTAACGGAAAGTAAGACGGTAATATTCTTTAACGTTATCATTCATTGTTAGGCAATTTGTACTCAAACATGATGTGATTAATGGCTGAGAAAAGGCACGTTTATATATAAGAAAAATCATTGATCACTGAAGTCGGTAAGTCTTGCGATTTACAAAAAGTAAAGAAATTAGTAGTAAGTATGTTTTTGGCTACCTGTAGCCGGGACACTGAAATCTGTTAGACATAAAGAACTTTCTCAAACTTGAAAATGATGTAGCAACTACAGTGATGTCATCGTAACTCTAATTGAAAATGAAATGAAATATTTCAAATTTAACGTACCACGATTATGTCCTTCAGGCTCAGCGAGACGATGGTTAAGGAAAGTGAATGATAATGGAAGAATTGGTAGAATGAGAAAGTAGGAGGAAACGGGAGTACCCCGAGAAAACCCACGGAGCCGAAGTTGTCCACCACAAACTTACTTTGGCTGGGGGTCGTACCAAGGACCCCACGCACAAAAGGTAAACGCTCTACGACCTAGCCACTGTGGCCCCCGTAACCAGAATTGAGTAAAGCAGATAATAATAAATGGAAAGAGTTTTACAATTTTGAATAAAATGCTTTAACAAAGATATAGGATACTAGCAAATTATAATATTATCATGCTGTCCAAAGTAACTTGTCACATGTTATAAATACTGAAGAAGAGGGTCTCCATAGTTTGTTCTTTAATTATTTAATGTTAAAACGTCACATCGATATGTTTTGAGCTATCCTGTAAGCCACATTATTTTTTTCTATATTTGCATATAATTCGTGTTGAATACAACAAGTACACAAGCGTGAGTCTCTGAGAACTTCAATAAACCACTGTGGAAGTGGATGCAAAATGGTTTAAAAAACAATAATTATTTTTAAAAATGAGAAACATAGGTTTAAAATTTTCCATCAATATAATTCTGATTAAAAAAAACTTTGCAAAGCTCATATTTGGCAGATGGTACAACAAAACACTCAAAACGAATGTTGCATTGCAGTTTGGTAACAGAAGTAAATTATCTGGCTATAACAAATTGTCATGTAACTCCCAACTTAAAAATAAATATAACTGACAACAAATTAATATTTTTAATTAGATGCAAAGGAATAAAAGTACTACGTTTATGATAAAAGGGAAATCATATTATACAGTAATTTACTCAGCTTAGGAAATTCACCAGGTTATGGGTAGTCTATAAGATGGAAATCTCATACCGTTAACTCTCACGTTACGGTCTCAGAAGGATCTCTTGTTACTGAGAGATACTGTAATTTCGCTGTTTAAACGCTATCACATACCATTAGAAGCCACGAGGGTTCAATGGTAGAACGCTCTACTCTGGTGCGTGGATCCCTGGTTCGATCCAAACTCGCGACAGATGGGGTTTGGTGGTTGTCAAACACCATATGTGTGGGTATCTCAGAATTCTTTCATTTCACCTGACTTTCTTCATTTCATCACTTCGTTCATTACCATCTTAGCCTCCTAGCATAATTGTGGGACATTAAACTAATAAAAATCAGTTAGCATTAGTCTCCATGTTTTAGGATATCGTCTTCAACGTTTGCAGTTGGGAATGTTTCTCCATGTTTAATACAATTATAGATAGAGATGTTGAAATGCTGAAGGAACAAACTGAAGAATATTACACCCATGTCCACAATTAATAGGGTTATTTCTAATTGGCTTTACCATTCATAAAGTTTGAGCAGACTCTTGACTAAATGGTCTCCTTTACTAATATGTAACAATTTTGGCTTCGCTGTCTTGCGGGTTTGCATACATATGTACATATCAATAAATTACTTTGTTTCTCACACATCTATCAATGATTTTTTTTTTACATAAATCTATCCATCACTTCACACAAATCTATCGATTACTTTGTGTTTCACGTACATCTACCAATAACTTTTTCACATAGACCTACCAATTGCTATGTTGTTTTTTAGTAATGTTTCTAAACACAAAGTGCGCCATTGAGACTTAAGAGATCGAGAAAGAACCACTTGAAATATTAAAGTATACTAAAATGTGTATAAGCGGTATTATTTCAACACACGAATAATATATTAATTAAAATTATAACCTTAGTGATTTTCAACGTTATATAGTAACGTTTTATTGTTGGCTAAGTACAATGGACTTTCTATCTACCAAGCGTATAGCATACGTATTTAGGTATGTAATGTAAGAACTGTTTTTACACTAGAACTGATCTAATAAGTATTTAGGTGCTGAGTATTTGCTGTCTTTTTAAACGATGTTACCCAAATGCTGGATTATTGTGATTTATTTTGGCCTTTCAAAGAATGAGTTCTTTGTATGCGACAATTAGTGAAATAAATCTATTTTTGAACCGATACGTTATATTTAATATTATATACAGTGAAGTAAATACATCCATTTTTCATTTTTCATTTTTTTTTCAAAAACTGAAAAGTTTTGTTTTATCTTACATATAGTTGTATGTAGTTACTTCAGAGCAAGCAATTGAACAAGGAAAGATTAGAAACACAACACTTATGAAATACATATGCATGTGAAATATATCGTTGATTATTTTGAATAGTATAATAAAAATCAGTGTTGCCAGCTTTTACAATAACACAAAAATTACTACTGAATGTGAGACGCAAATCCGGCCGAAACACAATCATCATGGACAGCAACTAAAGCATCGCCTGTCATTTATTGTTAAAAGTTTGAACTACAGAGCAACTTCAGTCGCAAATTTACGGCGAAGATATTTAGAAACGATGAGAAATACAACAGCCGCGTATACACGTTCATAGCGTTTTCATAAGCATAAGATACCCAAACTTCATTACTATTCTTGGTTAACTTACGTAATCATTTGCCTTGTGTAAGGAATGCCTAGAGCTTATTTCAATCCATGTGCTTTATCGCTTTAATCGAGTATATTACCATCGATTCAAATTTTCGAAATGACATTTATGAAAAGAAATTAAATCTTTTAGTTTGACGTCCCACGATTATGCTCTTTAGGCTAAGAGAGATAATGATTGAGGCAAGTAAATGACAATGGAAGAAATGGTGAAATAAGAAAGTGGGAGGAAAGAAAAGTACCCTGAGAAAACCAACAGATAAGGTGTTGTCCACCATAAGCTCACTTGAATGGCATCAAACCTGGAACCCTATGCACCAGAGATAAACGCTCTATCACTGAGCCATCATGTCGAATACTCCTATATTGACTAAGTTAGTAAATTCATGTTAATCAACAATTCTCCACGGTATATATCACCTTTAATTCTGGAAACCTAGGCCCTGTTCTCGGAGGCTGGATTAAGGTTAGTGTAAAGGGACAGGTTTTGCCGATAGATGTCACTACAGTCTTCGTATCTCCCCCATGTATTTTTTACCTTTCACGAAAATTTACAATTTCTTTTACAAATTTCAACGTAGAGACTTCAAATTTTTAGAGAAGGAACTTCATAACCTATTAAAGGGAACAATCCGTGCCGATTTTTTTATTTAGAATTTTCTTCATTGTTGAAACAGTTCCATTGTTAAACGTTTGGATATCCATTTCAACAATCAAGCCATTTCAACAAGGAAGAAAATTCGTAATAAAAAATCGGCACGGGTTATTGCCTTCGATAGATTATGAAGTTACTTTTCTAAAAATTTGAAGTCTATAGGTTGAAATTTGTAACAGAAATCGTGAATTTTCGGTCCCTTTAAACCAACCTTAAGGGGGCTACATCCCCGGGCATCCAGGTGGACAGGGGCATCCACTCTGATTAAAACCTCAACTGGCTATCTAAAAAGACTCACGAAGTTACAATCATCATCATAAAATAAAATATGACCAAAAATATGAAACATATTCCCTTAACTTTCTCACTGTACTTTCTCAGAAATGTATTAGGTGAAGTCAGCAGGAGTCACATATTTTTTCTAGCCCGGGCCTCCAGATGGGTTAATCCAGCCCTGGTTTTCGGTTACAATATCTTGATTGTTTGAATTTGTATTTAAATCCGTTAGAACCAGTGATGTAATATAGGACAAGACCTCAACAGCTTAATGTGACATTTAATCCACCGCAGTGCGTTCGATGAATCAAACTCAGAACCAACTTTGATGTATCAAAGACATGATAGATAGGATGGAGTGCTCGGTTATACACCTAGTAACCTAGACATACATGTCATTTAGAGATCTCACATCAAGCTATCGGGCTTATATCTCATAAGGCATCAGTGCTAAACTGAAGTTACACATAAAAATAGTACTTTTTACAGATACGTTTTCTACTTGTTTCCTTATTAGGATCACATAGTGGTACTGTTAGTATGTCCACCCGTTCATACGCCACTCCGAATAGTATTGCTATTAGCTTTTCAATACATATGACAACGGAACAAAATATAAAACTATATGCATCGCTCGCTTTCATTTTCAAATAAGTAATTATAATTCAAATGTTTTTATTCATAAATACTATTTATAAATGTACGTAGATATATTAATTTCAGTTACTATTTTACGATAGGTTAGGATATCATTGTGTTCAAAAATTTCAAGTTTTAATACAGAACACGCCAGAGGTAAATATTGCTTTCTGTGTATACTTTGATAGAATATTCTCTTGATCAACAGTATCCAATGAACGTTACCGGTTGCTGGTAACAGAAAATTGGAACCTTTGCTTTGGATCCTTTTGAACCACAATCAGAAGAAATAAACTGGCTATACTATCCCTTGATATATTAGCTACTCTTACGATTACACATGAGATGAGGATGGACGCAGTCTCTCTTGAAAAGGTGCCACGAAAGTGATATCTTGACCCGAAAACTATATTTGTCTCTATTGGAAAAGTTTTGCTTCGTTTCGAATCTTATCACGAAACTCGCAAAATACATCTGTTTCTGTTGAAAGAGTTTTGTTTCGTTTCCTGTCTTATCACGGAACTCGAGAAATACATCTGTGTCTTTTGAAAGAGTTTTTGTTTCGTTTCGTGTCTTATCATGAAAATTCTTATCTCGTGTCATCTTATGTACATCCTTAGATGTGCTTCCCTTCTCTATTGACTTCGTGAGCTCCCTGGTGGATATATGGGTTGGCGTACTCACATTCTGCGCGGAAGACTCGGGTTCATGTGATTCGGATTCCATGTTAAACTGTATGTCCATGTCTGATCTAGCCTAGGTGCTGAAAGGGTCACTAAACTCTAACCCAATCAATTAATTCATCAATTTAATGCCACCACCTAATTTCTGTAGATAAATGGATTAGAATGTGACTTTGGACAGAACAGTACATGATTAAGACAAGATTAATGTTTATCAGCATTTTCCCAAATTACAGCAAATAAATAAAAGAAAAAAAAAACAGAAATTATCTTTTTGCGTCGTAGATCAGATGATTTGCTAGTAGTGCTTAAAACATACATTAATATAACAACCATGATAAGCATTGAAGTCGGATGATATATACTTACAGAGTTGGATCTAGTTAGTCGCAAAATGGTCTCACCATTTATGACACTACAATTAATTAGAAAGTTAACCGTATACGGCTACAATTTATTAATACATCGAGGTATAAGGAAGGGAAGGGAGAAAATTTCGCTGCAGCAATAATAAATGCTAGGTACCTACGAAAATGAGACCAAACTGGGAAAATTATCAGACCTTGTACTTAAATTTCTAAACAAACTCCTGGTCGATCAAAACTTCTTGGTGTGCGATATACATATATAGTGGACGTCATCACACACACACACACACACAGTAGACAATACCTCTCGCGTTACTTGATGTCTTTCAAATCACTAGGGATAACGAGATACCTTGAAGACAGTGTATAAGCGAACATGTCGCGATATAGGACAACTCATTACAGGAGTAATTACATATTTAATAAGCAATCAAAGTGTACCAAACACTAAAATCTAGAGGGAAAACTACGGAGTTGACAACATTAACTGCTCTTGAATAATAACCTGTACTTAACCGTTAGGCCCCCTTTTCATCGCGTTGTTATTCCTTTGTAAAAATTGGTTGGCGAAGGAAGAAGATGTAGAGGAAAACGTATGGGAGGGGGGGGGGTGGAGACGGGAAGGAGAGAGAATAAGGGGAGGGGCGGGGACGTCGCATGCTTTGTACATCAAAAAGACCATTGACTCTTGAAAACAATCGCGCCGAAATTTTACATTATTTGTTTTTGTTAAACAAGTGAAATGCTCAGTCAATATTTTATGTTGGTTTTAAGAAGACATTTTTTTTTTCGTTTTCTTTATTTCTGTTCTTTTCTTCTTATGCGGAGATCAAAGCGAGTCGATTCAACAGTTTCCTAATATTGACATTATACTCTCGAGACGTTCCTACATACTCACGTGCAAAAATCCGCACGGGTGAACGGTCGTCCATCAAAAAATTAAAGAAAAAAAAGTAATACAAGAAAAGAACATATATATGACAGGATTGTCGCCAACTTTCTATATTTTCCACTGTCTTTAGAGGATTTTCTTCTTCATGGAAAAATATGATTGCATACGTTTCATGATAGACACGCGAACTATGCATATAAGGAAGTGTTTTCAATGTCACCTCTAGCGAAAGATCACTACGCATCACAGATATTTCAGTTTCCTTTAAGGTCATGTCATAAGTAATCACCAGAAAATATATTGCTAGGATCAAGTTAAATCATTATATTCGTAAGCAGTGTTTCTTACATACATTTTTTGGGGGGGGGCACTGCCCCCCCGGAGCTCTGAGAGTGCTCCCCATAAGAGACCAAAATAATACGTCTATAATAAAATAATAACTAGAATAGTACCAGCATTCCCCCCCCCCGGAATACTAACGAGGAAACTGATTCAAGTGTGACACGAAATTATGGACAAGTTTATGCGCAAACGAAGTGTTTTTGTATACAATTAAACCTATTAGAGGGAAAAACCCTCGAACTCAACCGTTCCGGAGATATAGAGGAATAAGGGGAAGATTGGTGCTCCGATATTTTGAGCACTTTTGAATATGTAGCGATAGTAATCTTCCTTCATCCACGAAACTTTAGTAATACGTCGCCTTAGACATGAGGGATACAAAACCAAAGAGTCCATAAAATTTTTAGGGGAAGTATGTTTTGGAGTGTGAAGACAAAAATAACGGAGTTCCGTTATTGCCTGAAATAGGCTTGTAAAGTGTCTTTGGTACGCTGAATCGAATAAAAGTATTATCAGGTCAAATAGGATGGAAAATGTAAAAAATTGTGACCGTCCGAACTTTCGAAACATTTATAACTTCTACAATTATTAACCGATCGGAACAAAAGTAGCCCAAAAGTGTTTTTTACTATATAATAGTCGAGGGTGAAAATCAGAACGATCCATTAAAAAAAGGTAAGTTTGCAACAATATGTGTTTATGTTCCATATTATTTGATTTTTTTTAAAGCGCTTTTGCACAGAATATGATTGTATTTTTGTTCACTTAATAACGTCTCTGTTCCTTTGGCAATATAATTAATACATTTTCATATCACCCTTTCTAATTTTCTACGAACTAAAGACATCATATATTTGCAAGTAGTATCATACAATTTTGTTCGTATCAATGACGTTTGTTATTCCTTACAGCCCCTACTTTTTCCGTCGTCGGGTAAAAGCTACGCCATTCACCTCAACATCCAACACCACTTCTATTCGCTCTGGTGCATCTTTCGTAACGTTTAAATGCAATTTTCAAATATATTCACTCGCAACATAGCCGAAAATTTACAAAATATCGGAGCACCAGCCTTCCCTTTACCCTTCTTCTTCTTCTTCACCTCAACCATAGGTTGGTGGGCAACATGGAAATTCTAAAACTTTTCTCTCGCTTGTGAGAGCTGTTTTATACTTTGAAAAGGCCTCTTCTTCGTAACTGCATCTAGATATTCTATCCTTGGTCTTCCTCTTCCTGGTTTTCCTTCTGTCTTTCTCTCTATCAGCAAAGTGATCCAATCGGAGTGTCGAATAAGATGGCCAAGCATGTTGTTTCTTCTCTTTCCTATTATCCTCATGATCTGTCGTCTTTCATTAGCTCCCTTTAGTACGTCTTCATTTCTTTTCCTTTCGGTCCATGATATGAGCAGCATTTTGCGCCAACACCACATTTACCCTTCTATATCTCCGGAATGGTTGAGATCGAGGGTTTTTCTCTCTAATGGAATTCATTGTTCACAATAACACTTCGATTGTGCATAAACTCGTCTATAATTTCGTGTCACACTTGAATCGGTTTCCTTGTAAGTGTGTCCCTCCAGAACATTTTTTCTGAAAGAACGACTGTTCATAAGTTACAATCTAGAGTAAAAAGAACAATAGTATTAGCAACGGTTGTTCTTCATTGATGTTAGCACATCAGCACTGTAAGCACATATTGCATTTACCACACAGCTAATCAATTCTTTCACTGTTTACTTCTGTACTTTCTTATGGTTTAAATTACAGTTTATTTGGTTTGCTCCGTGTATTCGTGATTTATACGACACAGTTTTGTTTTCTTCGAAATTTTCTTGCTTTATATGACAATTAGTTTTGTTTTCTTCGTCCTTGTCATGTATATATCTACTGTCCTGTCCTTGTCATTAATTTTATTTCTTTTTTAAAAAAAGCGAAGGACAAAAGTGTAAAACCTTCGAAATAAAGTGCTATTCAAGACTGTTGAAAATTAGGTGCTTTAGATACTATATGAAAAAGGGCAATTCAAGCAGAGCTATAGAGGTTAAATTGAGCCTTACAATGAAAAAAAAAACAAAAACAAAAACAAAACATGATAAACAATTTAGCTATAGAGGCTAAATTGAGTCTTACTATGGGGAAAATAACACGCGATAGGCAATTTAGCTATAGGGTCAAAATGAAGTTTATAATGGGCAAAATAACAAAACAGAAAATTTAGCTATAGGAGTTAAATTGAACCTTACAATGGGGAAAATAAGACACGACAGACAATTTAGCTATAAGGGCTTAATTAAGCCTTGAACTGCAAATTTACACTGCATAAATTGTCGCTTATGACACTTGATTGTACCTTACAAAGCGCATGTTTGAAGTTATGCCAACTCAATAAATTTGGAAAAAGTACGTTTTCAAGGTAACAGATTTAATATATATAACTTTAGCTCGTTGAGCTGAGCGAAGCGAAGCTCTTATAGTCGGGTTAGCCGTTTGGTTGTCCGCGAACTCCTCCTAGACCGTTTGGCCGATCTCAAGAAAACTTAGCACACTGATAGGGTATGTCGTGCTGAGTGACAACATAGGTCGAAATCAAAAATCCGATGTACCATCGAGGAATAATGACCGAAAAACGCTTCCTCCTAGACCGTTTGGCCGATCTCAAGAAAACTTAGCACGCTGATAGAGTATGTCGTGCTGAGTGACAACATAGGTCGAAATAAAAAATCCGATGTACCATCGAGGAATAATCACCGAAAAACGCTTGCATAGACTTAACATGGGGAAAAAGTTTTCACGCGATTTTTTTGTCAACATTTAAAAATGGCATTTATTATTGCATAATGGCCAGGAATGATTACGTAGTTTAAGCTCGCTCAGCTCATTTCATTGCAATCGGGTACATCCATTGCATTCCTAGTTTAAATTTTGGAACACTATTAACACATATTCTGTAAATTAATCTCTAGAGGGAAAGATAGTCATTATTATTATTATTATTATTATTATTATTATTATTATTATTATTATTATTATTATTATTATTATTATTATTATTATTTAGCACAGCTCAAAATGTCAACAAATTGCTATTTAATTCTGGTGGCCCACACTGAACAATGTCAAGGAATTGTTGCTAATAATTGGCAAAGTATTTCTCCAGATGATTTAATAGGAACTACCGGTATCCTATAAATTCAGTGCGATTTTCTAAATGGCTATCTAATAATAAATGACATATCCATTTATTTTAATTTCAAATCAAATTTACTTTTTATATGTATTGGTACTAATATGAAGAAAATATGATATTCTTCTAATAAACAATCATGATGTTAGTAAAGAGCATTTGAAAAAAACTAATAATAATAATTTCTACACTGAGAAAAAAAATGTAGGTGACATACTTAAAAACGTAGGTTACATTCGTAATTCCTGTAGTTTCCGGACTTAACGTACAACCGTATATAACATCCTGCAGCAAACGTATAGCTGAAAAAGTATGTATTATACGTACTGTCTGCATAAGTGCAATGACGTCATTCGTGTGACGTCATCTGCAGTAACAAGTATATACGGAGGTAATATCTAGCTTTGTGACGTCAGGATTGTATGTAGCATGTGGGTTAATAATGACGACACTCACTGACTATCAGAACGGAGCATAATTTCAAGAAGTATGCAATATACGTTCTGTACGTGTGTTTCTTGCGTTCAACCCCGAGACAGCATCTATATTGTACTTGTGCCCCGTACGTACGACTAGATACAGTATGCGTCATGTACGTATGTATTATACAGATTTTCCTTATGTCGCACACAGCTTGTCCCGATACAGCATACAGAATATCCGTATGCACCATACAGAGTGCACATATGCAGCTTACAGACTGTCTGCATGCAGCATATAGATTATACGTATGTCGCGTACAGGCTGGCCATATGTAATGTATGGATTGGATGTATGTAGCTTATAGATTGTCCATATGAAATATACGGATTTTACCTGTATCGCATACGTATTGCCTTGTTGTAATATATGGAATTGGACATATTCAGGATCTACATTGTACGTATAGTGCACCATTATTGAAGTGCTGCAACATACTGAGAAATGCATGATACATTCTTACTGTAATGTTGTCACATATTGTTTTTTTCTGTATGGAAACAAAAATAGCTTAAAATATGGGTGATCTCCTTTGTGCCAATAATAATAAAATTAAAAATACTACACTTTTCAATCTTAGTTTGGAGCAGTGAAACTGTCCAAAGAAATGTATTTACCTGCAGGGTGTAAGTTTGAACTTCCTGCTAATTCTTTGGAAAGCTGCAAAGCCAAGGTTGAAAAGTGGCACAAGCGTTAATTTTAAAATTATTGGCACAAAGGAGGTTCACCATATGTTAAACTATTTTAGTTTTCATACAGAGTAAATCAATATGTGACAATATTACTGTAAGAATTTATCATACCTTTTGCAATAACTTAGTTGCAGCACTTCAATAATAATGCAAAATGCACAGCCATGTACAATCCTATGTTCAAACTCAAACAAGACTTACGTACAGTCATTTATTAAGCCGTTATCATCCATTGCTTGTACAGTCACGAAATTAAATATTCTTCAGTTGACAAAATTTTTTTTTCCTAAAAACTCAACAATAAATTAACCTATTAGAGTACCGACTTTGGCAGGTTGTCAAGTTATAACTATTCGAAGAATAACAACAAAAAGATCCAAATTAATTCATTTGTTCCCGAGCTATTGGCAAAAGAGAATTTGTCAACTGTCAAATACTTTCTTTTCCGTGTGTACTATATAAAGTCGACTTTACCTCATTCTTTTCCTTAATAATATCCTCTTCCAAAATGCAGAAGTTGTTACCACAAGAGGCGTGAATAGGATTTTCCAGAAATAACTTCTCTGCACATTTTAATTAACAGATAAGTTATTTTTTAAATGACGCTATAATTAAAAACATGGTGTCAGCTGAAAACGTGTTCCCTCACAAGATGATTCCTATACAGTACTCGCCATTAAAAATGCAACTTCAAGGAGACAGGGTAGCTACGCCAAAGTTCCCAAGCCGATATCTAATAGTAAGTGTCGAATATGCTTAACCCTTAACATACCAAGCGGGGTACTCTAGGGACCCCAGAGAGTGATATTTAGTGATACTGCCGCAATCATAAGAATCAATTTATTCTCAATTTTTATATGTATCCTGCAACCCTTTGAGATATTAATTACATGATTAGATCAACGATTCGTTTCTTTAAAAAATACAAAAAATAAAAACACACTTGAAAATGTAAAAACTCCATTGTTAAACCTGTGTTTCAGATTTACGAACACAAAAGTATAAAATTGTATGAAGAACTGAATAGTGCTCAAATATATATAATATCTGATGTCAACAATGTTCATTTAGCTTAAGTATGCTTCTAGACATCCAAAAAATTATAGTTGGAGTAACCCTCTGCAATAATGTTGAGAAATTAAAATAATACTTGGGGTCTCCAGAAGACTCCAGCTTGGTAAACAACTTTGACGACTTAGGCTTGGTACCTTAAGGGTTAAACTTACCGCTGTATTCGCTGTGTGACAACGTGGTGACAAAGGAGCAGAACTGACCCAACATTGACAACCAGAACGACTGTAACACTGCGAGACATCGAGAGGATGTTCTCTTCTGGTATGGTAAGCCATGCGTCTTACGATCCAACGCCACAGCTCATCAACTGTAGCTGGCGGAGTTCACAGGTATGAGAAGCTGTGCAGCCATCGACCAAACATATTTATCCTTCCCTGCTCTACACATTCTGCAAATTTGGACTTTCCTGGATGTATCCTCCTTAGTTCAACATTTTAAGTAACGAGCAGTGTAATAGTCTCATACATTATTTAAAGAAAGAGCGATGAGAACTCGGAAGTTTCTAGTTTACAATTTTATAACTATCTATCTATCTATCTATATCTATCTATCTATCTATCTATCTATCTATATATATATATATATATATATATATATATATATATATATATATATATATATATAGATAGATAGATAGATAGATAGATAGATAGATAGATAGATATACAATAATTTAAAACGGTTATATCAAAGTTTGCAATTAAGAGCACAAAAAGAAGTATAGCTCTCGGAACACTGATTATAGCCAGATAATACCACTAGCAAACTCAACCACACTCAGTACCGTTAGTTGCTTGGTATTGTCTATGAGGCAAAGATCATCGTATCTCATTGCGTGTAGATTTTTGTATTTGTTTAACGCTAAAAATTGTTTGTCGCTAATCGAACCCAGTAACATATATATACCGACAGGACGTACGTTAGTCACAAGGTGACATGAGTGAAACACTAAATTATTCGATTGACACTTGCGGCCTTGTCAACACTAGAGAAAGGTACAAAGTGATTAAATAAATACGAAACATAGTTCATACAAAATATAGCGATGTATGAAGTGTCCTTTTCATACGATTTGGATAAAGGATACATCTATAGAGAGCAACATAAATGATTTCTCTGGATAATTTGGATTAGTCCAGAATTCGAACAAAAATAATTTTGAAATTCGTTGTTAAGTCCAACATTTTTTCTTTCTTTCTTCGGATTCTCAATAAAGTTGACTACTGAAAAGCTGAGTTACAGTTTTTATGTTAAAACATGTTCACTATACCATTGCCTTATTCACAGAACAATACATTAGTTATTAATGTATGTCTGAAATAATAGTGCTTCGTGCAGATTTACTTTATCCAATCGGAATTGCACAATGATAAAAAAAATGTTGCAAGGTATAATGTTCTTATTTACAGAGAAAAAGAGTTGAAAGGACTTAACGCTAACAAACATTTTCTTTAAACAGACATACATTTATTCTAATTTATGGAAGAAAGAAATAATTTGTGGAGCAGTATATTTATTAAGGTTACATATTCGTACAAAAGAATGTAAATATAATCGGGTCTGTCTTCAGAAAGGACGTGCTTTTAGCCACAAATTACACTGCTTCTTTTCGCTGTCTTTCATGCAGAATCCTGGTTTTGTTTTGATGCATGAAATACCTGAAACAAAAATCCAAAAAAATATTTAAAATGTTACATTTTAAAATATTTAACATTTTTTAAATTAAATGGACAAAATCTGTTCGGTCAGGTATGTACTTTTGGGTTTCTGGTAGAAAAACGATTAATTAAAAAAAAGTGTTTATTGATGCTGAACAACTCGAAATGTATTACTATGCAAAAGTAAGTGGGTACCCAATGGCGTTCGAGGTACCATGGGGTACCTAATGTCTGCATTTTTAGATATGTGGAAATATATGTCTCTAAAATGTAAAGAACTGATATCTGTTTAGTACAGAAAACCGCAACTCGGTAAGCCTTATGGATACCGAGGTATGGGAAAATAAACAACACCACCATAGAAGTGTGAGGTTTGCGTACTAGATTGTGCAGTTTCGAAAACGTAATTACTGAGGGCTAACAACAACCTTAAAAGTAATTTCAATTCAATACACTACACACACGTCCTTATGGGGGTTTTCGGGTACTATGGCATTCACAGACCTCCCATTTCTAAACATTCTAAAATATATCTTAATAAACTTATAAAGAACGTTACAGGTGTGTGTTTACCGAAACCGCAAGTCGGTACGTTTAGCAGTTACCGAAATATGGTGAAATAAATAGGAACACCATAGGTATGTGGGGCTTCCATACTTGACAGTACAGTTTAGAAAATTAATGAAAATATGACTAATGGCTATCAAGATATTGTCAAATAAAGGGAGGACCCACACAGTTATGGGGTTTTGGTGTTAGGTGGTAAAATTTCCGAAACCGGTCATGAAATCTGAATAAGCACCAGTAGCAATTTCATCCTAAAGTAACTGAGTATTTCCATGGGGTTTTAGAACATCATGGGTCTAAAAAGATTAAGTTTTAAAAGCTTTGGAAAATATAATTTGACATTTGTAAAGAGTGTTAGAAAAGAGAATAGAGTTAGCCAAAACTTCCAGCCAGTACATCTTACAGCTAGAGAGACACCGTGAAATAAAAGAGTATTAGATCTTGAAATTTCATAAAACAACTTTTGATCTTAATAAAAGTTAAATAAGATGGTACTTATATGGGTGAAGTGAGTACCTCACACTCGTCAGGGCAATTCCGATCGAAAGATTAATTCAGCTCGAAGTTTTCTTCGGGTAAATCCAAGCGTGATAATTCCTAGCGTACAAAAAGGATGAAAATTCTTTGTCAATATCTAATATAGCAACCGAGATATAAGTAATTATGTATTTTATGACGTCGTAAAAATGGAGACCCACATGGAGTTGTACTGTTGAGTCTTTGCTGTAAGAAGAAGAAATTTCAGAAAACTACCGTATATACCTTAATAGACAATTAAATGGATGCAGGCACGGTGGCTTAGTGGTAGAGTGCGTACCTTTGGTGTATTGGGTCCCTAATTCGATCCGCGGCCAAGTCAGTTTGTAGTCGACATCGTATTCGTGGGTATTCTCGGGGTACTCCCGTTTCCTCCCACCTTTGCACTCCATCAATTCTATTATCAACATTAATTTGCCTTAATTTCATTTTAAAATTAAATGGGCAGTTAAGTGTGATCGTATCTCTGTGGATTAAGAGAATACTCCAGTGTAGTTTCTGCAAAACATACTAGGTAAACACCCCACCACGAAGTTACTGTGTCCTCACTGATTTAATTGTCTAATAAGGTATATACAGTAAGTTTTTGAATTTCTTTCTTATAGCAAAGACCCAGAAGTACAAATCCTTAAAGATATCTATTTTTACGTCATAGAACATATGACTCGTTATATTTTGGTTACTATATTAGATATTCACAGGGAATTTTCACTCTTTTACACAGCTCGATGAACCTTTGGAACTGACTGAAGAAAACCTAGAACTAATCTTTCCATCGAAATTGTACTAAGGTACTCACTTAACCCATAGAAGTACCATCTTATTTAATTTTGTTGGGACCAATAATTTTTCTGAAGTTTCAACATCTCATACTCTTTTATTTCACGGTGTTTCTCTATATGTTAGATGTACTGGCTGGAAGTTTTAGGTAAACATATTTATACTTACATATTTCTAATCCTCTTTACAAATCTCAAGTTATATTTTCAAAAGCTTTTAAAATTTAATCTTAGTAGACTGTAAGATGTTCTAACACCCCATGGAAATATCTAATTACTTGAAGATGGAATTGCTACTGGTGCTTATTAACTTTCCATGACCGGTTTCGGAAATTTTATCATCTAACACGAAAATCCCATACCTGTATTGGTCCTCCCTTTATTTGACAATATCTTGATAGCCGTTAGTTATATTTTAATTCATTTTCCAAATTGTACCTTCAAGTATGCAAGCCCCAGGCCCGTAGCCAGCCCAAAAATGTACGGGGGCTCGGCTGAAGTTAGGGGGGGGGCATCCAACCATATGATAGTTCATCACCATATTATAGTTCTTTTGCAAGCCTACTCTAAAACTTTTAGGGGGCCAGCAAAAATTTAGGGGGGGCGTCCCCCCTAGACCCCCCTGGATACGGGCCTGGCAAGCCCCACATACATATCGTGTCGCTCTTTATTTTCCCATATCTCGGTATCCGTAAGGCTTACCGAGTTGCAGTTTTCAGTAAACAAATATCAGTTCTTTACATTTTAGACATGCATTTCCATATATCTAAAATGCAGAAATTAGGTACCGCATTGGAACCCCATTAGAGTACCCACTTACTTTTGCATAGCAGGGTAAAAATGCCAGTGGTTCTCACTTTAAGGTTGAAAACATACTATTTTGTCTCTTCTCTCAGCATCGTGAATCTGTCGGAGCTGTACCATAGTTGGAAAGACTCACTGATTCTTCCTATAATGACCATGTAGTCAGAATTCAAAAAGGAGTAGCCGTTGAAAGAAAAACAATATTTTAAAATCCTTGCACCAGTAGTCGTCACCTTAAAATCAAAATGTTCCAGTAGTAGTCAGAATTTTCTACCAGTGTTCGTCACTCAAATAACTTGACATAATTTATTCAGAAACGCACTGTTTATCAGTTTAAAATTAAGAATAGAGTATAAAGTACTAATCTTAATAACTGTGCATCACTTTTGACACTCAAGAAAGAAAATAAAAACGTTTTTACATACTTTTTAAAGCAATTTCAGTAAGAAAAATGTTAACTGAATTCAAAAGTTAACTGTATATTATTTTAACGTTAAGAGTACAATATTAAATACTATGTTTAATAACTATAGTGACTTTAAGCACTCAAGAATGAAAATAAACATGTTTGTACATACATTTTTAAAACAATTTGAGAAACAAAATAAGTTAACCGAATTCAAAACTTAATTATACATCACCTTAAGATTAAGAATGGACTATAAAATACTGAGGTTAATAATAATGCATTACTGAAGAATGAAAACAAAAATGTTTTTAACTACCTATATTGTATTTACATGTTGTTATTTCTCATTAACATGCTTTTTGATAACGCACGATATGGGCTAGGGGTGCGCACGAGAAATGATTTGAGACTGTCACCTCTCGCAAAGATGTCGCGAAAGTTGTCTCCTCTCGAAAACTGTATCTGTTTCTGTTCTGTCTCGTCTCGAATTTCGTAACAAAAATTCTGTCTAGTCTCGTGCCGTGCGCAACCCTAATCAGGACATAGACAAAAACTTCATTTCGGAGGGGTTTCGATAGGGCTTTGTGATATCCAAATTTTGAAATAGATAATCGATATTGACATACTATTGAAACTTGTTCGAAATATCAAAAAATACAGCAATATCAAAATATAAGCAATATCAAAAATCGAAAATATAGAAATATGATAAAGATCAAAAACATCGATATATCGGTCAAAAATTTCGATATCGATAGTTTGATATTTGAAAATATTAATCGTTCGATCGAAATATCGCACATCCCTTGGCTCCAACTGTTACCATCTTAAAAAAGAATGTGAAAATTGCTAACTACCTAGGTAATCTGTAAGTACCTTAAGACGGGGTTACTTTGCACTTCAGGGTTAACTTCGCACAAAATACGAAAAAAGTTACACAGTCTTCCGTCGGTAAACCCATGAACTGTAAAGAGAAAGTTTCAACTGCCACCGTAAGATAGAACATCTAACTGGATTTTGGCTATAATGTTGGCGGTTAACATCAGTTCTAATTACCTGAAGGGTTTGTTGTTGTAGAGGTATGGAAAGCACTCACTGTAAATGCAGACAAAATTTGGAAGATATCACCTACAAGAATTTCCGTCAAAGTTAAGTCGGTTTCGTAGAATTCTACTGTGTATGATGGGACTTGCAAGCAATAGTTGAAACTGAAGTGTGAAACATTGTAAAGTCATAGAAAAAATAACACTGGGAGAAGGCTGTTTTAAGCCTCAAATCGTGGTTACTTTGCACCGGGTCAACGTAACCCCTTAAATGGGAAATTCTTACTACTGGCACCTCGTGCCGTCTAACTTTAGGAAAATTTCTTCTTTAGGTAGATGTCGGAATGGATTTCTTGTTGGAAAATAAATTACGAACAGCGGCGGATTCAGAAAAATAGTTTGCGAGGGACTTTACACAGAACTACTTCGTTTATTTAGAAATCACTAGACTTTTTGAAGGGCTTGACGGGCATACGCATAGGAATGACTAAATTAGATTTTTTTAAAAAAGAAATCCTGCAATTTGGGTGGGCTTCAGCCTGAAAGCCCCAAATCCCGTAAATCTTCCACTGATTACGGTTGAGATGATATTCTTGGATATAAAGAGCAACCAAGGCAAATCAGTTCACGGAGATTTTTTCTGTTTTTCAGTTGCCATTTTTGTGGGTCATGCTCAACTATCAGAATGTGGCTCCTATTTCGGTACCAGAAAATACATAATTTTCTTTACAAATATCGATAATTCATACTAAGTACTGATACCGGTACCATAATTCCAACATCAATATTTGTAGACTGCATGCAGTTTTGTGTAAAAAGTGAAATGTATAAATACAGGAGAGAAAACATTGCAGACAAACATTATGTTAGTATGTTGAACATACTTTTTTGTATGTGGTGCAAAATATCTTCATCTATGGGGTTACTTTGCACCAAAGTTTATATGAAATGAAATCTTTGAGTTTTACGTTCCACGCTTTTGCCGGGTATGCTAAAGGAGACGGTGGTGATGAGTAATGAATGAAATGGTGGAATGAAGAAAGTGGGAGGAAACGGGACAACCCCGAGAAAACCCACGCACACGGTGTTTGTCTACCACAAAGTTCAGTTGCCAAAGACTGGGATCGAACCCGGGACCCCAAGCACCAGAGGTGAACGCTCTACCACTGAGCCACCGCGGCCCCTCATATAGAGTACAAGTAACTATGTTGTAAAAAAAAAATGGCCCGTCTGGAGGTCATGTAAGCTAAACACCAATATAATTGTTACAGATTTATTTACTAGCACTGTTTAATTATCTACGGTGCTGAACATCGCAACACCAATATCATTATGTCACATCCTTTCAAAACTATGCTAACTGCAAAGTAGACCTGCTTTGCTTCGTAATGTCCAAATAGTTGATTACTGTGCTCGAATGCAGGCAAGTATCATACAAATTTATGATGTTGAAGGCGTTATTTTTCACATCTATGGAGAAAAGACATGAAAACGAAAAATAAAAATAAATCTTTGTTTTACGTCCTACGGTTATGCTATGTATGCTGACAGTTACAAATGAGTATTGAAAATTGATTATCTTGGAATACGATTTGGTGGAATAATGAGGGGGAAAAATAGACCTTGATTAAATATAAAATTGAAAAGAAATAAGGGCCTGACGCTCAAATATTTATCTATCTGGCAGCCATCTTGATCCCTCTAAAATATCATGAAGTATTTGATTGATTCTAAACCCAATAATAGTAATAGTAATTATAACAATAAACACAGAATATACCTAGATATAATTTACGCACCTTGAAGTCTAGAAATTAATAATTGCAATCCTCAGCATTCCAATAGAACTTTGGTTTCTCCAAATGAAGATTCGGACATCGGTTTTCTTCTCAAGCAATAATGGGGTACAATAATCAGTTGCAGTCCAAAGCCAAGTCACTAAGCATGAATATAAAAGATTTTGTGTTAAATATTTCAATGTAAATTTCATGAAATAGAATTCATTAGTTAGTTACATACAAACTCTTACGTATGTAAGTCAGAATCTACTTGTAATAACTTGTAAATTTAAACAAAATTATACTACAGTTATAGGGACATCAAACATATATTCCATAAGATATATAGGGTGTCTCAAAAGTCCCCTGACATAAAGTAACTCGGTTATTATCAGAGTTACAACAAAATGTAATTGGGAAACCGTCTCCAAATATGATGTTTCCAATGTAAGTTGAAGGAATTTTCGAAATCGGATGAGTCGTTTGGCTGTACTCTCTTTATGCGTCCAATGTTAAATGAAAATGCAACGTTGCCATTTACCTGGACCCACAACATAAGTAATGAAGTTATTGTCTTTTACGCTAACATGTCGATGGCCCATTTCAAACAGTAACTTCATTCACATATGTTGTGGGTCCAGGTAAATGGTAACATTGTATTTTCATTCCACATTGGGCGCATAAAGAGTACAGCCCAAACGGCTCCTCCGATTTAAAAAGTGTTCACTTTAGATTGAAAACAACATATTTAGAAATGGTTTTTCCTCTTACATTTTGTTGTAACTCTGATAACAGAGTTACCCTGTGTCAGGGGACTTTCGAAACACCCTGTATACATCATACGAAGTTCCTTTCTAAATTCTACACGGGTGTAGTTTAATTGAATGTGAGATGGATGATACATTAGGCCGTTTGGGAATACTCACACAGATGGCCGCCATTTTGGATTAAATTTGTTTGTTATAAATTGGTGGGTAATGTGATATATATATGGCCACGGGCTAGAATTTTCTCAGTATGTCATATATGCAATCAGATTCCATGGAGCTTAATTTGGTGAAAAGTTATTGCCAATTGAACGTTGTATTTACCTCTTTCTTCTAGATGTAGAACCATACCGTTAGCACGTGAGGAATGTATCGAAATATTCAAACTGTGGGGCGGGAGGAGTGCCTGTGCAGTGGTTACCGATTGCAAACAGAATCATCCACAATGTAACTGTGTTACATGTTGCAGTGTCACAGTAATTAACTAAATTTGAGGAGACGGGCACATTCGTGAACATACGTCGTAGCGGACGATCGTAGACAGCTACAGATGAAGCAACGCCTACGGCAGTGCTGACTTCCTTCTCGATGTGGCCCCAAAGGAGCACACGTCATTTATTAATGCAATGTGGGTTGAGTCATAGGGTCTGCGCGTGTATAAGTGCATAGGGATGCGCACGAGACAAGATTTGAGGCTGTCTCGTCTCGAAAATGTGTTGTAAAAGTGATGTCTCGACTCGAAAAATGTATTCTTTTCTATTGGAAGAGCTGAGTCTCGACTCGAAATTTGTCAGGAAAATTCTGTCTCGACTCGTCTCGTGCGCATCCCTATAAGTGCATCCGTACAAGGTGCAAATGAAGCAACATCTCCACGAGAACGATCTTGATCGCCAAGTGCAGTTTTGTGACCGAGTTATCGAGTAATTATAGTTAAACTCTAACATTTTTATGCAAATACTCTTTTCAGATGAAGCTGACCTCTACGTAAATGGGAAGGTTAATAGGCAGAACATGCACAATTGGTCACCTGATAATCCCGCGTGCAAGACCCCTCCAACATGACCAGCGCAAAGAAAATTAATTATGGTGTTGGCAGACAAATGAGGAATACGTCTAATCAGTCACTTTTTCATTCCATAAAATTAACTGCGGAATAATACCTCACGCTCGTACAGGGATTGATATTGCGAGCTGCGATGCCCGAGGATGGTACATTCTCGCAGTTTTTTCAACACCATGGCGCTTTTTTCATTATGGATTCGTGGTGCGTCACTACTTGAACAATTCCCTAGAACATGGGTTGATCGACGAGAGGCAGTTGAATGGCTGCCCGATCACCGGACCTAACGCTGTTCAATTTCTAGCTTTGTGGACATGTGAAGCCTATGGTTTGTGCAGTAAATATTCATAATTTTTATCATCTAGAACAAAGTATCGCCATCGTCTGTGCACGAATTTGACCCTATATCCTAGTTTGTGTCCACATTAATTGGAAGAAGCTTCTGCAAATGTTTATTGCTCAGTAGGAACACGTGGAACATATACTATAACCAGGGGTAAAAGTGGACCTGAAAAGGTGGGGGAACGGTAGGTAGCGGCATCACTCCACGCCGTTCCTCCTGCCTATCTTTGCCCATTGTACCATTTTAGACGCCGTACATGTTTTTCGAGATGAGGAACTGCGTCCCCCGCGTTCCCCCTCGCTTTTACCCCTAACTATAACAGGGAAATGTGTTCGAAGTGGGAACAATCAGAGGCGGTGCGTTTTATTACGATTTTGACTCGACATACCGGCTATCTAAATGTTCAAATGCAGTGAAGTGTGAAGCCTACAAGATTGCATTTCTATTTACATAATGTCTGAAAACCACTGGAAAGCTTCTTTAGTTACGGAGAAAAAATGGAGAGACTGATCCATCCATCGTGAACAACTTTCTGAAAAAAAAAATAAATAAAAATAGCCCCTTACCTTGTATCAGAGAATTATACACGAAAGTGTTCAAAAACCGACTTTTAATATTAACAATTTCCAGCGGGAAAACTCCTGGACCACACACTCGAATGAGGGGTATTTTAAACTCCCGTAAGATCCGCCCCCACTGCAATCCCCTAAATCCGCCCATGCTCAAAACACGACGCTTATAAGACTTCAGACAAGACGACACATACCAACATACGAAAGAAACAATTCAATATGGCACATCAAAATATAAACTAATGAACTTCTTTGAAAACACCTCATTTGACAAACAAAAGGTAGAAAAAGGTAAAAAATGTCAGTATTGTCAACTTAGAAGTTACTTCTACATAAGAAATAAAATCTTTGTCAATACGTATAAAAATGGATTTATTAAAGGTATTTAGCATTTATTCTTCCGTGAAGGTATATCTTGATCACTAAAAAACAGAAACGGTATGTCTCTATCACTGAAAAAAAACAGAAGGGTATGACATACCACTACATATAGTCTCACTTGGTTCACTGCCAATAACATTTCACCAGAATAAGTTACATGATATCTGATTGCATATTTGACATCCTCAGAACATTTTAGTGCATGGCCATGTATCACACTACCCACTTACCCACGTATTACAATTTCGAATCTAAGATGGCGACCGTCCGCGTGATGTAATCCGAAAGTATCCCTCTGGGCCTAATGTGTATCACTTATCTCGCATTCAATGAAACTACATCCCTGTAGTTTTCAGAAAGGATGACAAGGGACTTCTGATGCACCCTGTATATAATAGTTGTATCAATAATGAAGTTGGAAATATGTGATCTAGTTCGTTGTTTCCAATTTAACCTAATGTCTTGCTGAAAAGGGAATATTTGTTGAAATCTGAGTTTTACGTGCGACGGGTATAACGGCTAGGCTAAAGGAGACGCTGATGATGATATAATGAATGAAATGGTGGAATGAAGAAAGTGGGAGGAAACAGGAGAACCCCGAGAAAACCCACTCACACGGTGTTTGTCCACCACAAAGTTTACTTGGCGCGAGCTGGGATCAAACCAAAGACCCCAAACACCAGAGGTGAACGCTCTACCACTGAGCCATCGAGGCCCGACAGGAATATTTGTTGAAGTCTACTGTCTTCTTCAGTACCAAAGTTACACAAAAATGAGCCTATGGTTTTGATGGAATTCGAACCAACATTATATGTATACTCTCTCAGCGAGAATCAAAGCTGGCACCAAGTTTACATATGCGCGCGCATTGTATGTTACTTATATAGCTCACAGAGCTATGGGCGAGCAAGCAAGGCACGTGCCCCGGGCGCGTGGTTGGAGGGGCTACTAAAAGAGAGGTTATATATTAGTACTTTTCCGTTTTGGTGTTTAATACTTTTCATCAGAGTGCGAAATCATGAAATCAAAGTGGGGGAGACTGAAGGACTGAAGAGAGCGAGAGAGAGGAAAAAACAAAAAAAGCTGCGCAGTTTTACACTTCAAAGAACTGTAGTGAAATGAGAAGGTCAGAATTCAAGATGACATTCGGATGCTTGGCACGAAGAAAAACATTGCAAGCAATTTTGAAAAAAAAAAAAAAAAACTTAAATAATGTGATATATTTTGTAGGCTTTGGATATGTATGTTTTAGTTGGCATCAACAATTATTGGTGTGTTTTGTCACAATTGACAGTTAAGCGAGATACTAGGCTAACTGATAATTTTAACTTTCTGAAAGAAAAGGAAACAAATGAAAACAGCACGTTACAAAGGATACATCTGATATTCATAGTTTGGCTTAGTATACAACAGGGGTGGATCCAGGATGGACTACTGGGGGGCGGTGGGTTGTAATGCCACTACTTACAAGTTATAGCTACTTTTAAGAGATTTAACTCTGGGTGGGTTTTATTTTATATTAAAATACACAAAGTTTCCTCTTCTTGGGGGCGATAGACTCTCCCTGAATCCGCCCCTGACTCAGGACAAGCCACACCGACAAGTGGTTGAGGCAAAGGTCAATTAATGACATTGGTATGCTGTTCCGTCAAAATCTCAATCTTGACCTGGATGTAGGTTAGCCTGGTCTCTCACTGAACCCCTCAATTGAATGTTTAATATGTAAATTAGGCACTCCTACATCACAAACAGTAAATATAACCTACCTTATTCTACGTTTTTAAATGCATTTCTACAACTGATTGTAACTTTACAGGTTCTCGTGCAGATTAGCTGGCGGAGGTTACCTAACATAGCCATGAGTTATCAAATTAACAGTTGTGCATCGTGGGTGATGATAATGATCCTGAGGTTAGATGTTAAATTGGACTCGAGAGCGGAACAAGGGCTGATCTTATTCGTGTCTCAGACGGGGCATGGAATGGAACGAATATGAAAATAAGGTTGCTGTAATAGTTTTCCACAGGGTTTGTAAGATTTTCGAAACACTTGGCATTTTTTTTATCAAGACGACATTCTTTAAAAAAAAATCAAGACTTGGCAATTTCAAGTTTCATCCCCCTCCCAATCTTGTAATGCTCGCTACGCCGCTGTAAGCAATACATATTTTCGACAATATTCGTTGTTCATCTGTTTCCGCTGGGTTACAACGTGGTGAGCTGCATATGGGACTTTTAATAGTGTTATTATAATGAGAAAGAATTGCAAATTATGTTAATGTTCCTAAAAGAGGGAAATTGAAAGAGAAATTAAATTAAAAATAAATAAGGGAGAGAAAAGTAATTACTTGAAAATAAAAATAAAGTCTTTGAGTTTAATGTCCCACGATTATGCTGTTAGGCTAAGGGAGACGGTGATTAAAGCAAGTTAATGATTATGGAATATTTGGTGGAATGAGAAAGTGGGAGGAAACCAAGTCCCCGAGAAAACCTACAAGCACGTATATGAAAATGAAGTAAAACATACACTGGTCTATGCTTTCTTTGTCTAGCAGAGTCATAGTTTGGAATCGCAAATGTGTTTTGAATCCTTGTATTTAGAGATTGAGAGTGTAAGTAACGAAATCACTTAATACATCCATTAAGATTTCGGAAAGCGAAATCTAAATTTAGGTAAGCTAACTCCATGTACTAACTGCTTGCATCCGCTTCGTACATTGTTCGAAGGGTCACGAAGCAAATCACCTCATTTAGTCTACACATACCTAGTACTAGTGTTAATTACCTGCTTCGTTTGGGTTCGATCATTCTAAACTATTTTACTGGTAGCATATATTCGTTCGTTTAGCCAGGATTTCGTAATGGTAGGGGGATGCGTGACTTGAAATACTGTGGTTACAACACCAGGGGATCGATCAATCTAAACTACAGTATTTTACTGGCAACATATCCATATTGATTTGTTAGGACAATAAAATGAGGATATGTTAGTAAGTATTTTAATTAAAGAATTATGAAGAAATCTTGCGTAAAAGAATAGAAAAAAGTATTAACAAAGACATAGTCTTCCGAGGTCATTCGAACTCGGTTCTTCTCGTCTTCTTTCTATTTCTCTTATCTTAGTTTAATGCCGTCAAGGATAGCAACGAGATCTCTTTCGGTAGTAAAGACATCCTATAAAATGGATTAGTGTTGCCGCGAAATTCAAAATGGTTCATATTATTGGTAATTCTGGGCATTGCTTAAGTTCTAACTGACAGGCTATCTGAAAGAACCGGTTTATCGATCGTCATTTTAGTCCATAGGGTTACTGGCGCAAATCCCGGGGGGATGAGGACATGTCCCCTCCAATCTTAGAACTGGGGGGGGGGGACTTTCCCCTCAATAATCCGATTTGAAATGCGTTTTTTGGGGAGAAATGTGATGATTTGTGTCCGTTGCCACAAAGGAAAGTAAGATGAAATGATGTCCCCACCCCAGAATAAGCCTTCAATCTGCCCGCCTCACAATTTTGAAGACAACTCTGCTCCCCTGATCCTCCGCAGCATTGTTTTTCAACTTCATAAATATTTTGAATATCCTTTAAAAAAATTATGAGAACTGTCTTACGCGTCCCTCCCAATGTTGAAGGCAGATTTGCGCCGCTGCATAGGGTTAACATGGAGCTAGATGGAATTCGGAATGTTCCGTTACAATAATATCCAATTTCAACTTGATCCCCCCCCCGTTTCCTCTACACAAAGCTCCTCGTAAGAAAGAGTAACCAAACGCTTATTGTAGCTTTGTATTTTTGAGGCTGATTCATCTGTTTCATCTTTCCTTAATATTTTTCATTTCTGGATCCGAAGGGGGGGTCTGGACCCACCCCTTGGCTACGTGCCTGCTTCCCGTAAAAAGCTTCATTCGAACCCTGAATCAAACAACTCCATCTGTAAAGCAGTGCTGAGTTGATTTTAATATCCTTTTCTGCAACGAGGCATGAGACGTGGACTTACTCATTAACACTCCGAACCACTCCCGCCGGGAATCTAACGCGGGTCTCCCACACTAAAGGCGCGTACGCTAACCGCTTAACCATGAAGGAGCTCATCTCTAAAGCAGTGTAAGCAACAACAACAACAACAACAAAAAAGAAACACACACACACACACACACATACATACATACATACATATACTAGAAGTTTGCGCAATTGGGGATCAAAACATTCTCAATGAAGTATGAGAAATAGTAAACGTCAATCAAAGTGGGCTTCTGCTTATTTTTTACTTCGTTAATACTTAATTCCTTCTAGAAATAGTGAAACAATACTATGAAGACACAGTACTTAAACATAATCGAAAGAATAAGACAAGGAAACAGAGTAATTTCCGACTGATTAAACTAGTCATATATACTATACCTAACTGTTACATTGTATTTCTTACCATATTACGAAAGCGATATAACTTTTTTACCAGCGATAGAAGCTGGACGCAATCCAATACTGCAATTTAGACGCTGTAACGAAAGCTGCAAGTCAAACGCCTGACACTCTTAACTCTTCAAACTGTGTAATAGCTGTTTCAAGCGGCCTACAACTTATGACCTTGAAACTATGTGCTAGTAACCAAATTAATGCCAAGGTACGATACAAACACCCCAACTTGCCACAATGACGTCAACACAAGGAAAAAAAGAAAAACATCTAATTTTTGGTTCCAAAATTATGAAACAATAATAATAATGTTTTAATTCTCAGTAACTCAAACATTAATTAACTAGAGAACATAACAAGCAAAACAAAACAAAACAAAAAGAACCTTAAAGGTGAGCTCTCCCTGACTGCTGTTTTTAAATTTCAGTGAGGCTGTAAAATATGTTTTATTTTATTGTTAAAAAACAAAAAGAAAAAGAAAAATAAAGAAAGAAATGAAATTAATTTTGTTGCAAATATCTAGTAAAAATAGGTTTTCTAGACACAAGTGGCTCCGCGTAGCGTAGTTGCTAACGCTCTCGCCTTCGGTACGAGCGGACCCAGGTTCGATTCCGGTAGGGGCACTCGGTCGAAAAAGTATCAAAAGCTTTTAAGTCCAGCCATCCTGAATGAGGCTTTCTTGGGTTTTCCTCATTTCACACCAGGCAAATGCCGGGTGGTACTCAACATATAGGTCCCAGGCCGTTTGCTTCCTTCCCTTTCCCCGGATAGTGTGCTCACCGAGGGACGTCATAACTCACATGTGACGGGCTAACAAGATCATTGATGCCGAAAGCCCAGAAATCTAAATCATAAATCTTCACTACACAAGAAAATGTTCGCGCTGAAAACGGTTTCTTAGCAATTATGTTAAGCAGTCCTGTAGTAAATCTCTATCAAGTAATAAACCGTCACATATAAAAAGGAATGAATAAACACATAACATTCATTTTGCGTACATTGAAATGTAAAAAGTTACAAAACATTAATATTCAAAGATTTCTCAAAATTCAGATTAACCCATTCCTTTCTCCTCAACCATTAACGAGTTACAATAGTAAGAATTGTAGTCATAAATCACATTACTTTTTTAGTACTATATTAAAGCAAGTTATACTAAAGGAATATATAATTAATGGAATATTTAACTAAAGTGATAGTTTACTATTGCACTTACCCAGGCTTTTGTTTCCTTCCGCTCTTCTTTTCCGTTTGTAAACAACCTCGTTTATAAACCAACTCGCAAGCAAACGACTGTTCTTTCATGACGTCATCTATGGTGCAAGAAAGAGGTGTCTATAGGCGGTCAGGACCTCACACACAGATGGACGTATATAACATATAGCTGAAGTATTTAACATACGTATACGTATGTAAAATACAGAAGATTGTTAGATATCAGACATCCTGCAGCGACATGATGTAATATCTAAGCGGGTAAAAGGCAATACCTGTGTAGCATATGGATAAAGTACGCTCCGTACAGATTTCCTTAGTAAACATAACGAATCCTTGTATTTGTACAATATACCGCTGTCCGGATAATGGATTTTTCTCAGTGTATTCTTACATTCAAAGTGCACTATACGTACTGCACATCATGTATCATATTAGCACTGTTTTTACAAATTACACTGAACACTTTAGCGGGTGGTTTTGGATGTAACGTTCATATTTGAGCAATAAGCAATTATACATTATGGTGAGTAGAAAGAGACAAAGAAAGAAAGAAAAGAAAAAGAAAGAAAGAAAAAGAAAAATTAACTTTGATATTTTAATACTTCTAAAGAAGTTGCTTTTTACATCCTTCTTACGAAAAAGAAAATATGCTTTCTGGAAATACGTTTTAGTTTATTAAACATTTATTTTTTTCCAATGCCGAATTTAATATTTTCCAATGCCAAATTTAATTGGAATAGTTAATGACATACCTGTTACGTCCCAGAACAATTTTTTTCACATAGGGCCTTTCCTAGTAAGATAGTGAAATCGGTCCTTGATCCAAATTGGGTCGTTATTGAACCAAAATGTTAGTTTTGACCCAAAACCATCCCAAAATTTTCGATCCCCTACCTCCAACCCTTATCGAATTATCGAATTATCATGCTCAAAATTTAATATTTTTTAAAAATCTTGTCGGGTCTTCCAAATAATTTGAAAGTTTCACAGATTGTAGACTCTATGTAAATGTGGACATTTTTTTCCAAAAATAAAAGTCGATGTGTGTTTTCTTGTTTATTTTTTGCATGTTGAAAATTTCCAAGAAGTCGTAAAAAAAAAATTTGAGCGGGACACATCACTTATTTTTTGTTCAAAATGTAATATCCTTAGTTACAACATATATTTTTCAGAGTCTGAAAGTAATGGCAACATTGTCAAAAAATTAAAACAAACAAACAAACAAAAAAAAACGCTGAGACAGGTTTCCACTTATTTTTAACGAGGAATTTATACACAGAGTTTTATCTTTTTAACTTAATCCATTAGTGTCCAGAATTCCCACTGGTATTTTGAAAAGTTTTTTTTCGCCTATTTGGTCCTAATAGTACTCTAAAATAGATATTAGAATATTTTTGAAAAATATTTATTTCTTCTTGTTTTTTAGCCCGGCAACTTAAGTTGCCACAGGCACATACATATTCAAAAAAGAGAAAATTTTGAAAAGTTACAATTTTGAGGGAGAAAATACACTGCAAAAATATAACTATTAAAATCAAATCAATCCTTTCTTTACAGACCTCCAACCCTTCCTTCTGGAGTCTATCAAATCAATCCAGTTGAGTCTTTTTCCTCAAAACACATTGTACCCAAAAAACAGTGCTAACCTCGTGTCAATATACCATACAAAGAAAATGCAACAATGCTATGACGAAACAGACCCCAAAATTACTTCATGGTTAAAACCAACAATGCCAATCCGAGTTTCTAAGCTAAGACGAAAAATTACTGTGACAATTTAAGTTGCCAAGGGGACTCGTAATATGCTAGATATTTTGTCATATATTTTGAACCCCGCCCCGATGAGATTCGCAGTTTACACTGAGCAAACGATTTAACTAAAGTACATTCGATGGATAAGATTTCTTCTAATTTGGGTTTAATTTAGATTATATATCCAGTCATTTTGAACCGTCAATTTTCTTCCAACTATTTGCTAAATTAAACATTTTCGGATATTATTATTATGACTTCAGAAACTCTTATACATATTATTATGGCGAAGTTTTAATCGTGCGAGATATCAGTCTACGAGTTTTGTCCCAGAGAAATTTACTCGGCGAGGTTTTGGGTGACGAGATTTTGGGCTGCAAAGTTTTGTCCACGCACGATTTCCAGTAGGTGAGATTTTGTCCTACAAGGTTTTGGAAGGCGAGGTCCGGCCACGCGAGATTTTGGGAGGCGAGATTCTGGCCGCGCGATGTTTTGGGCAGCGAGATTTCGGCTGCGCAAAATTTTAGTGCGTAGAATTTTGGGCGGCGACGTTTTGGCAGTGAAATTTTGTTCATATACCACGACAATCAACATAAAACTATATCCATTGTTTTTTCAACCTAAATACTCAAAACCATATCGTGCTAAAAGGTTCCCTTGGATAGTCAGTCTATAAATAATGACTCATTTACACAGGCAAACATCGCAAGTAGGCTAAAATGGGGGTAGTGATTTGCGAAACACAAACAGATTAAAAATTGATGTTTCAACTTGAACTAGAATTTAATTAAAAGTAATTATTTATTTTTGAACCATCTTTAATCTATTTCTTTCAATTGTTACACGTTTCTTTTGAACTACTGGAGAATCGAGTTATGAAATTTAGCATACGGGAAGTCTTCGTGTTCGTAAATAAGAAGCTTTGTACAAAATTAACAAATTTAGAAATTGATCTTCTACAACGAGTGAGGTTATTAAATCTAAAAATTTCAGGAATATTCATATAAAAAAGAATGATATGGACCTGTGCTCATAAGTGGATAGTTTTGAAATTATAGGGTACCGAAACCGTGAAACAAGTGAACTTTAAGATTAGTGTAAAGGGACAAGTTTTGCCGATAGATGGCACTACAGTCTTCGTATCTCTCCCATGTATTTTTTACCTTTCACGAAAATTTACAATTTCTCTTACAAAGTTCCACCTAGAGACTTTAAATTTTTAGAGAAGGAACTTCATAACTTATCGAAGGCAACAATCTATGCCGATTTTTTATTTAGAATTTTCTTCATTGTTGAAACAGTTCCATTGTTAAAAGTTTGGATATCAATTTTAACAATCAAGCCATTTCAACAATGAAGAAAATTCTAAATAAAAAATCGGCACGGATTGTTCCCTTTAATAGGTTATGAAGTTCCTTCTCTAAAAATTTAAAGTCTCTAGGTGGAAATTTGTAAAAGAAATGTGATTTTTTTGTGAATGGTAAAAAATACATGGGAGAGATACGAAAACTGTAGTACCTCTATCGGCAAAACTTGTCCCTTTAAACCAACCTTAAAAGTTCATAGCTCCAGTACTATGGGACTTACCGTAGTCGGGTCAAGACATCACTGAGGAACTGGTGTGTGAATTATCTAAATATCCATGTTTAAGAATGCTTCAGTACCTGCACACCAATTTTTAGAGAGGTAGGTGGAGAGTACTCCCAAATGGTCTTCTAAAAACGATTGTACAAGTACTGGAGGTTCGGGAAAAATGGATATTTGGATAGTTCACATACTAGTTTCTCAGTGATGTCTTGACCCGACTACGATCGTTCCCATGGTAGTGGAACTGTGGATCTTAATTTTTTTTTTTTAACCTTTTGGGAACCTTATAATTACGAAACTATGCACTTTCGACTACTTTGATGTGAACTATTTTTCTTTCTTACTTTAATATGAGGAATCTATTTCCTAAATATTGTGACTAATTTTTTGTAACATCCTGTATAATGAGTTGAATAAAGACATATGGAACATTAAGATTATGGGCTGAAAACAGTGAATATCTTCATCATATCCAAATATATGTACTATATACACACACACACACACTGCTTCCTCTATCTCTATTTAACATTTCATTCCTTTTTCTTCTTTTCTCATTGCAAAGGCATTTGTGTTAACATAGTAATAATTATATTTGTCCTTTCTTAATTTCAAATGAATAAAAACACGCATCGTTAGTCTTTTAATTTTGTACCTCATATTTATAAATGATATGAATTACTTTTTTTTTTCGTATAATGCAATTCGTAGAACGGTACATTGCATTAAGAAAGAAAGAAAGAAAGAAAAAGAAAAAAAAACTAAGTACGAAGATAATTAAATGTACCTAAATACATTTGCAAGTCATTTCTATTATGCCTTTCTAAATCAGTTAATTGAATCCCACAAGTTTAGTTAGGTTATTAAGATATTCATTTCACATGTGTATGTAGAATTTGTAGCAAACAAGTTTCGTGGATTGTCAAGAGTTCTGGTGTGCCCCTTAATGTCCACTTCCAGTGTTGGCAATCTAACGGTTGACAAAGATTGGTTTTATAAGATATTTTATATATAATTTCTTCTTGTGCGGTAGATTTGTACTTATATATTAATATTCGTGCCCATTAAGGTAATAGTAAGAATCTTATCAACTTTGAAAATAGGTATAGATACAGTATGAAGATCTAAGTAACTAACTACAGGATTATTCAGAAAGATTGGACCGATTTTGTGATGCTATATTTTATTAAAGGAAGTAATTTAAATTTCCAATCAAGTCACAACTATTCTACCTAGGTATTAATAATCAAGTTTTATTACTTATCCAACAAGTGTTCAGTATTGCCACTATTTGCAGCACAGACAACATCAGGGCTATAGAAGAATTCTACCTAAACTCATAGCAGTAAACTATGTTCTACCGAGTTGATCGCTGTTGTTAAGCGTCCACCGTCCCTAAACTGTCGAAATAACAATGTTCTTTGTTTATTTCAAGAAGTTTAAAGTCTCTTTTCAGCGCCGAAGCTATACGAAGCATAGACCAAGAGTCAAAGATGGAATCCGAATCAACGTACTGTGGCCCGATCACGGCCAAATTAAAATACCGCTAAATTTACAATCATTATGAGATTTCTTCAAATAGATAAAAGATAAAATCGAAAAGTAGAACAAGAGCTCGCTAGACTATTATTTTACACGTGATACCATTATAACGACTCACTTATCTGCTTTCGATTTCCAGACATTTAGAAAATCGGTATTTATTTTCGCGTTTCTAAATAGCTGCAAACGGAAAGCTACCAGATAGCTCGTGATAACGGTTCCTCATTCAAAATAATATTGTCTAGCAAGCTATTGTTCCACATTTCGATTATTTTTTTATCTATTTGAAGATATCACGTACTGTAATTACTGTAAAATTAGCTGTATTTTAATTTCGCAGTGATAAGGACTCTTAAATGCTCTCCCATTGGAAATCAAGTTCGTACTACGTGCGCTAAAGACCAACGTATTAGTCACTAGACCAGGGGAGATAATTTCAAAAGTTCTTGAGAGAGGGTGAGTGTTGTTGAATTGCCTTCGAAAAGCATGCTGTAGGCTTACCATGTTAATAGAACTGATTTTCGCGAACCCGAAAACTGAACGTTGAGAGGAAACGACGCATTCACAGTACCCAGTTAGAAACTATCAAAGCTTAGAAACCTTTCAAATAGCCAGACACTCATCCCGTGAAGATGCTTGAGGACTCGGAATCGGCTCATTCTTTGTTGAATAACTCTGTATAAATACTGCACACTTCGAAGCGACTATGGTATTTATCTCAATTTGATTTTCGAGAAAACTGTCCTAAGTGTACAGTTTTTTCCGAGAAAAAAGTGTTCTACAATAATTTTACAAAGAAATTATTCAATCCTGCCAAATCTCCATTTTCTGATATAAGCTATGTAAGTTCTCGAAAGCCAAAGTGGGAGCGAAAGAGCCTAACTTTTCTAAAGAACAACCCTGTATTCACTACGAAATGAATTCCCTGACAGTGAGTGCTCCCTAAATACTATATAGCAGTAGTGAACATACAAGTATAGGTGGTTGCATATGTGTAGGAGTCGCATAGTTCTATTTGCTTTTATTAGGGAACTATATTTTCGGCGATGTGCTATTTCTCTGTGATAGCATTACTTCGACTCTGCCTCTTTTCAAGTCTTTTGTCACCGACAGTTTTGACGACAAAATTTGGTTTGAGATCAGTCAAACCGTCACACAATGGGTCAAACTTTCTAATTTCTTGAAAAAAAAAACAACCAAAAAAACAAATTTCGCAAATCCAATGAAGTACTGCATGGAATGTATTGTTAATTGTCCATAAGAGGAAGCTCTGCTTAGTTAAAAGCGTAGAGGGAAGTGCACATCTCGCTTACACATGGTAGTTCTTAGAATTATCGCTCACCACTGCTTTTAAGCGCTGGATCAGGGACGGAATTCGAGTGCCTATATTTCTTTAATGTTATTAGTGATTAATTTGAGCTTGAAGATGTCGTTAATATCTTCGATCAGGTCTTTTTATTTTTACTTAATGTATAATAATGTCATTCCATGTTTTGCTCTGGCGATTTAAAACAGAATGTTACAGGAAGAATATTGTTTACAAGTACGTTTTTAATTTGTAGAGATCTTTTTTATATCAGGGCATATCATATCTGAAAGGAAAGTACTGGCATATTGTATGTGATTCATGTTTGTGCCAAAAGTGCTAACAGATACTGAGCATATTTTTGCGCTTTTCGATAAATTACATTTGAATTTATAGGTTGGCATAAAAAAAAAGACTAAATATATTTTAGGTAAAGAAATGCTGGATTCTTCAACACTGGAATTTTGAATTACCGGTGCTTCGTGCACATATCCGATTCTCTAAGCATCTTCTGTACTTTAGCTACAAACTAGCTCTTTAAAAAATCAAGAAAAGATTGCAAACATTTATTAAGTTGATTTTGTCATAACATCACGAGATTTGAGTTTGCGCTACAAGCTGTGACTAGTGGTTAGGAAATATATATACTATAGAAAATGTACTCTTACACCCTACACTCTGGACACAACAAGTCTGTTTGTGACAAGGATCTTATAAAATAGAGGAGCTGCCCTTACAACAAAATCTTGAAGCCTTACGTCACAATTTCGCCACCCTTACTCTGCCCACTCCGCCCAATAGAATCGCAATGTTTTGAGCCAACAATTATGGCGGAAACGAAAGTATCCAATCAGACAATGGCAGAAACGAGATTAGCCAATCAGACGTTCCGATGCTCGGTTGTTTTTTGGCTTCATCGATTTAATAGGATGAAGATACATATGAGCAGATCCTTTATTTATAACATTCTTGGTTTGTGAAGTACCTCTGATGACCTATTCTCTTCCCCCTTTCTCCCAACCTACTGTGCACAAGATACTTATCAATGATTCCGTTTTATTTAAATACGTGCTGATTCCACTAGGATAACCGCCGAAGAAGGACGGCTAATTTCATCAGATTCGATGATTTTAAAGGTTTGCGGAAAATCCCGAAGAGCAAGCTTAAATACTTGAAAGAGAATTATCAAAATGTTAGTGTGACCAGAAGTCGAATCGGTCTAATTTGAGTTCATTTTAAGTTTAACGTCCCGTTCAGCAGTGAGGCTACATGAGACGTGCGCCTACTGAATAACGTGGAATTTGAACCACATGAGCTCCCGCTGGGAACAGAACCCCGCGTCTCCCACCACACCAAAGGCGCGTACGTTAACTGCTTGACCAGGAAGAGGCTTGTCTTCGAGAATCGAGTCAAGAAAATATGGCAAACATTTATGTGACGAGACGAGACAAGGAAAAACTTATTTCTCGTCTCGTCTCGTCTCCTGGGCAATCAGTCATTTTGATCGTGACGGGATAAATAGCCTCGATGCTGAAGTTTCCATTAAAATCAATCATCGTGGGTGACATTATTCGCGTAAAGTGCACAGAGAATGAGTTAATTTAGTGTTAATCGGAAGATTTACCAAACAATGTCAAATATGTGAAAATAACCAGTGTTAACAACGTAGACACGGGAACGTGAAACGAAGTGGGAACTTTGTACTTATTTCAAAAAAGAGTGGAGGAGGAAAAAAAATGTTCTTTTTCGAGAAGAAGTTTCCTTATTTATATTTGTCTCATGTATGGTCATTTAAAAATAAATAAATAAATAAAAATGACTACCCCTTATTGTTTGTATTACAGCTAGATAATTTTGAAACACAAATATTAAATTAATTTTTGTAACCTATAAAGTACAATTAGAGCACGAAAATCACAGTATTACGTAAAACAGAAATTAAATCAAACCAAGAGAAAACTTAGATTTAGAATACCAATTTTTCCTCCAGTTATTGGAATGGCGTTTTAAAAAAGGAATCACATAAAACTGCAAAGGCAATTTTGTGGTTTAATAAGCTAAAGATGAAAAGGTGCTGAGCCGTGAGCACCTGTTCTGATTCTCTTACAAATTAACGAGGAGGCAACTTAAACTAAACATTCGTCGACCGTTCGACCGACCGAACGGCTTTCGGTAATAATAGACTCATACGGAACGCCCGCAGGATATTATTAATGTACACAACTTTTAAATATGTATAGAACCAAAACGGAAAAATCTCATAAAAGAAATTCAACCAGCGATATATGTATATATATATCTTCAGTTCGATGGTTTATTTACAGGGTTTCCATCTCGTTTGTGGCTATATAGGTATATATATATATATATATATATATATATATATATATATATATATATATATATATATATATATATATATATATATATATATATATATATACAACAGAACGTAGTGCTAAATGAATATACTGTATATACAAAAAGTAACACACAAGTTTTGTCTTTAAAAAAAAAGATGGAACAGTAAGAGATGCATTATTATCTCTACTGCTTCTCTGTAAAATGGGAAATAAAGAAAAAATCCTTCACAAGCAAAAATAATAAACAATTATAAAATAAATGGAAAATATACCTGTAACAACTATACAGGGTGGTTCGGAAGTGGGCTTACCCCTCCCCCCTTTAGTTTCAATAGTATAGTGTTAGTTATGGTAGAATGTCTGTACACAGTTACCTTGAAGTGTTAAGATTAGAGTCATAAGAGTCATAAGCATCGGTATGATCACCATCCATGTCGTATAACACAGTTGAATTCTGTGCCAAATCCAAACAAAAACACCAATTAGGGATACGTTCCCGTTCTTCCTTTCGCATCGAAGCTCCCGTTCTTCGCAGGGAGACTAAGATTTATTAAATACTGCAATTATACCCTCAAGTATGCGGTTGATCGTGATAAACTACGTGCATTATCGACACACTTGAAAGGGTTCCGAGAAATGGATATCTTATTATAATAATTGCAATTTCGATTTCACCCCCTTCCAAATCAAATTTCCAATGATAAGATATCTGTATCTCGAAATACTGTGTAAGTTTGGAGATACAATTGATCTATTTACACATATTTCTGAGCATTACCGGCATGTATGGCCTTAAGCCCATCACATATGAGGGACGATGTCCCTTGACGTCCACAATATCCGGGGATGGGGACAAGGAAGACAGAGGCGGACCCAGAAGGTGAAAACTGAGGAGCCAGCCAGAATTCGGACTATGATAGGTATATCATCAGATTATTATACACTTCCAAAAATATGTAAATAATAGCTTAAATTATTTTTTCACTAAAAAACTGGGGAACCTAGCCTCCCTGGCCAGGGCTAGATCCGCAATGAACGAAGAAAGGAATGGGAAAGGAAAGAAGCGGTCCTGGGATACTTGCATGTTAGGTACTGTCCGGACATATACCTGGTGTGAATGAGGAAAACTCAGGAAAAACTTCATTCAGGATAGCTTCCTGAAACAGTTGTTACACCTTTACAACCAAGTATTCCCACCGGAAATCGAACCCGGAATCGTTTGTATCAAAGATGAGAGCGTTAACGATACACTAGGCGGGATCACTTTAGAGACATGATATTTGATACCTGGACTTTTCATTCAAAATATCACAACGTTATCTTTATATTTGACCTAGATAACTGAACAACCACCACCCCTTTTTCTTTCCTTCTAGATCGAATGTTAGGAAAAAAAGTAAATATGGGAAAATATTTGCGTGCACAACTTTTCATTGAAAATGATACGATCAAACTCGAGAATGGTAAATTTGGGGGAAGGGAGAATAGTAAATTTTGAGGAGGATAGTAAATTAGAAGGGGGGAAAGAGAATGATTTATTTGGGACTTTGCGTCGAAGCCTTTATGGAAATTCCCATTCCTGATTACACATCTAGAAGTACGTAACTATAAAAAGTCTAGAAGTGCATTAGTAGAATGAAATTTCGCTACATTAGTTTCGTTACATTAGTAGAATGAGTCGCTTGTGTACTAATAAAATGTACTTAGTATCTGTATTGTTAGAACACTAAAATTATAACTATGGCTGGCAAGTTCAGTCAGACTTACAGAACTCAATTAAAGGTTCGGTCGACGGATCAGAAAAATTATTTGAATGTTAATATTGTACAATTAATACAAAGATGTTTGTAGGTCTATAATATAAAACATACAATATGTACAGTTTACTATAATCGTATCGTATTGCAAGAATCCGTACTCTCATACGTACTATAAGCCGAACGTTTTTACTATGAACACGTGTTTTTACGATTTGTAAATAAATAATGGCAACCGACAGAACGAAACTAGGCCCAAAAGTAGGTATACAGTCCCGTCCTGATCAACTCATTGTTTTTTTTATATAATTTCTTATTGTTGTCCATCAGGTAGACTTAGTTTCTTTATTATTTGTTCTTAATGTCTTTTTACTTATATCTCAAGCTCGGAACAGCCGAAGTAAATAAACCAATAAGCTAGAATGTTATACTTGATCAATGCAGGGATGTATACCTACTTTTGGGCCACCCTGTACATTTTCAGGAAGAAACGAAGAGGACACAGAAAACCACGAAAAAATCCGACAACTCCTCCACATGTTCTCCCTCCAAACACGGCTATAAAAGAGCATGTCGGGACTAAGAAATTATCAGTGCCTTGTACTGGTCATCCTCCTACAACATCTACTCCTGAGGCTGCATTGGGCTACGCGGTCACCAGTCCCATCTGAGGCCCCTTTGAACTAGGGCACCTTCCTGTCAACCCGAGGCAACATTATACGCTGAGAGTGTCCTTTTTATCCAATACTGAAAATCTATATAAAGTGATTAGAGACTTAGATAAATATTTTATTGTGACTTTGTACGATAATTATATACGATTTTTTTTAACAAAAAGGTGAAAGGATAAATTCCCGTATACGTTATTGACTCCACCTACAGGATATTACAGTACTAAGGCAGATTTTCTGAAAAATGTTAGAGATGGCGAAAAATATGTGGAAACCACACCGTAAGAGTAATTATTCAAAATTTCCCCGATTTTTAAATTTGAAAATAAGGTAACCCTAGTGTAATATACCTTAATTATTCTAACTGTAGACAGTATAGTCATGATAACTCCCTTCCATGATAAAAATCACCTTCAACTCGATACTTTAATGGTGATAATATACCTTATGACCGTTAGAGATATTTTTCAATTACATTGATTAATATATATTGTAATCTGTTTCAAAATTTATCCTTGCCTGTCAGTTGACTGTGAAGTAGAAGAATTTCGATTTTTTTTAAAGGTTGAGTTATTTTAAACGTTGATAAGAATCGTTATGCAAAATGATTCATATCTATTGTGCGCCGTTGCCAAATCAACATTTGACTCTCAAAGCTGCTTTAACATTATCCAATCAGCTTATAGCGACGTTACCAACGCAGTGATATACAAGTCCAATTCAGCTGTCATGCTGTAACTTTTTTTTTAGAACCTTGTCAACATATCACAACATCCACATGAGAAAAGTTCATTTTGTACCGTAAATTTGTTAATAGTGCATCGCGCTATTGTTGGTTCATGCTAAATGTCAATTCAGACGATGCTTAGTATAAGTTTCCTAATAATCTCCCATAGCAGTGGTTCTCAAAGTAGGGTCAGCAGGTTCATCGCATACATATTCAACCTATGTAAATTTAAGTGCTAATATAACACTGCTTGTACTGCTAAAATGATGTTTTCCTTCCAATATTATTGTCGAATATCTGTTGATTGCCGATTTTCACTCAGAACAAAGATGTGATACTATGTAGCGTTAGTTCACTACTGCTAACTATTATTACTATTGTATTGTTCTTTTCCAAAATGTAGCATATTAAAAATCGAAATTTAGTTTCGAAATTAAATTTAATGTAAATTTAAAACTGTATCACTTCATCTCCGTTTAAAGTACGTCATGTATATGTGCTGACGGGCATAGCTTTACTCTAAATCTCATGCAACATTGTTTTCACATAATATTCATTAATGCATCATAATTCAACGCCCAGAAGTACAAAAACTTGATAAATGTTAATTTTAGAACACTTATGATACTTTGTAAATATTGCGTTACTTTTTAGTTGCCAATTTTGACCATGGAGTCGTTATTCTAATTTTCTAAATTAGAAAAACAAACCTGATGAATTAAAACTAAATTTTCGGCTGTATATACTGAAATAGATATGGAATTGGAGTATATTTGCGCTCTGTCTTTGTGCTACATACTTTCTTAACGTGATCGTCAAGAGTATCACATTTGTATAAATACAGATAATTATATGAAAACATAGACTTTCTGTTGAAGTTGTAGGAGAAATGTACTAAGGAAAAAATTGAATTATGGACTTACCTGCCAGAAACTGTTGTCATTATATCACAGTTTAATGAATATATTTTACATTAAATGTGCGACTTTAAACTAAATTCAAGGGGTTGTATTAAAGAATAAAACAAACAGAATGATTGTTCCCGTTGTTGTCGAAAATTATCTGTTAGACACAGAGCCTCTTCGCTTTAAAGTTATTCTACACAATACCTTTTCACTGATTCTAAACGTTTAGTAAGTACAGTATGTACAGTGGTCTTATTTTAATTTTGGTTCTATATTACATACGTACATATATATATATACAGGGCCGGATCCAGAATTCTCTGAGGGGGTGCACCAATAACTACCAGCACATTTGAATTAAATTTGAGTTTTTAAAATGCTTTTAGGCATTTGTGATGTGAATGAGGAATTCCTATGGAAATGCTAAGTGTCTGCTCTCGATGAATTCTTTTCCTTCAACCTTCAGAAAATCGACTTAAACTATTGATTTTTGCAAAACTCACTGCTAGCTTCTCACTTTAGGTAGTGTATATTTGCAACGAAGGGGGTGCACGTACACCTTTGCACCCTAAATCCGCCCATATATATATATGTGGAGAGAGAGAGATAGTAGATGGATATGGTTAGGTCTATAGGTAGATATAAGTCTCTTAGGAAACAAACTATACAAGGTAAACAAAAGCAAAGTTTTTACTAGATACTACAAGTGACAAGTAGCAACCTACACAGCATCCTAATATTACAAGGTGGTGTGACGAAATTAGATAGCACTCCGTACATCTTGGAAAGGAATTATCCAAGATAGATGTTTGTCAAAAAGTATTGGAAAGACCTTAATCCAGCAATGGATCAACAATTATTGATAATGGTATATACCCGTTTCAAATACAAATAACCTTCACCATTACACTTGTTATTCCAGTTATCATTCTTGATATCTGAGCCTTTGAGATCAAGAAATAAACGCTTATGCCTTGTTCTGAGAGATCATATATTTAACCCTGTACTGTAAGATGTTTTAAAAAGAAAGATAGTTAACTAAAATTTACTGTTCCTGGGTATAAGTGGATAAAATTTATATTTCTGAGTATAACAACGGTTTTGCGAACTCGAAATATTTTAACAATCGGTTCTAGCGAACCGGTGTGTACCAGCTGATTAGCACCACTGACTATGTACTTAAAATAAAGATTTACCATTTACAATCGGGGATCTATTTTTTTATTTGTTTTCCTATTAATCTGGATCGAGTCTATGAGTTTTCTAGAGGTTCTCCCGTTTGCTTACACATTCTCATTCCACCAATTATATGAAAAGCATTCACTTCCATCAATTACCATCTCTTTTATCCTAAAGGGCATAATCGTGGACATAAAACTAAAAATTTCTTTCCCTTTCCTGTAAATTTTGAAGAGGCCTAATCATTGAGAAATTAAAATACCATTAATTTTTACAGTAATTGTGTAATATCTTGAAATAGATAGAAGATAATCGAAATGTGGAACAAGAACTCGCTGGACAATATTATTTTGCATGAGGAACGGTTATCACGAGTCACCTAGTAGCTTTCCGTTTGCAGGCATTTAGAAACACGAAAATAAATGCCGATTTTCTAAATGGCTGGAAATCGAAAGCAGATAAGTGAGTCATGATAACGGTATCTCATGTAAAATAATATTGTCTAGTGAGCTCTTGTTCCACTATTCGATTCTCTTTTTATCTGTTTGAAGATATCACATGATTACTGTACAAATTAGCGGTATTTTAATTTCGTCATGATGGGGCCTCTTTACACATATCCTTGGAGTTGTCATTTCAATGATTCAAAGTATTTATAGGTTTGCAACAATGAGAGGAAAAGCATCTCCGCACAGACGAACATGTATCGAAGCAAAATGGAAACTTTTACCATTACATCTCGAATAGAAAGCTTCAGCTATACTAACAAAATCTCAGCAAACACACATACACACACACAATTACAGAAGCACATGGATTCTGTTCTGTTCTCCCAATTGTTTATGTAACCGAATAGGAAAATCTAAAAGCCAGCTTTTCGATGTTAGAATTCTACCTCTTCCATTTTCTGTCTTTATCCCTCGTTTTCCTACTCACAGACTCTTCTCGCTCTATAGCAGTTCGGATCAAAAATTACATTTCCTCAGCTAATGTAAACAGTTTTCTTATTCCTCAGGAATTTTAGCCTTCCATACTTATATATATATATGTATATATTGGCTACCCACATTTAATCACATATTAAAATATATATATATATATATATATATATATATATATATATATATATATATATATATATATATATATATATATATATACGTGATTGAAGTAAAACACGAGCTATCGTATCCCTCCCACCCATGAATCCTTAATTGACGAATGATAACATTTTCTATCTACCTCTTTTCTATTTATTTTCATTCGCGGGCACAATATAAGCAAATGATCCATCCACGGAAAGAATCTTAAAAGAAGAGAGAAGAAAAACTGTTGTTAAAATGTAGACTTCACTACCACTGGAATTCCGACAAAATACAGGGAAGAATTGATTTTTTAGTCTTTTTTTTATATAGGTTGGAAAATTAAAAATTTTCTTTAGCAAAAATATTCCGCAAACGCAAGGGTCCTATAAACTAAACCATATTTGCTGCAAAACTTTTAAAATTTAATCTTGGTTATACCCAATACCTGTAAGCTTAATTTTAAATCAAAATTATTAAGTATTTGCACAGAGATAAAAATAATACGAAGTGAGAAGATGATTGTAATTTTAGACTTTCAAACTTTGCTATTCATAAGTAGGATAGCTATGTTTATCCATCTATCTGTCGACAGGTATCAGAGCGAAAACGGTAACAGACAGCGAGAAACTGTTAATCAAGAATAACTTTTGTTAATTTTAGATTTAGAAACTTTGCTATTTATAAGTAGGATACTTATGTTTATCCATCTGTCTATAAACAGGTATGAGAGCAAAAACGGTAAGAGACAACGAAAGGGTTAAAGTTATATATATATATAAAAAAGAATCCAAGAATAACTTCCGTTAATTTAAACTTCCAAACTTTTTTATTCATATGTAGGATAACTATGTTCATCCGTTTGTCTATCAACAGGTATCAGAGCGAAAAACAGTTTAAGTCTTATAAACAGGAATCCAAAAATAACTTTTGTTAATTTTAGACTTCGAAACTTTGCTATTCATCCGTCTGTTTGTCGACAGGTATCAGAGCAAAAACGGTAAGAATTACTGAGAAATGGTTCACGTTATGTAAACAGGAATCAAGAATAACTTTTATTTCCAACTCTATCTCTCTCTCTACCCAACCAGTCCCAACATTGATCGCCATAAACTAAAACAATGATAAAAAACATGAATAGTTTTTTTTCTTTTCTCTCTGGATTTAGTGTGCCAAGAATAGGTTTTATTTTGTTCCTTATGTTTCTAGAAAACCGGCAACTGCAGAAATCTGAAAACATTTTCGGTTTCAATTCTGATCCCTTTAGAGCAAAAATGATAATAGGAATGTTCATATGGATTCAGCATTTCAAGAATATGTTTTATTTGCAACCTTATCTCTATACTGTAACCGGAAGTGAGAGATCTGCCACTTCCGGTTTCAACATTAATCCCCATACCTTGGAAATCCATCATAGCTTCAGGAGAGAATTGTACGCAATTCACTTAAAAATATTTTTTCATATTATTTTCTGTTTCTGATAGTGTTCAACAACATTATTGTGGGCTCGCGTAGCGTAGTCGCTAACGCTATCTCTTTTTTGTGAGTGGTCACGAGTTCGATTCCCGGTGGAGACACTCGGTCGAAAAAGTGTAAAAACTTTCTTCAGTCCAGCTATCCTGAGTGGGATTTTCCCGGGTTTTCCTCATTCCCACTAGGCAAATGCCGGGATGGTATCTAACGTATAGGTCCCAGGCCGCTTCCATACTTTCCTTTCTTCGGATTGTGTGATCGCTAAGGGAAGTCATCTCTCATATGTGACAAGCTAACATGGCCAAAGACGCCGCAAGTCCAGAAATCTAATTCCTAATCGCAATCCTAATGAACAAACATTGTTCCTATTGAAAAATTCTAAAGAAAATCTAGATACTTTGGAGTTTGATGTTTCTTTTCAACACCATTAAGGAAATGTGGAGGTTAAAATTTGAATCAGTCATAATAATAATGCATGATTATTCGAATACTGAAATCGAATATTCGGATATTTGAAAAAAACAACAAAAGATAATCGATTAATTGTTCGAATAACGAATATTCGAGTGACGATTGGAATAATTTGAACAGCACTAAGTGAACCTACAACTGATCATTGGATCCACGCCGGTGATCAATGTCAGTTCTTCTGCCAAAATGGAATCCTTAATTGACCAAATGGAATCCTACTGTTAGATCGATGCACTATTTTTCAGCATATATACTCGTTTCTGAAACAAAAAAAAAATGAAGAAAAATAACCCCACACTTCTAATCCAAAAACTTGATTCAAATTTCAAAGGTATTGGGTTTGTTACAGTCATACAAAGTAACTGTAGTTGCATAGTTCTATATTTTGCCTAGGAATAGATTTTTCTAGCGTTTGAGACATAAGTTATTAGCATTTGCTTTTTGCTCTATACTTTGTCTACGAATAAAACGTTCTTATTGTAGCTATACACACAATGAATTTAAACATTGTCTAGGGACATGGTTACTTGTCTATCGAGACATGCATCTGTCATGAGTCTATGCATATTTTGTTTAGGAGTAAAATTTCCTGTTTATTTATTGATTGATGGGTATATTTACGTCCTTTGTCAGCAACAGTGCCATGGCGTGGAAAATCAGCGCCCGTGATGAAAGTATATGACGGCGCCCCCGTACGTATGAGCGAGGTCGACAGACTAGCCGCGAAGCGCCACCATGGTTGGCACGAAAATTTGGCGCAAGAAAATTTTCAAAAGTAATACTGCTTTTCCTTGATTTTAAGCACTTTTTATTATTTTTTCCTTCCATTTTATATATGTATACATACATTTTCGTAATATGAGTAACATTATAGGAATACTTAATAAAGCAGGAAGAGGATTTAAGTACATACTAGTAATATTCCGAATAATTTTCCTCTCTCTTTATTTTCTTTCCTTCTTTTTTTCTTTTTTCCTCCCGAATTTTGAGCGCCTTTACTTCGGCTCTCGGCGCCGTCGCCCCGCTCGCCCCATCCACGGCACGGCACTGGTCAGCAATGAGGCTATATAGGACTATATAGGACGAGCCCTATAGTTCAAAGTGGGATCTGAACCATTGCTATGAGGTCGAAGCCCTCTCACCAGGAATCGAACGCGGAACCTCGTGTACCGTAGTTAGGCATCAGATCAGCTTGTAAACCTGTGCTGCCAATTGAAATGAAATACAATCTTTTATTTTAACGTCCCATGCTTATGCTGTTTAGGCTAAGGAAGACATAATTAATGAGAGAATTTGGTAGAATGAGAATGTAGGATGAAAAGGGAGAACCCGAGAAAACCTAAGGACATTATATTGTCCACCCAAAACTCATATGACCATCAGTCATCTCTCGCACCTGAGGTGATTACTCTGCTACTAAGCCACCGTGATTCCTCTTTTCCCCATGCTGCCAATTATTACATTATTTCTATATATCTGCATTTTCCTAGGACAACTATTCCGACAACTGTGGCATAGGTCTACCAGCTTTAGCAATTATCAACCTTACCTGTTATGGCATTTAGCCATTATTTTCCCAAGATTATCTTGATTTACGAACATTTAAAGATTTGTCATTGTTTTGCACGTAGAAAAAACAAAATATTTGTAAGCTCTACAGTGAAAAGGGCTTCTTGCTTCAGAAGCTCGAAAGCCAATACAATCTGAAAGAAGCTTAATGCTCGAAATTGCACTGTCATGAAATGCAGACCTATGTGAATAGAAGACACATGATGATAAAATGAGAAAGGAAGATGTATAAAGAAAGGTACTTACAGCCTTGGAGAGAAGCTACTTTGGACTCCGCCTCGGCCAACTTCCGGGTCAAGGTCGCTCGCTGTTCCTCAAGGTCACGTTCTCTGTCGCTGAACTTACGAGCAAGCTTTTGCTCCACGTCTTCGCTGCGTGTCTGAAAAAGAAGAAGAAAAAAATCAGCCCCATAAACATTCAATGGTCATCCCAGAAATGTTACTTCCTGATGTTAAACAGCTAAAAACTTGTAGTCGTTCATCAATTATTTTGACAGAAATTCCAAGTACGGAAAAAGGTAGTCGATGCAACTTTAGGTTATAATAACTGTCCAGAAGTCAATGGAATTTTCCTTAACATATTCTTTGACAATTTCTTCATAATTGAAAATTAAGGAAATTCTTTATTTAATATGCCATATTTCTGTCCTCTTGCATAAAAGAGATGGCTGAGGATACAAGAACAGGTTAAAAATGATGGATCCTAATAGACCTCAGGAGTAGCACGTGTTCAACGATATTTAATGAACAGACATTGAATCCACAATCTTCACACCAGATTCACCTAATCTCTCATCTCATATGATTATTCGATACCTAGTTTGTATCTATTTGCTTTATATTTACTCATATTAACTGTTTCCTAACTACGTCAGTAAAATCGGTTTCAATACTACTACTACTGCTACTACTTTTTCGAGTTGTTGTGTTTTACGTGAGTTCTTGTGTAATCTCATCATTATCATAGGTATTCTGCCATTATTGGTAGGTCACTTGCCGCAACTGAGAAGCTCCACGGTCTTCCGCTAACCCCTACATCTCAACGTACGACTTTTCTGTTTTGGTATCATCCATTAATTGTAGTCTCCTTTGCCCCCTCCCTTTCTTTCCTTCCACAATACCCTCTAGCATGTGCCTCATAATATCGTTCCTTCTTCGTCAATGTCTCAATCAGTTTCTCCTCCTCTTCTTAATAATATCTAAAGCTGTTCTTTTCTCCACCACCATTTCTAACACCCTGTCAATTGTTTTCCGCTCGACCAAGTCAATTCTCTATATTCTTCTCCACACCAACATTTCGAAAGCTTCCAGTCGTTTTCCATCACTTTTGGTATTGTTCATGTCCTGCACTCATAGAGTACAACACTCCACATGAAGCATTTTATGAGTCTTTTTTTCTCAATTCTTTATTCAAGGTCCCACAAAATATTATTTTCTTCATCTTAAAGGCTTCTTTCGTCATTCCTATCCCTGATTTTATTTCACGTTCACACTTAAACTAATTAAAAATGAAATGGAATGTTTCAGTTTTGTGTCCTACCTCCTACGATTGTGCCCTCTGGGCTACAAGAAAAGGATGATTAATGAAAATGAAACGAAATGAAATATTTAAGTTTTACTTCCCATGGTTATGTCGGTTAGCTAAAGGAGACGGTGATGATAAGAGATGAGTGAAATAGTGGAATGAGGAAAGTGGGAGGAAACGGGAGAACCCCGAGAAAACCCACGAGCACAGTGTTTGTCCATCACAAAGTCTACACGGCGCGAGCTGGGATCGAACCAGGGACCCCAAGTACCGGAGGTGGATGATTAGTGAAAGCTAGTGATTATAAAAGAGCTGGAAGATTGAAAAAGCTTGAAGAAACGGAAGAACACCGAGAAAACACACAGGCAGGATGTTGTCCACAACAAACTCAAAGGACATGGGATCGATCTTTCACACTACACGTGAATCCTCTATCATTTTTTTCATTCGTCCCCACCGGATCACTAGGCTTCATGACCTTCTATCGTTATTCTTATCCTATTTTCTGCAATACGACAAGGACACGAATGTTGAAATGTCGAGAACTGTTAAATACGCCAGACAGATTCGATCTTAAACTCAAAATGGATTACGTCTCACGATTGCCAGCATTAACTCCTCAGGTCTCTTGATACACCAGACTGTCTCCACTGGGGTCACTGTGCTCAGTGGTGTCATTCTCAGCCGATTCACACCGGTTCGCCCGAACTGATTGTTAAAATTATCTCTTAAGATCAGGGTGGATTGATTTAAATCAGTCTGATTTAAATCACGATTTTAATCAAGATTTAAATCACTTGATTTTTTTAATAAAAATCGTTGATTTAAATCAAATTCCGAAATTAATTAATTTAAAGTGAAAGTAAGTAAAATCCCGTTTCTTTTCTGTTATTTCGATTATGGAAGATAATCATAATACAATAAGACTCAAATGTATGTAAGCACAGTATGAAAACGAGTATCATGTAGGGAACGATCAGGGAAAATCCCGTTTGAACGGGTTACGAGTGAACCCTGTTTTATTTTCTTTGTAACACAGGGCTTTAAAATTTCTATTCCAACGGGGAAATCACCATGGACATTTAAGATGAAAACTCTTTTCTCTCCACGTCTATTTGTTTGTTTCCAGATAATAGGGGCGTATTTAGAGGGGTCCGATCCCCCCTCCGAAACAAAAAATAAAAATTGATTTTAAAATTTTGGGTAAAATTTGTGTACTAAATACATAGAAGTTCCTCGGGATCGTAATACGACAAATTTTGGATGGGTTAAAATATCGAATAATACTTTTGATAAAGTGGATACTTGACCCCATTGACGAACATGCCGCGATCTGCGATGTGATCGCAGAAAATTTGCCGCGCCTGTGCAGGAAAAATTGTCAGAGGAAATAAAATAGCCAACAGAAAAGTATAAAAACGTGCCTGCTATGTGTAGATGTCTTAAATGCACGAACAACTCGCATTTGAACTGTTTTTCACGTCACAGAAAGCATATTTTTAATAATCACACGTGTTTCTTCTGCTGGAACTGATCATCTTGATTTTTTTATTTTGGAATTCCTGCAGAAAATTTTTGACTTACAAAAGCTCATCGCATAAAAACAAAGTTCTGCCATCGACTAATATATAGGATCAGAAAACGATATTCACGAAGAAACTAAATATCGACTAAAAGCAGGGAATTCGTGTTATTATTCAGTTCAAAATCTCTTATCGTCGCGAATTGTGTCGAGGAATTTGAAGCTTTAAAATATATAAAACGATAATTATGCCTGTTGTGCTGCATGGTTGTGAAACATGGTCACTTACGCTGAGGGAAGGACGCAGACTGAAAGTATTTGAGAATAAAATCCTGAAATGAATATTCGGAGCCAAAAGGAACGGAAATGAGGAATGGCGAAAACTTCATGATGAGGAACTGCATAATTTATACCGTTCACCAAACATTGTTAGGGTCATCAAAACTTGGAGGCTCAGGTGGGCAGGACATGTAGCGAGAATGGAAGAAAGTAGGAACGCTTTCAAAGTTTTAACTGGAAGTCCAATCGGAAAACGACCATTAGGAAGACCTAGGCGCAGATGGGAAGACAATATTAAGATGGATCTCGCAGAAATAAGAATACAAAATAGAAACTGGCAGTTGACTAAGGATAGAAGTCAGGAGAGCTTTTGTGAACATGACATTGAACCTCCGGGTTCCATAGGTCATAGAGTGAGTGAGTTAATTTTAGGCGAAATTTATGTACTTTCTATGTATTTCGTGCCGCTAACTAGTTCCAATTGTTTAAAAATATGCCTCTGCCAAATATCAGTAACTTTCGTGAAAAGAAAAGTGTCATGTTGATATACATTGCTGTACTTTTTCCTTAATGCTTAAGAAACATTGTTTGGGATTGAAATAGGATTGCATCGGTTGAAATAGGTTAACGATTGGGAATTAATTCAAAATCAAAACCCAATACTATCACTTAAATGGCATAATTAACGTTTAATACTAATTCCTAATGTTTTTTCTTCAGTTCGCGACTTGTATTATACGAAGAAAAAGATTTGATTTAAATCAAAAAAATCGATTTAAATCAAAAAAATCAACAAAAATGATTTTTTTGAAAAAAATCATGATTTTTTTCCACCCTGCTTAAGATACATCACACCGGCTCTATTGAGTCATTGCACTCAGTGGTGAGTAAGTCACTGCGGTTAGTGGTGTCATTCACAGCCGATTCGCATCGGTTTGCCAGAACCGATTGTTAAAATTCTCTCTTCATACATCACACCGGCTCCACTGAGTTACTATACTCAATGGTGAATGAGTCACTGGTGCTCAGTGGTGTCATGCATAGCCGATTCGCACCATTTCGCACGAATCAATTGTTAAAATTGTCTCTTGATGAGTTACTTCTGCTTGTCTGCTTCCTAAATTATCATTACTTTCTTCATTTCTGTATATAGGGTCCCTTCGTTCGTATATACACATAAAAGGACCCATTACCTTCAACAGCCTAAGGCCCCACTAAACCTAAATCCGACTCTGTCACATATCTAAATGTATACAAAGTTAACAAAAATACGTAGATATAGTTAACTATCCCAGTGTTTTAACATTTTTGTTGTGTACCGTTTCTTGTTATTGTTATTACTTTAGCTGCTGCTACTCCTAGGTCTACTGCTGCTTCTGCTCATATTTAAATGTTTATTTCTGGTTGCTTATTACTGTTTCGAGAAATTGATCTTCACCAATTACAAAGTGAGCTTAGACTTCCTGTCGCTAGGTACATTATTACGTGCCTGCCGCTGTTATGAGGTTTTTCTCTTATTTTGAAGGCTCTGTATAATAATTTGGGAACTACGTTTCAATAATAATAATAGTTACCAACTTCATCGATAATGAATGAAATTCAGGACATTTTAAGTCTCAACAAAGCCACGTTGGAACGTGTGACATTTTTTCCAAAATGAGGATGGATGGTAACCCTAATTGAATACCTAAGTATGTGTGATCGAAGTAAAACGAAAGAGGAATCGAAGAAGATCCTTATTTGAGGAAGCATATTAAAGAATAGATTTCTTCCGTCAAGACCGACCACCCTAAAAGAGAAGTGACCTTTCAGTGTTGTCAGAATATTTACGATGATGACGATGCTGATACAAATATGCAGCAGAGCATCAGTATCAGTAAAAGAATAGTTGTCTTTCATTATTTTGCAATGTCACCAGTACAGTTTGTTTTCATTAGTTCTTTATTATTCCTTATACATATTTTGAAAATGTTTGCTCTCCTCATCTAACTGAACACACTAACGTATAATATAACTGTTTATTCGTTTGTTTTGGCTTTGTACTATCTGATCTAGAATCCATTTGTGGCTACAAAAGCTAATGGAAAAGCTAAATCAAATTATGCAATTGACAAACTTTTGAATGCGCCATCGTATTTTTTAGATGTACAGAATGCAACAGGAAGCATTTGTTTTGCTCTCGGGAAAAAGAATATTCTGCTAAAACAGTGAACAGAAACTGAGTTTTATCTAAATATTTATAACGGAATTTTTCTCTCTCTTAGAGAAAAATGAAAGACAATTCATCTTCTAAGAGATATCTTGAGTGATTTGCACAAAAATAATACTGCTTTTTAAACTACTTTTTTTTTTTTGGTCATTATTTACTTTCTGTTAAAATAAAACAAAATAAAAATGTAATCCCCTTTTCCAGTAGATGGTTCAGCGGTCAACCTGACCACTTTTAGATGTTTTGCTTTGTCAGAGGCCACAAACTGTCCGCTGCAGAAGCACCGAAAGAGACGGTAATTTTCTGTTGATTTGTCTTGTCGAGGTACAATAACCATAACGACAACATAGGCTTTTCTAATTCATATATTTCTACCGTGCCTTTCCTTTCACAAAAGTTGCCAAGGTAAGCATTCAATCAAATAGAGCATCTTTTATTTAGCGCTAGGCCTGCCTGACATGCTGAACCCGGTTCAATTGCTGGACATTTTTTTTTATCAATTTCTTTGTTTTCTTATCAAAGTTTATCGTTTCTTTTCACCATCGAGATTATATGAGACGTAAACCTACAGTTTGAGGTGGAAACTGAACCACCTTGATGCGTTCAATGCTCAACGACTGAAAATCGAGCCCGGAAACCAATTCACAGAAAGCAAGTGCGTCACCTACTAAACCAATGGATTACTGGGTTTTTAGACGTCACTTCCTTCCTCTGGATTTCTACGTTACGTCACATCCTATCTTTAAATTTTTACAGTATTTGCTATTTCTCAATTTTCGCATTACTCCACTTCCTAGCTCTGGTTGGTTGATTGGTTTAGGTTTAACGTCCCGTTCAGCAGCGAGGCTATATAAGACATGAGCCGACAGTTTAACGTGGAATCCGAAACACATGAGCTCCCATCGGGAACCCAAATCCTATCTCTGGATTTCTGCACTACGTTATTTACCATCTCTGGATTTCTGCACTACGTTATGTATTATCTCTGGATTTCTGTATTACGTTACTCTTCATCTCTCAATTTTTACACTGCATTATTTACTATCTTTGAATTTCTACATTACATTTTTTCTCATATTTGAATTTCTACAATACATTATTTAATATATATCTGAATTTCTATACTACGTTATTGCCTTTTCCTGGATTTCTTCATTATGTCACATTTTACCTCTAGATTTACGTTGTCCTTCACTTTTTTTTTTTTTTTTTTTTTTTTTTTTTTTTTTTTTTTTTTTTTTTTTTAAGAAATCACTCACAAGAATCTCTACACGATCGAAAATACTCATTCAATTTTGGCAGAACCTGGCAATATGGTAAATCCATATTCATATATCTGGATTTTTACACCGTATTTCATTCTATATCGGGATATCTACACTATATTAATTTTGGTTACTTTTAGATTATTTCAATTTGAAACATAGATCCATTGTATTATTTCTTAAAAAAAAAAAAAGACAAACTTAGTACAAACGTATATGGAGTATTATATATGTAGATTTTAGTTTGGGAGTTATGGACCATTAATATTAGGGTTTAGGGTTAAATTTAGGCAAAAAAAAAAAAAACTAACTGCTTATTAGAATACAAATGCGTGGAACAAACTCGCTAAATAGGCCTATATGAAGCCTAAGAAAGGAAATGTTTAGTCAGTATGTTGTAAAATATGTTAGTAAGTATGTTGTAAATGTGGTGTGCAGACTTGCCTCATAATCAAAGAGTAATTTTGTTTTTCACAATAGGAGAAGTTTCTAGTTTCCTATCTCTTGATTTCTATTTCTTATCTCTGGATTTCTACATTGCGACACTTGTTATCTCTAGATTTTTACACCACTTTATAGTGGTACCTCGAGTCACGGACGCTTCTAGTCACGAACAAATTTGGACCACAAACACAATTTCAAACAAATTTTGACTCGACCCGTGAGCAATGCCTCGGTACACGAACGTACACAAGTAACTTTCACGTCATGTTCTCGGGTAACAGCAACAGTTGTACTCAGGTTTGCATGCGGAGTACATTGTTGTTTTTACTTTTGTTGTTGATGCTTTTTTTTTTTTTTTTGGTATTTCTTACATTAAATTAACCATTATGACTCCTTCTACTCTTCAATTATCTACCTGTGCCAGGAACTACAAAAGTAAAGTTATACTGTTGCCACAAGTAAGTCCATAAGCAAGTCAAGAAACAATGTTTCTGGGGCGAGCGAACGAACTAATTCGATTTGCACTAATTTCAATGGTAAAAATGGTTTCCGTTCACAAACAACGTTATGGAACGGATTAAGTTCCTAAACAGAGGTACCACTATCCCTCCTATCTCTGGATGTCTACCCTACATTATTTAGTACCTCTGTATTTCTACATTATGTAACTTCCTATCTCTGGACACATGCACTATATTATTTACTATCTCTGGATATCTGCATTACATCTCTTCCTATCTGGATTTCTACACTACATTGTTTACTATCTCTGGATTTCTGCATTATATTATTTACTACCTCTGGACTCCTGCACTACATTATTTACTATCTCTGGATTTCTACACTACATTATTTACTATCTCTGGATTTCTACATTATGTAACTTCCTATCTCTGGACTCCTGCACTATATTATTTACTATCTCTGGATTTTTGCATTACATCTCTTCCTATCTGTGGATTTCTACAATACATTATTTACTATCTCTGGATTTCTGCATTACATTATTTACTACCTCTGGACTCCTGTGCTACATTATTACTATCTGTGGATTTCTACACTACTACTATCTTTGAATTTCTACACTACTACTATCTTTGAATTTCTACACTACATTATTTACTATCTCTGGATTTCTAAATTATGTAACTTCCTATCTCTGGACTCCTGCACTATATTATTTACTATATCTGGATTTCTACACTACATTATTTACTATCTCTGGATTTCTGCATTACACCTCTCCCTATCTCTGGATTTCTACACTACATTGTTTACTATCTCTGGATTTCTGCATTATATTATTTACTACCTCTGGACTCCTGCACTACTATATTATTTACTATCTCTGGATTTGTACATTACATGTCTTCCTATGTCTAGATTTCTGCACTACATCATTTCCTATTTCTAGATTTTAACTTCAAATCTAGGTTCATTTAATTCTTTCTAGGAAGACAACTTGGTTTCACAACTTGGACAAGTCCAGTAACTAATTCTAAGGTAGTTTTCTTCTAACTTCGTTTTTCTTTCTTTAGTTTTGCTAAATGAACACTAGAAGACAAATCGGAGGCACTTGATGGTAGATTAAAAGAAATAAAAGAAAAAAATAAACACTTCCGAGCGGATGGGACAGAGAAAAAGACCAAAAAAAAGTTGATGGTTCTTTTGTCGTTAGAGCATTCTCCAGGAAGTTAATGGCTCTGCAATACAACTAATCAGTCATCGGAGGTCATCCTGCCACAACACACGACAAGAATTGGTTTTTCTGTCTTTCAATTTCCCTTCTCCTCTCTCTCATCCAACAGGAACTTCACTTCTTGGTTTCTTCGATGTAGTCGTTCATGGAATGACAGACGGACGGCCATTAACTGTGGGTGGACACGGACAGACTGGCATTTCTCAAGTCACACAAACAACTCTAGTCACACTTCGCCACATTTGCTAATGTCAGATAATTTCGCTGCGAGACAACACAATACGTTTTCTTCTGAAGAAGTAAGTCTCTCTCAATCTGGATGAAATGTCTTTGACCTGTGGCGGCGAACTGCTGCCGTCACCAAACCCGGATTCTACACTAGTCCCGGTCATGCATAATTAGGTATATGTTATTTGATATGGGTTTGTAGCTTTATCTGATGAACTGATATACATAACATTAAGACCTGTTTCTATCGAATCAAATATGCTACAGAATAGGTTGACAAATAGAACTGTACGTCAGAAGGACAGAAAACATGCGAAAGGGTCCAAATGATAAAATAGCTGCTAATGTCCTGGTCGACGAAGGTATTAGGTGTTGTTAATAGAAACTCATTTATTTCTTAATTACATATATTTTGTCTCTTACCTGCTAACGACGGAAACATTCAGGGTTCTAATACGATTCTCGTATATCTGAACACGTCTCTGAGGACAAGGTGAAGTATTTTGACGCATCGTGATACAGGTTGTTTACTTGAAGTTTAACGCACATTTTCAGCAGTGTATTAGCAAAGCTTGTAAAAAAAAAAAAAAAAAAAAAAAAAAAAAAAAAAAAAAAACTGAAATGGAAAAACAACTGACTGTGTGCCCAGGAAACGAGAATTGATGCTATGTCGTCTCGAAAATGAATCGTGAAATTGATGTCTCGTCTCAAAACATATATCTGTTTCAATTGGAAAACCTCTGCCTCGACTCGCTATCAATCCTATAGGATATATCGTCTCGAAAAGATGTTGTGATTGTGATGTTTTGGAAAGTGTATCTGGTTTTATCTGGAAGAGCTGCCTCGTCCCGTATCACGCCACTAAACCCTGGAAACAATCAATTTTATCTTAAACCAAACTCCTATAAGTGCGAATTACGAATCATGAAGTGCAAATGGACAAATTGAAAAGGTGTGAATGATCTGGGGACGAATTGAGTAAGTATTAAAGTAGTTAGTGCACTGGTACAATGAGCTGGAGACCCGGTTTCAACCGCGCCCCAGTTGCACTTCTTTACTTTTTTGTATTTTATTACAACTGGAAATGCGTAGTACAAGAAAGGACGAATACAAAGGCGGCTCTTGAGGAAAGTTACATTAGTAAAAATTAAATTTTTGTCGTTAGAAGATAAGGGAAGAAGGATTATCTAAGATAAGGTATCTTCCCTTAGTTTTTAGAACAAAATTTTAATTTATACCGATGGACTTCCCTCAAGAGCTACCTCTCAACGAAAAGGAACACGTTAAAAAATTAATTGAGATTAAATAATCTAATTAGCAATGTAACAGAACGTATAGTAGAAGGTAAAAGAGTTAAAGGAAATATCTAATTAAATACCTACAAAACTTCTAATTTTTACACTTTTCCATCATTCTATAGATAAGACTCGCTGCTTTTTAATTTCAAATAGCTTTCCTTATCACTTCAACACTGAAAATTATGTGCTTTTACCGGGCACCGATCCCAGAACCATATACGACAAAGGTACACACACACACACTGACCGATCACCGATATGAAATTACTGAGACCCATAAAATGAACAAGACCTGTTTCATGATCACCTCGTAACTCCAACGAAACATACCGCTTGAAGGCTGCTGTCAATGAAGCGAGGTCAATATAAGAAAAACAACCAAAACAAAAAGATGAAATTAGGCGGTACTTTTATAAATACAAAAGATCTGCCCTGACCCATTCATACCTAAAGTTCTTACAATTCTGTAACCCACGTGAAACATATCACGTGTGGATCGTACTCTGTTTTAATGATAGCCTTCGGACTTCACAGGTCGACAGCCGTTCCTCTACTTTAATATCCTCCGTGAGTTAAGTTGAACTGATCCCCGAAGGTCAAGAAGTCAAGACCGGAATCAAGGAAGAAAAACCGAAGAAGGTATGATCATATAACTGTGTTCATATATTTACATATTAAAAACATATATTTTTTTCAATCTACTTAATGTTTCTTTTCTTCTTCTTCTCAGTTATTACGTCATAAAGCTGAACTAATCATCATCTTATTTAAAATTGTTGTGAAACATTCAACATATATAGGATACTATGTTCGATCATCTAATTGTCCACATACAGAAAAAAAATATTCGTTTAAAATTAAGAAGCTTTTTACTGAGGGAGCTGGGCGTTAACCTCCTGTAAACAAAATATGGTTAAGATTTTTAAGGAATAAACATTAATTATAACAGAGGAAATTTGACTAAGGAAACCTACACCTTGCAGTTGCTCAGGGGTGCCTACAAGGGGGGCTATGACACAAACTGCGTCATTGAAATATTTGGGGGTGTTAAAAATCTATATAAATATGTTAGAGTGGAGTGTAAAAATTAATCGAAAAGATTTTATTTTCATGGAAGAACACCTACGGATAACACAATGCATTTTTTTTCTGTCCTTTACACCACGATACTGACAATTTTGGTTAATGGTTGAAACGGTTTTAAGGTTTTCGGTTGTATTTATAAAAGTCTTGATTAATAATTTCTCATACTGAGGGTAGTGGTTCGAACGTATTGATCATGCTGGGAGGGGGGTTAAATCAGACAGTTGGAGGGTGCGTCATGGACATAAGGGGGGCACCACTGCTGTTGCTCGCGAGACGAGATTTGGAATTATCTCGTCTTGAAAAATATGTATTATATACGTGTATATTGGAAGAGTCTTCCCAACTCGGAAGAGTTTTCATCACGAAACTTCTGTTGCATCTCGTCTCGTGGTCAACACTACTAAATACTGTAAATTTCTGATTGGTTGATGTGAAATTTTGAGTCCGTTTAGCAGCGAGGCTATGTGAAACGTGGATTTACAGCTTAACGTGGGATCCAAACCACATGAACTCCCACCGAGAATCAAACCCAAGTATCCCTTCTGAAGGCGCTTACGCTAACCATATAGCCACGATGATATTGTATAATTGTTTTGAGTTAAATTACAACGAATTATCCACAAATTCGCTGTCAAAACATTTTTGTTAAATTACAATGAAAGCGCAACGTAAGAAATATTTGTTTACATGAAATACATGGTTGAAATTATAGGTACTAACAGTAAGAACAGCATTAATCGATCACACTTTAATATCAACAGTAAGGAAACTTATACAGAGTAAAAACATGGATACTACGCAAAAACGACAAAACTAATTAGAGCTTTCTGGAATGTGGATATGGAAAGAACAAAAAATTAGCTGGGTCCAGCGAAAAGCCAGTGAGAAAGTGCTAGGAAGAGTAGGGGAAAAAAGAATGATGCTAGATCTAACTGCTAAGAGAAAGAAAAACTCGTTGGGCATTGTTTGAGAAACAACTGTGTTTCTATGATCGTGAAGGAAGAGGCGGTGGTAGGAAAAACATCACAATTGGTGAAAGGTATTAAATAGGCTATCTCGATATCGATTAGAAACCAAGAAGTAGATTAGCTGAAGATTATGGGTCAGTTTGCACCATTATACAGAGCCATTATCAATTTGTTCTCATCGCTTATGCTATATATAGAACAGTTTTTCACACATCAATATTCTAGAAAATTATAGATTTATTCAGTCTGCTAATGCTATGAGTAGTATAGCTTTTCACAAGCCATTTTTCAAGGACAAAATCGATTATTGAGTTTAGTTGATTTTGAATTTAACGCCCCTTTCAGCAGCGAAGGTATATGAAACGGAACCTACCGATTAACGTGGAATCCGAACCACATTAGCTCCCGCCGGGAATCGAAACCGGGTCTCCTACGCGAAAATCATGCACTCTAACCGCTTAGCGACGAAGGAGCTCAAGATCAATTATTCAATCTGCTAATGCTTTTTTGGAGCATTTGTTTTACATACTATTATTCAAGGCCATGATCAATTACAATAATCTTACTTCTAGACCATATTCTTCATGTTTCCGTGCAAAGTTGGTCATTTTACTCAAATAATTTTCAAAAAACCGATTAGAAAGAAACGCAGAATGATACTGAACGAACATCACTTCAGTTAGCTCAATAGTTGGTAAAATAACATTAAGAAGAATTTTAATTTTAGAAATGATAAAAAAAAAAAAAATGGATCAAAAGATTGCGACCTTGGCCACGAATTTTAGGAATGATCAAATAACTGCACCAAAAGATTGTGATCTTGGACAATAATTAATTTTTGGATCAGTGACCACAAAATGTTCTAAATCGAGTTTTCGTATTTTTTACGGAATAAGCACATCATACTGATTTAAGTGATAGTTTGGGTTTGACAACACTACATGTAGTTCTCCAGATATAAACCATACAAAGACATTTTTGATTGAAATATATTGGCTCTTTTGATGCAGTTTTGAATTAGGGGCATACAAAATTGAGTTTTTTTTTTTTTTTTAAAGAAAGAATAACCACATCGTACTGAGTTAAATGATGGTTTGCGTTTGGCTACGCCATATGTACTTCTCCACAGTAGCGTAGCCAGGATGTGTGTTTGGGGGGGGGGGGCAAGTGCTGTTATAGGTACATATAGAAAAATTACAAACAAAAAATATATACACATAAAAATATATAAAAAATTACAAACATCAAAGTACCATAGTACATTGTCGAACCTCTTTGGGGGGGGGGCGGCCCCTCCGGGCCCCCCCTTCCCTACGCCACTGCTTCTCCAGATATAAAGCGTACAAGAAAAGTTTTGACTAAAATATATTGGACTTTTTGATCTTTTTTTTTTTTTTTTTTTTTTTTTTTTTTTTTTTTTTTTTACAAAAGAGAGCCAAGTTAAGTAAAGAGAAAAGATAATAAAAAGTTATTGAGAATTTGTGTCGGTTTAAAGCTTGAAATAATTCTATGAAATAAGGAGGATACTGAAGAATCAGTGACGCCATTCTTCCTGTGGATTAATGAAGCAGAAAAACGTTTGATGATGAACTATAATAGTCATCCTTATGCAAGTTGTTTCTTTCATTTGCTAAAGAGAGGTATGTGTGTGTGTGTGTAAGCGTATACGTAGAAAACAGTTTAATAACCTATTAGAAAATCAACAGATGGACTATATCATGCATACAATTTTCAAATACTGAATACACCAAGTATTTCTTCGCTTTTTTCCCCCTTCTTTCATCACTAAAACGCAACGGATCTGCAATAACGTGATACGGTTGCTTACAAGTCTTACGGCTACTGCATTTAATAAACCGGTCATTTCAAGTGCAAATCATATGTAATTTTGTAGCATGTAACTATAGTTTATTACCTCTGAATGATAGTGAACAGAGATATGTATAGGAAACTTCTGAAGAGAAAACACTCGATTATTTTAAAGCATAGTAATTTAGTCAGTCTAACTAAACATAAAGTCAGTCAGTCTATGGTTTGCGAGGTTCATTGCTGCAGAAAATAAGCTCGCAATCTTGTCATTTATTCTATCTTATGTTACGCCAAACCAACCAAGTTTATTTTTACCAAACCACCGTAGATCCCGCATCGCACTTTTAGATTCTACTTTATATTATCATATTACATTTTTCTTGGTATACTCAAAAGCCTCTTTTATATTAGTTTCAACACTAGGAACTTTTTTTTTTATCTACATAACTTGTACCTATTTCCCACATAAACAACTTTTTTCCCTTATCCTAGACCTCTTAATCTTGTTATCCGTATGATATTCGATGACATATAGCAATTATTCATTTCTGCACTGTATAACTTACTCTGTTCACTCGTACCTTCAATGTGAGCTAATTGTCCCACTCCTCTTAGACGTCTCGATCTTATTATCCGTATAATACCCAGTGACTTGCATCTATTTTCAAGTTCCGCGTTGTGTAACTTTTTCCGTTCATAGGTATTGTCAATGCAAGCAGCTTGTCTCGCCCATCTTAGACGTCTCGATCTTATTGGAATTTCGGCAATTCACTTCTATGACATCCGATGCAAGCTCAATGGATTATTAAGCTTTTGAACTCCTCAAGTGGTGCCTATCCCATCGTCGAGTCCGCACCGTCTTCGGCCTGTGGAAAGCTTGTAAAGAGGAATGGAGTGCAATACTCATAGTCTATCTGCAACGCAGTCTGTTGGAATGAAAACTCCGATCCCGGATAATAGTTAGTACAGATAGCTTGCAGATCGAATACAACTGGTGGTGGAAACATGACATTTCCTAAGTAAGTGGCACATTCAAATTCGGCTCAATACAAATAAATCATTCTCTGTATTAACCCACTTTACTGCATTGGTTGAGGTGTTACATAGACTAGCTTCAAAGACTATAACCATATTCTCATGAAATTTATATAGGACCACCAGAGAGAAGTATACTCCTTTAAACAAAGGAAAATGATCAAAGTCGGTGAATCTATGTTGAAGTCATGTTTGCACATACCAACAGCATACATATAAAGGGTCGAATTGAGAACTTTAAACAATACGGTAAAACACTTTGTTGAAATTTCTACAAATCTCTGACAAAAACTCTCTTACCCCATTACTGTTTAATCATAATGACGCTCATTTACACACGGTTTATATGTACTAAATACATAAGGTGTAATATTAAAATAACCCCTAACGTAGAATAACTACCAATAATGACATTACAATAATTATCTAATTTAATATCAACCGTTTCTATTCCATTATGAATCTACACTGAGTGTTCACTGAATTGCGACTACCTAGCCAATATGTTATTGGGTCACCTTTTGCTCAGAGGATGGCCTGGATACGACATGGCATGAATTCTAGTAGTTGCTGATATGTTCCCACAAGGATCTGACACCATATATTCCTGATGACATCCAGGAATGGAGCAGGAGTCACGGTGCAAAGAGCTCGTTCCACAACATCTCATAAGCGTACTATAGGATTAAGATCCGGTGAGTTAGGGGGCCAATACATATGCTGCAGCTTCGTGGAATATTCCTTAAGCCAAGCAAGTACAATCTTGGCTTGGTGGCACCGTGCATTGTCGTCTTGGAAAATGTTGTCTTCGTGTGGGTGGAAGTGTTGCATTGTAGGGTGTACGTGATCCTGTAACACCTACAAGTACATAATGGATGTCTCAGTGTGGTCCATGCACTCCAACGGTTCCAGTCCATGCCAATAAAAGCATTCCAAAACCATAGAGACCTCCACCTTCCTGCGCTACAGTATGTACAGTCCGCAGCAAAAAACTGCAACATGAGCATGTAAGTTTATTGTAAAACGACGAAGTCTTTTGCTTCAAAATAAGTTTGCAGGGGAGGACGCCGAGGTTTCTCCTGGGGTGATTCGTGCCACTTAGACGTGATGTTGATTCCCTGGGCTGTTAGAGGTAGTTTCACAATAAACTTACGTATTCATGTTACACGTTTTTTTTTTTTTTTTTTTGCTGCGGACTGTACCATGCACGAGGGATTCATAGCTTCGTGTTGTTGGCGCCACACATGCACACGCCCGTCCGAGAGGAGAAGCACAAACCGTGATTGTCAGACAAACACACCCTTTCCCTATCTGTGCCCAAGCTGACGGTGATGAGTCGTAAGGAGTAGGTTACGAGTGGGTCGTCTGCTGTAGAGCTTTATGCGTGCCAGTGTACGCCGTATAGTTGCGTGGAATATGGATGTTGTGCATCCACCATTGTATTGGTCACGTAATTCCCGGATATTATGGTTCATTTGGCTATCACGAGTTGCTTGACGCGAAGCTCGCCCCATGTTTTGAACTTCCGTAACCCCCTACAGTTCCGTCTCTTGGAGTCCGTTACTCCATTTTCTTCCCACTCCTTGTACACCTTCACTACACAGGAACGGGCGCATCTGACAAGTATTGCTGTCTAGGTTATTGACATACCTATTGCTCGAGCATCCGCAATCACGCCCTATTGCACCGAAATAAACGAAGTCCAGATTTAAGGAGAAAACGATGATACGATGCTTTTTGTTGGGAACACCATGACAAGACGGTAGTGTCAATCGTAATACTAGGTGAAACACGCTTATTTCCGGTGGCGATGTAGTCAGTAAGTGAGCGCGGTGTTTACTATTTTGACAGGGATAATTGGTGCTCTCATTTACTGACGTACGTCACCACACGAAATAAGTGTGTTTCACCTAGTATTACGATTGCAACTACCGTCTTACCATGATGTTCCCACCAGAAAAAGCATATTATCCTCGTTTTCTTCTTAAATCTGGACTTAGTTTTTTTTTTCAGTATGTAATGCGGATAAATCCTGCCCATTTCCGATTATAACAGTGTGCTATCTGCCAACATGTAGCCTCGAGTGTGTTCATTTCTCTACAATACTACCAATCGGAGTGGTTATATAATCAGCTCGGCTGCTGGCGATACTTTCTAGTATGGAGGGGTGCTCGCAATTCAGTGAGCATTCAGTGTATAGTTTAATAATTATAAAATTACGCCACATTTGCTAGTGATTCATTATAATTTGTGAATATTTATTACACTGTGTACTTTACATTTACATTATTTACCGATGATTTTCCAAAAGATGTGTCTGGGGTAAGGAAACATGAGTTCAGTAGGAGAGCGTTCACCTCTGGTGAGAGGAATCCCTACTTCGATCACAGCTCATGTGAATTTGTGGTGGACAACATCGTGTCCGTGAGTTTTCTCGAAGTTCTGCCGTTTCCTTCCATATTCTCATTCTACCAATTATTTTATTTTAAGACAATTGACCTTCGTTAATCATCTATCTCCTGTAACCTAAAGGGTATAACCGTCGAACGTAAAACTAAAAAATTCACTTCATTTCTAGAAAGACGTGCCTAAAAGAAAGCAAAAATGTACTCTAGAGGAAAAAGTAAATGTTCAAAGACACATGCTTTTTTTAACCTATCGTTTCAAAGAAACCAATATTGCATGCGTCGTTTCTATTTTCAACCTTTGTAGATAGGGCAGGTCACCGACTTCAAATATCCAATTTTTAGTCGATATTGTTGTTCTATATTATGGCGACCAAATCTCTACGATCTTCAACCACATGTTTCCCTTATCATTAGTTTTTTTTTATTCCCCCTTTTTCGCTTCCTTCTTCTTCGTATTGGAAGAAAAATAGGGAATAATAATAAAACGTGATAAAAAAGAAAGATTATAATACTTTTTCCGAACTTCCATATTTCTGATAACCTATCTATTGGATTTGTGTGTGTGTGTGTTTGGATGCAAAAGTTGTATTGTCTTATGGCCGCTGAACACGCAATGTTCATAAACAAAACAATTACAAACTAGAGCAGAACTGTGAGGAATTGGAAAGGGGGGAAAGGTTCAATTACAAATCGATAAATGATCTTTCAACTCCTCCTTCATCGCCCTTCCCCTTTTCCACTTCCCTTTTCACAAGAACTAGTAGACTACTATTTATGGAATTGGTTCATATACCTTTATAACAATTGATCCATGTAGGTTTGGAATATCAAATCAATACCGAACAAACTTATAAAAAGCGATTAATGTCTTGATACGTACTTATTAACAAAGGGGGGGGGGGTCACGGTAGCTCAGTGGTAGAGCGCTTACCCTTGGTGCGTGGGGTTCCTGGGACGATCTCCGTCCAAGTAAGTTGTGCCGGACAACATGGTGTCCCTGACATTTCTCGAGTTATTCCCGTTTCCTGCCATATTATCATTCAACCAATTCTTCCATCATCATTTACTTGATTTAATGATTCGTTTCCCTTAGCCTGAAGAGCATAATCGTGGGGCGTTAAACTGTAAGAGTTCATTTCACGTACTTATAAACTGTAAACGCATAATACAAAAAATGGAATACAATTCACGTTTTCCTGAACTAAAATAATAAATTAGGGCCCGGATTTTTATGTACTAAAAAACTGTAAAATATTAATTTTTTGTGCCGAAAAAAGAAAAAAATATTTGCTAAAATTAAAAAAGTATTTAACAAAATATAACAAGGAAAAGTATGGGAAAACATCCAACAAAAGAAAAATAAATGCTAGTATTCACCAATAGCTCCTATTCATCAGATGTTGAAATTCCATGACCATTGCACTGAGTAACCAACCTTTTCTTTTCTTCTTCTCCTTTTTTTTTTTTTTCAAGTTGTCCATCGTAAAGCCATGTCGATTGTCACGGAATAATGTATTATATTGGGAAAAGAAACGTTCTACATCACACGATGTTAACTTCGCGTATTTGAAACGGCACATATCACGAATATTCATACCATCAACTTCACTTGTGTTTTGGCCTTCCAATATTTCAGATATTTTACATAGGGTTTTATAGCTAATGTTTTTCTCAAACAAACCCTTAATTTTTTTTTCTTACGACTTCAGCTTTCGAAGCAGTAAGAACATTCAATTTCTTTCAATCCACTCTACTTCCTTAACCGAAGTAGGCCTACTAAATAAATCTCTCGTAGTTTCTGGTTTCTTTATAGAGTGAGTCAAGAAACCGTAATTGGCAGATATAAAAGCACAGTCACATTTCAAGCCACTGCTACTAAATTTTGAACAATTTTAATGGATGAAGCATAGTCTGTGTTTAGTTTAGTTACTACAGATGCAAATGCTTCAAAATTCTCCACATAATATAGTACTGCATTAAGTCAGATACCCCACCGCGTGAATAAGGATGTTGGAGGAAGTGTACGATCGGTATTTGTTTCTTTGAAAAGTTCAATTCCAGTTGGCGATTTTACGAATTTTTTTCTCCTTTGACACTAACTTGTCCACTTTAGGATAAAAGGGTTCGGATTTTTTTGACACAATCGATGTACGACACATGTCACATGAATCATATTAGGGTACCATACAGAAAGAGCTTCACCAACTTTCCTCATAAGGTGCAACCTCAGTCAGAAAATGCAAAGTCCTATTTCACACCATTCGGCCACAAAATGTGCACAGATTTAATGAACAGCCTGACAATTCTCACGTGATTCGTAACTTAAAGTTCTTTAGAGGCTAGCATAAAATGTTGCTTGGAAATTATTTCTTCATTTTTCAGTACACCTACTTTAACATTTTCCACTTTTCGAACACTAACAGAATCACGTGATAGTGAAGGCAATGATAACGCACTGCAACGAAACACTTCTTCTTTATTATTAATAAAACTCCAACTGACCAAAGCAGTATATATATTTTAAAATTATATATTTGTGTTACAGTTTTGGCTATGTAACATAGCCTTCCTCAGACACATTATCATTCTTCTTTAGTAATATAAAATATACCTTCTTCTCCTTCACCTACGGTCATTAGTTCTCCTCCCAGTCTTGGCTTCAAAGTACAAAATGCTCTTTTAGAAGCTCTTTGTTTGACACAAGTTACTCCAGCACAGATATGCAGAATTTATGACGACGCTGTTTCTGCAGGGAGAAAATTGTTTGTAAATACGATGGGTAGATTTATATAGCCTATTTTTTTTCCCGAGATTAATTTCTTTCGAAAAAAAAAACAACAACAACAACAACAAAAAACAATTCTTTGTGAAATTTAGAATAAAATAACGGAAAATTATTTAAAATATATATTTATTAGAAAAATGTCAAAAATATTTATTTACATAACTTTTTTCAGAAAATATGTATTTTTATGTGAAATAAAATTTGTAATTTACACTTGCAGGCTTTTAATTAGGATAATAAACTTTGTTTTGGGGTTGTACGCGTTTGCAACAAAAATATATTTTTAAATACAAATCCGGGACTTAATAATAATAAACCACCGTGTTTTCGATCATGCATGACTTTGATCGTTGAGATGCACAGGTTAATGATACAGATCAGGGCGTCGAATCCCGATGCCATTATTGCAATTGTACTTGATTAGTAGACTAACAAGCAACTTCGTAATTCAAGTATCCCCCCCCCAATTACTTCACAATCCTAGATAATATGTATGTGATTTGTTTGTTTGTTTCTTTCTTTCTTTACCATTACATTATTCAAGATAAAATAAGTTACGTTTAACTATTGTGGAAAGAAGGCTTTTCACAGATTATACGACTTGAAGTTTGGCGATGGGCAGCCAACACATCTGCTCTCATTACAACCTTTTCTTTTTTCTCTACACCAACATTTGCTACATCTTAGTTCAAGTTACTCCCAAATTCTTCCTTGATGCTGCGATAAACATTGAAACTGTTGTAACACCCATCAGAATTGAATTAAGACCACTCACGGTAAGTGACCAGAATTCAATGGCAGCTACAAGCCAAAAGGGACCAGCTCGGCAGGGCCTGTTGTTCTACAGTACTATATGCCATTTACACAAGACGATGAGTTTCGGGGCCAACAAAAAAATGGCATAAAGTAAGGTAAAATCCAATGTATGTAAAATATATAAAATATATATATCGATGGAATCTGACTTCATGGTGATGTTGAATAAATTTACCAATCTGACCTGTTTTACATTCATAAAAGATGTTCATAACTCATGATTGCATTAGTAGATCTCAGTGGTAGAGTGTTAGTTAATATCTGGTGCGAAAGGTTTCTGGTTCGAGTCTTAGGCATGTGAGATTCTGATTAACAAAATCGTGTCCATGGGTTTTCTCAAGGTTTCCCGTGTCCTCCCACATTATCATTCCAGTAATTCTTTGATAATTATATTCATTTTCATTAATCGTCCGTCTCCTTTAGGTTCTTCAGCTTGCAGGGCATAATCGTAAGACATAAAGCTAAAAGATTTTATTTTTCGAACCCCAGAAGGCGTGTACTAACAATGCACTGACTGATCATTCTGTGAGGCTTTCATACAGTTGAGCAGCTTTATGAATATTTTGCATAATGGGCAAATACTATGTGATTTATTTCTTTGATTGGAATGAGGTCAAGAGGTAAGTAAATCTTATTACTAATGGTGATTTTGACCGCGAAAGAGAGAAGAGAGATTTGGGCCGCTTGTTCTCTTCTGCTTACCACCTCCAACTGGGCGATGACCTTTTACGACCGAACGAAAAGACCAGCCATACTTAAATGAAAACGGAACATCGCCAATTCTTGTCTTTTTGAAAAACCTCCAACACAGCTGAGGTCATCACCAGGAAGCGATAGACACTCGTTAATTTTTCCTCCTCCTCTTCTTCTTCTCCATAAAGCCGTATGTATCGGCAGAAGCACCAATACGTCTACAAGAAAGAAAAAAGAAGAAAGAAAGACACCCAAAGGGGATAATCGGTTGTAATTCATGTGCCTGTCTGTACGCAATATGTGGATATATAAAATTCATTGTGTATGAATGTGTGTGGACTTTAACACACAGAACGATGAGCTTCAAGAAACAGGTATTCTATTTTTGCGTAGGTTGTGTGTGTGTGTGTGTGTCAATACGTGAGTGTGTAGAAGTGTCAACCAAAACAGGTAAAAGTTTACTTCTTCGTATGCACATTATTCATTTTCAATTCCTAGTTAAAAAAAAAAAAAAAAAAAAAAAAACTCCTGACCTTGTTTATAGGAAATAATTTTAATGTTACTTCTTAACCCTAATTTATAGCAGAGATTGACACTTGATTCTTCCCATTACAAATGGCATTCAAAACAAAATAACTGTTTTTTTATTTTTTTTAATGAAGTTTGGTTTACTAAACTTCCTTTATATATTTACTCTGACCATACGTCCGTCCGTCCAGCAGACAAAAACTCTCAAGAACTACTCAATTGATGACCCTCAATTTTGGTCAAAATGTAGATCAAAAATTAGAAATCCAGTTAGTTGATGGAGGTAGTATTTAAGGCAGAATTGACAGAAACCAAGCATTTCTGGTTTTAACGTTAATCGCTGTAGAGCATAAACGGTAATCACTATCATCATCAGCTGCATCATAGGTATTCTGCCATTATTGGTAGGTCACTTCCCGTAACTGAGAAGCTTCCATGCTCTACGGTCTTTCAGTAACCTTTTCACGTACGATTTTTCGGGTAAAACTCAATTCAAGGGTACACATCTGTTATCGTGATTTTCATCAAAAGATTTGCTCCTTTCCTGGAGATCGTTCTACCTGACCAATTAGTCATACTTGATTTTCCCACGTGAGATGCTACGTGACTCTCCCCCCTCAGTTGTCATAGTTGTTATCAGCTCCAACCCCTAAGCGGTAAGACTTACACGATCTCATTTCAAGGGTACACATTTTAATCAGTTGACAACTAGTTTACAGGTCAGTCAACATGGACACCTTTAAAAGCATTACAGGGCTACGTAGAATTATCGCCACTTATGGACTGAAACAATTTGTTTTGCAATGGCATCTGGTTCAAGCTTTGAAGTTCTGTGGTACATGCGGAGGCAATAGTAATATTTGTAAAAATGGGACGCCCACCAATTGTAGCCTCCTTCGCCCCTTCCTCTCTTTCCTGTCACCATACCCTCTTGCATGTCTCTCATAATACAGTTCCTTCTTGGCCAATGTTCTAACCAGTTTCTCTCACTCTTCTCAATAATATCTAAAACTGTTCTTTTCTCTCTCACCATATCTAACACTCTCTAACTCGTTTTGTGCTCGACCTAACGAATACTTTCCATTCTTCTCGACAGCCACATTTCAAAAGCTTCCAGTCGTTTTCCATCATTTTTGCGTAATGTCCACGTTTCTACTCTATACAGCGTAACATTCCACACGAGGCATTTTACGAGTCTTTTTTATCATCTCTTTATTCAAGGTTCCACAAAATAGACTTTTCTTCCTCCTAAAGGCTTCTTTCGCCATTCATATCCTTGCTTTTATAAAAACAGTAACAGAAAAAAAAAATAGTTTGCTGCAATCGATTAAGCGTCCTGAGGGTGGATTCCATTTTCATCCATAAAACTCTACTACAACCAAAAGTGACAGAAATCTACTACAACTTCCGGTTTCAATATTAATGTACACACACCACACACACACACACACATAAACAATAACGATGAGATACCGAGAAGTGGATTTTTTCAATGGATTTAGCTGTCTAAGAATAGGTACCATCTCTCTTAATTTTCTATTCAAATCGAAAATGATAGAAATGAACCACTTCCGGGTTTAACGGTGATCGCTACAGAATACAAACGATAATAGATAATAAAAAGCAGTTCTCTAAAATCAATTAAGAATCCAAAGAATGTTTTCATTTTCTCTCCAATCTCTCTTTGAAAACAGGAAGTAGTTACCACTTCTGGTTTCAATATTAAGTGACAAAACATCACACTACACAAACCAAACTCCTTCACGTGGTGTACACGTGACACTGCTATTTATTAGAATAATTACAAATAGGTCATATGTCAGCAAATTGACAAGTTTCTATTAACAGCTGTTTAACACTAAAGTTTTCATACAGAATATTCCTCATAAGTTTGCCCATCACTTCTTTCTCTTTGTGCTTTCCGTACAGTGCTCAGCTTTGGTACTTCGTTCGAATCCTGGCCATGTAAGCTTTGGTAGGCAACATCGTTTATCTGAGTTTTTTCGGAGTTCTCCCGTCTTCTTTCCCATTCTCATTCCACCAATTCTTCTGTAATAATAACTAATGCACCATTTTTCTTGCAATACCGTTCAATCAATTCACTTGCAAATTATCATAGTCGAAAGGGATAACTGTGGGATGTAGACAATTTTTTCTATCGACCGTAACTTTCATAACTTATTTCAAAATATATATTTTAGGGGGCACAGTAGCTTAGTGCCATTTATTCGAATAACGAATACTTATGGAAACAATTATTCGAATAACGAATACTTATTGGAACAATTATTCGAATAACGAATATTTATTGGAACAATTATCAAATAACTAATACTTATTCGAAGAATTACTATTTGGATAACGAATACTTATTGGAACAATTATTCGAATAACGAATACTTATTGGAACAATTATTCGAATAACGAATATTTATTGGAACAATTATCAAATAACTAATACTTATTCGAAGAATTACTATTTGGATAACGAATACTTATTGGAACAATTATTCGAATAACGAATACTTATTGGAACAATTATTCGAATAACGAATACTTATTCGAACAATTACTATTTGGATAACGAATTCTTATTGGAACAATTATTCGAATAACGAATTCTTATTCGAACAATTATTCAAATAATGAATAGTTATGGGAACAAATATTCAAATAACGAATACTTATTGAAACAAATATTCCAATATTGAATGCATATTGGAACAACTATTCAAATAACGAATACTTATAGAAACAATCATTCGAATAAGGAACACTTATTGGAACAATTATTCGAATAACGAATACTTATTCCAACAATTACTAATTGGATAACGAATACTTATTGAAACAATCATTTGGATAATCATTTGGATTTTGAAAATTTTAAAAAGCTAGTTCCTGAAAACCTGTTCACTTTTACGAAAAAAAAAAAAACGGTTTCGGTTTTCCGTCGAAAACTTTTTGCTGCTTCTTTAACTAGTTTGGAGATGAGTACTACAAGAAGAACAGTTACCAGGTGCGGCCGAAAATCACACTAGTTTCAGTAAAAATCCAAAACACTTTTGGAGAAAAGAAAGCGGTTTCGGTAAGAAATCGAAACGGTTTTCGAAGAACATCGAAATCAATTTCGGTGAAAAATCGAAATGGTTTTGAAAAAAAAACTAAGGTGAAAAACAATCTTTTCTGAGAAAATCGTTACCGATTTCGGTGAAAACATAAATGTCAGTTTTTCAGTTTTCGGTTTTTCCACAAACTGATTTCAGGTTTTTAAAAACAAAAAGTTTTCCCCATCCCTATTTCGAATATCCGAATTATTGATTCTTGGAAATTTTACAACACTAATCTAGATGGTCTGCGCGTAAAATTAACTTTATTTTAGACATATGATAAAGATGGACAGGGGATGGGAACCCACCCACAAAGCACTGATACTAAACTACCTTGTAATATAAAACCCTAATTATTTGCTTATTAGTTTCCGAATAGGATATGGTATTCATAACGCAGCGGCTCTTTGATGATGTAGGAAAAAGGTTACGCCATAAATGATATCCATTATCATACTCACACCTGTCTGTTTATGCGAAAAACCTTTAAATTGCACAGTTTGTCATAGAAATATAGCGACAATTTGCGGCAAAGTCATAAGTAAACGTAAAACCATAGAAAAATAAAAGACCGAAACACACAGGGCCCGCATGGAGAAAGAAGAATAGGGAAGGGGGGAATACATACAGACACACATACACACGCGCACAAAAGCAACAATGTTTACGATCGAAACGAAAACTACAAGCGTACTTTGATGACAGTTTCATACTACATTATCTCCAAGTTATGGTGACAGAAATTAGCTCCAACCAGCGCATGACTCAGTCAGAGGTTGTAAACCACACCGCGACCCTATAAGTACATTTATTATGTGCCGAAGCTAATGCAGCACTCGCATACACAAACTGTCTCCGGACGATGTGTTTACGAGACAGCTCTGGAGTTCGAGCGGTTTTCAACTTCGATCAACAGATCCCACCGAACGAGGGAGAGAGAGAGAGAGAGAGAGAAAGAGAAAGAGAGAAATCATAAGGAAGAAATATACTATATCTATTGTGTATGAATGTGGGTGCTTTTATACAAACATATGTCGTATATGCCACATACATGTACGTGTTAAACTGTTTGGTTAATAACTGCCAAGCTAAATTGTAAACGTAAAATATATTTTCGACATTTATTCAGTAATTAGAGAGAATTCAGATATTGTTTTTGTAAAGTGAGCCTAAAAGAAAATAACAATAATTACGTTCATATACTTTTATAGTATATTATTTACGTGATTTTAATGTTTTCTGACATTTTCGTCCGATAAGGACGAGTATTTTTTTAACCCATCTTTTATGGCTTTTCGCAATGTGTGTATTTCAAACACAAATAGAAACATAAGTACAAACAAAACTATAGTTTCTATACTAAAGTTGTTTATCCCTGAACAATTAATTGCTGACGATTGGTGCTAATAAAATTTCCAGGTTGTCTTCTGATGCTATACATTCAAGTTTGGTCAAATTCGAATTCGGAGGGTGATTCACAAACAGTGACAAACAGAGGAACAGCGAAAATCGGGAAGACAGCTGGTCTTTTGTATACCGAGAAGTTAGCTTTATATTACTTGACTATATTACAATACCACATATCTTGGGGCAGACATAGTCACCAGGGGGGCGCCATTCCTTTGACTTGTTATTGATTCATCATAAAGTAACATAAAATAAGGTAACATGACCTTTCATCACGGAAATAATATTTTTTCTTTCTCTTATTCGAATTTTTCCGCCAGGCGGTAGCAGGTGATCACTGCTTTGTCACACAGACGTTAGATGGCTCCATTGTCTCAGGTCCTCCCAATATCATTCAAAGATAGCTACTAGGTACGTTCATGGAAACATGGTCCTTTAGATGTTCCACAGGACCCATAACCAGTGGCGATTTCAGGGGTGGTCTGGGAAGGGGCAATATCCCCGCTAGAGTTTCCAAACTCATCCCCGGGAAATACTTCCACTTATATTCAAAGTGGGTTACCAGCATTTCTGCAATACCACTTTCATCCTCTGTGTATACCACGTTCATCCTCTGCTCACTCGGGGCAAAATTTTCTGAAATCAGCACTGCTCATAAGTGTTCCGGATTATCCAGGCACGTAGAAGAAACTTAGGAATAATGAAAATATCTATGGTGTTTTCAATAGGATTCCAATGAAACAAGTGTGTTATGATACAATATCTGGATATCCAAAACTCGTCCTGTGATTATTCTGCATAGGGCCCCGAATGTTCCATTGGAATCCCACAGGAAGTCCCGTTTCCGGAGCATAAGCGAACATTTTGTATTTTCACAGGATGTCTATGGAATGTCCACTGGCAATTTGATCTGATTTTGAGTTTAGCGTCCGTTCCAGCAGCAAGGCTATCGAACCGAGATCTTCCACGCCAAAGGCGTGTACGCTAACCTCTTAGCCACGAGGAAGCTCATCCATTGATAAAAAGGAGACGTCCCACAAACGTTCTGAAATCTTAAGACTGACATCCAAAGAATACTTCTGTCATATGGAATGTCTCCGTTAATGTAGAGGGGCGTAACCCGAAAGACATAAAACGGTTTACTTCATTCCGATTCACTTCTTAAGTCGAGACGTCTCTTCTCAGTACTGAGACTATGCAAGAGATATGCCAAAAGCTTAACAAGAGGTTCGAACTTCATATACCCTCAGCGGGAATCGAACCTGGATCAGATGGACTGAAATAGGGCAACCTAACCATTTTAGTTTCGAATAAACTCAGGGCGAAAGAGAAAATGGCGAACTCCTAAATGCTTTTATTCATGATCTCAAAAAGCGATCAACCCTATTATTAGAGGATATCGGTATGTCTCGTAAATTATCTCAAATATATTCATAGTTTTATAAGGTCAGAGACAAGAATAAAGGAACGACTTCTTCTCCAAGTTAACATACATACAGAACCCTATTGTAAGTTTTTTTCTTTTTTTTCTTTCACTCTGTCTTCCAAACACTTCCTCCATCCATATGTGCCTGTCCCTCTTCAGAATATGTCCCCATATATGCCACAAGCAACAAACATCTGTTGCTTGAGTATATATGTGTGTGTGCGCTGTGTCTCGCTAGGTCATGCACCGTCCCACACACATATGGACACACACACAAATACATATGTCGGTGCCAATCCATGCATGAAAATTTATTGCTCGAAGATATCGAATCGCATTTATAGTATCTCATTAGATAGCTTTCTTCGATACACTGTATATATGAAGGAGCTCGGACCATCTATGCATGAACGACGAAATCGCAATAAATCTACATTCTCTTCTTTTAACTCCTGTCAAAATCACTGGTCCCATCTTATATTTTATCCACTTCATATCATCCTTTAAAGAAACCACACACACATGGAGGATATGCATATACATATATGTATAAGTGCTTTCATTCAAATCACAGACGAAAATAAACGGTCTCATATCAGAAATACATGATTGGTCATTTACCACTATCTTTCCCCTATATGACATTTGGTATTTTATTGTATATCCTGTAAGTAAAACGACGTTCTAAAGAAACTACAGCGCACATGGTTAGACTCACTGAAATAAGCACTTTTATAATATATTGTAGTATCTCGTACAAATTGAAGTGTTAATAAACTTTGCTAAAAGACAGTAAAGACGATCACATGAAACTTAATGCTGTTTCTAGAAGTTTTAAATCGTCCCGTAGATTTCTACCATTGCAGTATGTCTGCTGCCAACTAACGACACGATGCGTATACTTCTAGCATTCAATAATTATACAATTATCAATAGAAAATGTGGTATGTATGCCCCGTTAAAGTCACCGTTATCCTGAAGATCTTAAGGATAGACTCCATTAAGATTAATTCGCACATAGTGCCCACGCCGTGCCCTGTACGTGCCGTGCTCCACAAAATTGCTTATTTCAGTGCAGTTCACGCCCGTGCTGTGCGTTGACATTGAAAATTTATTGGGTTGTCCTTTTTTTTTTTAAAATTCACACATGACGTGTTGTGCCTGTGCCGTTCCCATACCGTGCCCCGAAAGGCCACCTTGAAGAGAAACCAGCCTGGTCGTGGCTCGTCGACCGTGATTCCTCAGCTTTCTTCGGAGCACACAAAGTTCACTAAAACCGAAAGAAATGGTGTAGAAAGCAGTAGCAGCACGGCACAGCTCAGCAAGATGTATGGTATGTGATTGGTCGCAGCCCTGGCACGGACGCAATGCTGTGCCGTGGAAAATCAGCGCCCGGGGAGAAAGTATACGACGGCGCCCCCGTACATATGGATGAGTCCAATACACATTTGGCTGCGGATAACTTTGCATTTAAATATATTTTGCACGAATCCCGAGGGGACACTTCGCGAATGTACCCTGTTAGAGACTTTCTTTGGACAAAGCTTAAATACGAGGTATGATCAAAAAAATAAGGTGAGTAATTTTATTACAAACAAAGTAATAATCTTACATAGAATTTGATTTAATCTCCTTCAAAGTACTGTCCTTTGCTAGCAATGCACTTATCCCAGCGTTGAATCCACGACCGGAAACATTTCTGGAAGACGTATTTTGGAAGGACATTTTCAGCTGCTCTGTCGTGGCCCTCTCAGTGTCAGAAATGGTGTCAAAACGTTGCCCTTTAAGCACGGTTTTAATTTTTGAAAAAAGTCAGAAGTCGCATGGTGCTATATCTGGAGAGCACATTCAATGTGCACAAACAGGAATACTTTTTCAGCCAAAAACTCGCGACTAAAAGCAAGATGTAGATCGGCGCGTTTTCGTGATGAAGAAGGAAACCATTCGCTCATTTAGTCGGCGGTTAAAATGTTTCTCACGGACCCACACCAAATATTTAGTTCTTCGGAAAGCCCTCGAATAGTCATTCGTCTGTTTGAACAAATCATTTGTGCCACTTTTTGCGCGTTTTTATTTGTTTTTGAAGTCGAAGGGCGTCTCGATCGTTGCTGGTTTTCAACCGATTCCTTGCCACTTTTAAATCGCTCATATCACTCGTAAATAGTCTTCAATGCCATCGGTTCGTCATCATACACTGATTTTGACATTTCATGAGATTTTTGGCACTTTGGGAAAACTTAATGTTGGTGTGCGAACGGACATTCTTAACATGTCCTCACTCTTCTGCCTCTGGAAGCCAACTAACATGTCACAACTCGTTCAAATTCGACACTGACTTTACCAAAGGTTTAGGCTACCGGGCTTACTAGTTGAAATGGATTCAACATCAATAAATGACACTGTACAACTACATGCACCGTACTTTTTGATCATACCTTGTATTTATGTCGAACTTGATTCAATTATAATAAATATTGTCACTCCTTACAAAACACATTGGAAAGTTGGGGTATATGTGAAGTAATGTAATGGCGATGGCGAGCTTTAACACTCACCTTAATGTTCAAATGACTTTTCTATTAAAGACCATCAGAAGTCTCTAATTGTCAACATGTGACAAACACATCGCATCAAGTAAATTCTTAGGACGAATGCCAGATGCTTTTAGCATTAGTCACATTTCATCATTTTAACTTGTTGAAAATAAATATTCTTTTTAGTGTACTTTTATAAAAGCATTATGTTTTTTTTTTTTAAAAAAAAAAAAGTTCTTTTAAAGTTATTATTTAGTTCTTTTTTGCCTGATATTAACTTATCAACGTGGTTGGTGTCTATATATTGAAATTTGAATCCATGATAGGCAAATTACAAGTGAATAGGGAAACTAAAGACACGATTTTTGTGTTACACGCAAATGTAAGCTTGTTCTCTGGAAAAATTCGTGACTGTGTAGTTACCAGACTTAATTTCTGTATCAAGACGCAATAAATATGTGATTTAGATTGTTTCTTTTTTTAAAAAAAAAAGCAAATCACCTTCCTTCTTACTTTCATTCTGAAATAAGTAATAAAAATGGTAATTATTCTATCAATAAAGTAATAAAAATTTATTATTTCTTTCGTTCCTTTGTCTTTCGTATACATCTGGCAGAGAAATTGTAGGTATTAGTTCACAAAAACCAAGGAGGAAAGTTATGTTGTTAAACTGTTCAAGTTATCAGGTGATATGAATATTTCTAGAACAGTAATATTGAGTACTCAAGTTATTTTATATTGAAATTAAAACCAAATTCTTTAGCGTGAATGCCTGAAGGGCTTAAACGATCGGCTGGCGATCTGAGACGGTAAAATATGTGATCAGCAGTGGCGCACGCAAGAGGGTATACGCACGGCCGGATTCAGAATTGTTTGAGGGGGGTGCACCGATAACTACCAAAATAACCAATCACACTGAAACTCTTCTAAGTGACAAGTGACAATATTCTTTACTCCTGACAACACTGATGCATAGAACGGAGGAAATTATTTTAAAGAGGGTCGCACGTATTATGCAGGAAAAAATGTTCTCTCCTCCTGGGTTCTGTTTCCTTTACTACTTGACAAATGTTACAATGTTTTACTTGGTGAATCTTTTTCCTTCTACCTTTAGAAAACCAACTTAAAACTATTGCTTTTGCAAAGCTCTCCTTTCTTTTAAGCCCCAAACGGAAACATGATGGCAGAAATTTTCGGAAAGGATTGTTATTTTCACTCCTAGCTTCTCATTTTAGATAATGTATATTTACAACGATGGCGGGGGAGGGAAGGGTGGTGCGCGTGCACATATGCACCCCCCTAAATCCGGCCCTGGGTATACACCTTTCTTCCGTCTTGAGTATGATTATATGCAAAAATAAACATTTACCATATTAACACTCGGTTAGTCGCATGTGGTTCTGATTGATACAGCTGAACGTTTTTCTACGCACATTTTTGACTGCCATGTCGCTCCCGGCGCCCGTTCCGTGTATTCCTCAAACTCCACTCTACAAACCTATGAGTAGTAGAGTTGACGGTGACATTCGCATATGGCGCTGTAGTAATGGCTGTGTATCAGATAGAACGGTTGCGACTAATCGTGTTATAAGAGAGGTATTTTATGTTTCAGTTAGCTCAATTTTTCTTCACTTATTCTTATACAAGTATTTCAAGTTTTAAGCCCACAATTGCTACTGTATATTATGGCAGAACGTGAACGTGTATTTAATCTCACTGATTCGATTGATGTTCAAGAAATTCAGAAAATATTGTTTGATGAAGATGGGTCAATTCATCCAGCTGAAATCGAATATTTTAGTGACGTTGCCGACACTGATGCAGAAGAATGTACGCCAGAAAAACGTGAAACAGATTCTGAAACAGAAGAGAGTGCCACTAAAGAAGAAAGTGAACCAAACGAAGAACGTGATCCAAATGAGAAGTTAGTGTACCTTGGTAGAGATAAAACTACGAAGTGGCAAATTGTTCCGCGGCAAATGAATAGACGAGTGCCTACCCAAAATATAGTTGTAAAGCTTCCCGGTGTGATTGGTGTTGCTAAAGAAAGTAAGACTCCATTACAGTGCTGGCAAAATTTTTTCACTGAAGAAATGCTTGAAGACATCGTTCGATATACTAATCAAAACATAAATATCGTGCGGGGTAGTTTCAAAACGGAACGTGATGCAGGTGATACCGATTTGTGTGAAGTAAAGGGGTTCATTGGTCTTCTTTATTTCGCTGGAACTTTGCACGCAAATAGACTGACACTGGATGATTTATGGGGAACTAATGGGGATGGTGTGGAAATATTTAGACAGGTTATGAGTCTCCGAAGATTTAGATTTCTGATCAGATGCCTCAGATTTGATGACCGTACTACACGAGACGAAAGAAAACAGGTGTACAATATTGCTGCTATTCGGGAACTGTTAACATGTTTTGTTGAAAGCTGCCAAAAGAACTATTCTTTGTAGCTAATGTTACTATAGATGAAAAGCTGGATGCTTTCCGTGGCCGTTGCCGCTTCAAACAGTACATCCCTGCAAAGCCTACTAAGTATGGAATTAAGATCTATGCATTGGTTGATGCAAAATTATATTACACTTACAACATGGAAATTTATGCAGAAAAAATGCCTGACGGGCCTTATTCCATTAGTAACAAGCAGGCTGATGTTGTCAAGAGATTAGTGCAGCCCATAGTTGGAACAGGACGAGATATAACTGCGGATAATTGGTTTACCGATTTGAACCTAATTGCTGACTTGAAAATACGGTAATTATCTTATGTGGGAACCATAAAGAAAAATAAAAGACAGTTGCCACTGGAACTTTTGAATCTAAAGTATAGGCCTGAAAAGTCAAGCATGTTTGCATTTTCGAATGATGTTACTCTCGTTTCCTATGTACCGAAGAAAAACCGAAATGTTTCAGTAGTATCAAGCCAGCATTTTGATAATCGTATAGACGAAACAAGTGGAATTGCCGCAAAGCCAGAAATGATTACCTTTTATAATTAGACGAAATCAGGTGTTGACATTTTGGACAAAATGTGTGCCTCGTTCAATGTAGCCAGAAATACGCAGCTCTGGCCGTGTGTTGTATTTTTCTCGATGCTGAATATAGCTGGTATAAATTCACAAATAATCTTTCTTGGTGATGGTCAGGCTAAAATTACTAGGAGGCGTTTTTTGAAACAACTAAGTCATGAGCTTGTGCATGAGCAGCTCTGCAAGAGAAGTCTTCTAAGTCAAGGGATTCCTTTTGCTTTGCAAGCGAGTCTGGAAAAGTATCGACCAGCAAATGGAGCAGATGAAGAATCGGTTGGTGAAAGACTGTACGTTCAGCAAAGCGACGGAGCTGCGATTTATGTAGGAAGAACAAAAAACGAAGATTGACCAGAACTAAGTGCAAGAAATGCAGCTGACCAATTTGTCTCCAGCATATGGATTCCGTGTGCACCGATTGCTTTCCTCGATTAGAAACAATACCAGTTGAATTGAGTGACGAGTAAATGATTTGTGATTGTTTATATTTCTATGTTGTTTTGAATTCGAACTAACATATCAGGGGTATAATGACTTAATATAAGTTCAATTTTTCTATATACTCTCCTATACTTATTTTGTTTAGAGACACTACAACATTCCTAAGCAGTGTTTGTGCTTAACAATATCATTCACGGAGGATTGAGTTGTTATAATAATCTTGCTTTAGTTGTCTAGTGCTTTAGATTTTGAATAAATAAAAGCAATATGTAATATGTTTGTGTTTTAGATACAAAAGCATATAAAGAAGAAAGCTTCCAGAAGTTTGTGTATCAGTCTGATACCTTGCGACTTATTCCGTGACTATTTTTTTCTTGAGCTACTGTGATTTCATAATGTTTTCAAAATTTATTTTTTTCCTAAAATTAGAACATTTAAAACACAATGCGACGTAATTAATCACCATAGCATAAGCCTATGCTTTCATGTTCTTTTTAAAAAAGATAATAAAAAATAACTACTAGTATTAAATCAAAGGGAAAAGCGAATGTATCAATCTGATACATTGCGACAAAAACCTTGGATCTAAATGTTGCGACTAACCGAGGGTTAATATATATCCATTAACGGAGTCTTTCTCCGTGAGAAGTTCCTAAACATCATTGGAAGAACGATAAACACCATAGCTCAAACGCCATCTGCTTTTCTCTATCTATCATCGACCTAAGTAAGTACTGACCAGATGCAGCACTGCTTCACTTTAACGTTCGCTGACACCAGTAGGCTAGTACGATAAGGGATTCGACCAGATAAGAATTATTAAAGGACACGTGAATTTAAATGATTGATAAATAACAAGATTCTTACAAAAGAAATACTGTTCAGCAAAGCAAAAATATTTTTGTAATATTGTCTAGTATAGTTTGGTCAAAACGGCTGATTATATATATATATATTTAGATTGGGAATTATAATAAATATGAAATAATGTTTGAAATATTTCAGAAATGGAATCTTGATTAAGGAATAATGTTACATCACGAGTGTTACCTAGGAAACGAGACATTTCTCGTCTCTCTAGGAAACGAAACAAGAGTCGACACGAGAATTCGAGACGAGATAAGAAACATGATAACTGTGAACAAATTGTAAAATAGTTGATGCTTAACAGCCCTACTTGTCGATTCTGAGGTAGAGTTTGGTAGGTTGAGAATTATACGTATCAGTTATGATTTATTTGTATATTATCTCATAAAAAGATGAAATTTCGGGCTGAAACTCACCATATCACTTTATGTTTTAGTGAAGTAGGATGCTGTTCTTGGGTTCAAATGTACAGCAAGTGTCTTAACGACTTAATATTAATCATTATACAGCACAACATGTCCAATTTACACACACACAAAATGAAAGTTCACTATCAGCAAACGGAAATATTTATTTTTAAAATTCAACATTTGGTTACTTGAGAGATTCTGGAGTAACAGAGGCTTTAAATTTGTGTTTCCACACTTGAAACAGTTTAGAAAAAAACGTTGAAACTAACTCACATGGACAATTTTACAACTTCAAACCGTTTCTATTCAAGACCAACACGACTTTGCAGAAATAAATCGAACCAAGACTTCAAATGTTCAGAATCTAGAACTGTTGACACTTTCAAGGATATGAATTGGATGATATCAACACAAAGCTAAGTTCCCACTGAAGAAGAAAAAATAAAAAGACCTCGGAATTCTGATAGATACTAAGCACCTGATAAAGTACCTGCGGTCCACCGATTGTGAATCAAGACACTTGTTAGACGATTTACTACATGCCAAGATGATATTAACAGAAACAAATAATGCTATATCCACTGGTCGTTTTCTCTCCAAGGATAGGCTTTCCCACCCACAGGCAGAGAGTAGCGTTCTTTTCGTATTCTGTTAGCGAAAGACGTTAACGCGGTAGCGCCCCACTGTGGTCCATAATTGGTGTAGGAAACAACAGTTGTCAGCAGGCTATGAATCTTTTTTGATATGACCTCTGACCTGATAGGAGACCAACAGAAGAAGGGGGCCCAGGAAGATAAATATTGGTGTTACAGAAGGTAGGGGTGGTCAAGGAGTAGAACAGACCGAAAATATATTGACATTCCAATCTAAAGTTCGTCTCAGAAAAATATTGAAAATATTTCTTCCAGGTCTCTTAAATATAAATATGTCAGTTACATTTATTTAATACTACAATGTTTGCGCTTGTCACTGAGAACATGGTAGCTATTATTAAATGCAGCATGCATAGATGTGTTTCGTTCGTCCGATCCTGAAATATAAGGGTTGCGTGTACGAATGGCAAATTATGGACTAAAAGGTCTGCTGTAGAGACTATATGTCAGCCATATATCTTCGATATCTCGGCCTTTTAGCACAAAATTTCAACGTCAAAGTGCAGCATGTTTCTTGCCAGTATTTCCAACCCGAATTAATAATGCCATTTATCTTTATATACGTACGATAAAATATTTCTCTTTAACTTAGAACAAAGTAATACAGGTAAAACTGGTAAGAGGTCAGGTCTTACTATGTAGCTCATTAGTTGAACAATATGTGCTCAGAACCTTGCATATACGTCGTTTCTGTATCTCTTTTCGTGTTGTAATACAGAGTGGCCCAAAAGTAGGTATACACTCCCGTACTGACTGGCTCATGACATTTTATATAATTTTCTTATTGCTATCCGTACAGATAGTGACTTAGTTTCTTTATTATTTGTTCTTAATCCCTCTTCATTCATACCTTAAGCTTGGAATAGATAGAAGCAAATAAATTAGTTATCTTAATAAATTTAAAAAGTCATACTTGGTAGGATTGTATTCCTACTTTTGGGTCATCCTGTATAATGTTACTTTTGAATGCGAATAGCTCAAGAGTAGATAAATAAATCTCCGGTAAAAATGAAATAAACCAAAATTTTAAAGAGTTGTATATCAAGAGTCACACAGATACTTCAAACTGATACCCACAACCTACTTGTAAAAAAAAAAAAAAAAAAAAAAAAAAAAAATTAAAATACAATTAACACATATAAAATTATAAGCCATAAATAGTGATGAGCAAATGCAAGACCAAGACCAAGACCGGGGTGGTCTTGGTCTTGGTCTTGGTCTTGCACACCCAGTCTTGGTCTTGGTCTTGCACTGGAACCTTCGGTCTTGGTCTTGGTCTTGGTCTTGCATACCCAGTCTTGGTCTTGGTCTTGGTCTTGCACACCCAGTCTTGGTCTTGCTTGCAAGAGTCTTGCAAGTTTTGCTTTTAAGAAATCTTATGTTTTTCATAGGTAAATTTTACTCTGGATATAAGGGATAATAAATTCTACAATGCTCCAATAGTAACGGAAATACAATATATGTTTCTAAATGTAACATACTTTATCTTCGTGTAAGTATGATAATAGTGTACAACATAAGTGATTACCTTTATTTTTTTATTGGGTGCCCACGCTTCGCTAATCTTTTTACATTTTTTAACAGATCCAACACTCCACAGGTTCCGAAACTGGGGAGGCTACCCCTGAGACGAATGAAAGAAAATCAAAACGGTACAGATAATTGAAATACCATGAAATGCAAAATTATTTTTACACTCTAAAGGCGTCAGATTTTTCTTTTCAACCACATTAACTAATTTTTACGTTAAACAAACTTATAATTAAATAATGAGATTTTGTTTTACTGATTCCAATGGGGCAGAAATATTGACATTACGCAAAAGCGATGGAAAAAATTACAGACTTTCGAAAGCTGGGCATGGAGAAAAATGGAGAGAATTAGCTGTGTTGAACGGAAAACGAATGAGAAGGTGTTAGAAATGTTAGCAGTAGGAGAAAAAAGAAGAATTTTAGATATTGATAAGAGGAGAAAGAGGAACTGGTTGGGATATTGGCTGTGGAGGACGTGCTAGAGGGTATGGTGAAAGGAAAGAGAGAGAGGGAGAAAAGGAAATTGTAGTTGAAGGAAGATATTAAGAAAATTGCTACATTAAGACGAAGAGACTAGCTGAGGACCACGTATATCGAGGTTTCTCAGTTGCAGCAAGCAACCAGCCGATAATGGCAGAATAGCTTTGGTGATGGTTATGATGATATGTTTAGCATATCGACAAAAAAGAGAGAAAAAATAAAATAATTATTATAATCAAAACTTAATATTTTAGAATAATTTAAGTGAAAACTAAAAACGACTCATCTGTCTGTCTGTCTATGTCTTTCCTATAAACTCAATTAGTATAAATACTTTTGACCTATATTAGAAATACAAAATAACGACATCAAACTACAAGTTATTTAAAATAACTGTATAAAATCAATCTCACTTGTTAATATGGATTACTAGCATCAATTACCCACTTCGTTGGGTTAAATTTTAAATAATAATAATAATAATAATAATAATAATAATAATAATAATATGTTTCGTTAATCAGTCACTTTTCATTATTACTAAACGCTTTCTGATATCGGTCATTTTCGATTATTTTTATATTTCTCTCCCCCTCCTCCCCAAGTTGCGGGGCTGAATTTGGGTTTAAACGGCATCAGAAACATCACTCTTCATCTTAGAAACACCGAAAACTATGGATTCGGCACTAATATCGGTCATTTTCAATAAATTTATATATCTCCTCCTCCCCCATGTTCCAAGGCACGGCATCGGAAGTGTCACTGTTCATCTCAATGACCTCGAAAACCATGAATTTGACATTGATAATAATGGTCATTTTCAATAATTTTTATATATCTCCTTCTTCCCCCTTCCCCAAGTTGCGGTGCTGAATTTGCATTTAAACGGGATCGGAAGTATCACTGTTCACTTTCGTGACCCCAAAAACTATGAATTCGACAGTAATATTAATTTTCGATCATTTTTAGATATCTCTCCTCCCACCGCCAAGCTAGGGGCTAAATTTGGATTTAAACAGCATCGGAAGTGTCATTGTTTATCTCAGCGACCCCGAAAACTATAGACTCCACTCTAATATCGGTCATTTTCGATCATTTTTAAATATCTCTCCTCGCCCCGGCCCCTAAGCTCCATCGTCAAAGTGATATGACAGAAACCATCTCAGGTCCGAAATTCATCTATGTTGAAAATGTGATCGAGATCGGTTGGGTGGTTCAAGAGTTATTAAGTTTTATTTATTTTTGTACACTTCCTCTCCCCTCCTCCTATCTTTAGTTCTACTATCAAAGTGATATGATACAAAACACCCCAAGTCCGAACCTCATCTATGTTGAAAATTTCATTAAGATCGATTGGCTGGTTCTAGAGTGATGAAGTCACAAATACAGTCACTTATACTTTTATTTTTTACATATATCTCCCTCCTCCCCATCCCCTATGTTGCACCGTCAAAGTAAAATGATAAAAATCGTGAAAGGTCTGAGCTTCATCTATGTTGAAAATTTGATCGAGATCGGTCGGGTGTTTCAAGAGTTATTAAGTTTTATTTATTTTTATATATACCTCCCCCTCCCCTCCTCCTCCCCTAGGTTCTACCATCAAAATGAAACTATAAAAAACTTTCCAGTTAGGCACCTCATACATGTTAAAAATTTGATTAAGGTCGGTCTGGTGGTTCAAGAATTATTAAGTCACAAACTTAGTCACTTTTATTTTTATTTATTTTGATTTTTGTATACCTCCCCCTCCTCCTCCTCCCCCCATACGTTGCTCCTTCAAAGTGAACTGATAAATAACATTCCAGGCCCAAACCTGATCTATATTGAAAATTTGATCGATCTCGAGCGTGTTCAAGAGTGTTCAAGAGATTGGGAGTCACAAGCATAGTCACTTTCAATTTTATAATATAGATTTACTGTTGTTGTGTAATGTTATATCGCTCAATCCCCGATGTGCCGTATACCTAAGGAGGCTAAAAATTATATGAATAAACAATTATTCAACGTATAAGCATCTGCCCATGAAATCAAACTTGCGGTCACATGCACTAAGTTTTTGTCAATGTCATGAAAATGTTATTTCGATATTAATTTTATGAGCACACATTAAAAATTTACAACGGATGCTTGAGTCTCATAGCCAAGGCCATACTCATGTAGTCAGCACCTATGGTGTACGGAATTACCGATGTTCAATACTACATTTCTCTTCAGTTTTGGAAGAAGAACACCACTAGTATGCTTTGAAATGAAATGAAGTATCTAGTTTAACGTCCCACAGTAATGCACCAACGCTGGTGATGAAAAATGACTGAAATGGTGGAATGAAGAAACTAGAAGGAAACGGAAAAAACCTAAGAAAACCCACGCACACGATGTTTGTCCACTAAAATAGCTTACATGGCGCAAGATGACACCTGTGTGGCTTGAGAACGAGCAATATCTACAGAAAACGCGAACAACCAATTCAGGAAACGATATACTGTAGCTATATGCTACAGGGGCAGATCGACTCAAACGGATTGCATAATACTACTGGGAACACATTCACTCTAGTGTCACTTTTACTGAAGTCAAAATATTCAAGTAAAGATGTAATGAATTTTCTCCTTTTTTATATTGTATAAAAAAATTCAAGTAGTACCAGTACTTGTGCAAGACTCTTGCGCAAGAGTCTTGGTCTTGGTCTTGGTCTTGCAGGTATGGTCTTGGTCTTGGTCTTGTTCTTGCACACCTTGGTCTTGGTCTTGGTCTTGCACCGCTATTCGTGGTCTTGGTCTTGGTCTTGGTCTTGGTCTTGCATGCAAGACTCTTGCAAAAACTGCAAGACCAAGACTCTTGCGCTCATCACTAGCCATAAAAGCCCAACGAATGAATTTCGTAATTGTTGAAAAATATATTCTTAGTTGGTTTTAGCAATATTTTTATTAATTACTTTACTCAACGTTTATCGTGGCTTGTTTCATATTTTTCCCCTTAATTTTTTGTTCTAAACAGCAATTAGTGAACTTCTTTGTGAAAAATTTTACTAGGTCCAAACATTCCAAATTTGATGGTACATAAGTCGAGAAGAAAAGGTGTGCACAGGAAAGTATGTCACATATCTAGTTATCAAGTCCAAGTCTATCTCCATACTAAGTTTGGTCAAGGTCGGATAAGTTCAGTTGATTGGGTCGTGATTGATGATCTTGTCTGAAAATCAAATAAAGGACGAAAATAACAAGCAGTAGTGTCATAGTGTATACCACGTGATAGAGTTTTTTTTTTTTTTGGTAAATCAAGTTGCATAACAGGCTTAAGTTTACCAAGAATAGGCTTAAACGTAGTATTTTATCTGAAATTTTATCTCAGATATAATTTAAGATTTGAAAATAGAGAATATTTAAGCTTTTAGATTTGTGACGTGTGGAAAGTCCCTGTCAGTTTCATTTTAGCATTCTAGTTCACGAACATATTACTATTTTGCATCCGGAGCATTATACTAGCCCCCTCAGGACTTTGCATATTTATCGTTGTTGTATCTCTGTTCGTGTTGTAATGTTACGTTTGAATACGAATACTGTAGCTAGAAAATATAGATAATTAAATCTACGGTAAAAATGAAACAAACCAATTTAAAATTGTAGCTCAAGTTGCTTTCAATAATTCACAAGTATTCAGTAATTTTTACTGAATATTTCACATGGTACTATCACATATTCAATAATTTTACTGAGTATTTCACATGGTAATGGCACATGTTCAGTAATGTTACTAAATATTTGACATGGTACTAGCACATATTCAATAATTTTACTGACTATTTCACATGGTAATGGCACATGTTTAGTAATGTTACTACATATTTCACATGGTACTAGCACATATTCAATAATTTTACTGAATATTTCACATAGTAATGGCACATGTTCAGTAATTTTAGTAGCCTCTCAAGCAAGGACTATATCCATCATTTACTCCCATAGGAATAAATGGGGAATCGACTTTCAATTGTTCACATCTTGGGATCAACTAGATAGGTTAATCCCTCAACGAACTTGATTTCTAACTCGAGGGTCTCTACATTATAGCCAAAATATGAGGGTGATCCATCAAGTCGGTCTCACCAACAGACAGGGTAAATATACAGTAGAAAGTACTTTTTGATAAACCCAACTCGTTAAAAGTGATATACGTATTAGCAGAACTGCCCATTCTTCGCACTGATTGAACAGATGACACCTGTAAACACTAGGGTAATTTGGGTTGTCTAACTTCAAGGGTTTCTGAGATAAGGGATCTCTACCTATCTATGTAAATAAAAATGAAAGTGACTATGTTCGTGACTTAATAACTCTTGAACCACCCGACCGACTCGATGAAATTTCCAACATAGATGAGGTTCGGGACTGGGATGGTTTTCAACATTTCACTTTGACGGTGCAACTCAGAGGAGGGGGAAGAGGGAGATATATACAAATGATCGAAAATGGCCGATATTTGTGTCGAATCCATAGTTTTCGGGCTAGCTGAGATGAACAGTGACACTTCAGATCAATTTAAATCCAAATTTAGCCCCGTAATTTGGAGGAGGGGGAATATATATAAAAATGATCGAAAATGACCGATATCGGAGAGTGCTTTAGTAATAGTACTAAAAAGCAACCGACTAACACAACATATTTCTAATTATTCTTATTTTAACCTAGCAAAGCGGGTAATTAACGCCAGTACTCTATCCTTTTTGAACCTCCAGAATGTGTGACCTACCCCTCAATCACCCCTCGAATGGAAAATAGAAAACAAAACAGGTTCGTACGCAATTAGCTATTATGAACGCCTATTAGGTGACTCCTTTCTCTGTGGAAGAAATCTGATGGACAGACAGATACACATTACGTACAATATATATTACATCTTTGCATATATATCGTAAGTACTCCATATCGAACTGTTATGCTCCTCTTTGCAATTTTACTGGAAAGTCTTATGACGTATCAAATAAATTATTCAGTGGCATAAACAGTCACAGACCCAAATTCCATCAGCCCAATTTTGTCCATAGTCATCAATACATTTCATGCTTCACACTTTCAAGCTGACGTTAAATTAATAAGACACAAGTGTCTGCGTGTTTAGACGGTTATAAGTCATTCAAAATTAAGGGTCTTTCTTAGGTTAGTACACAGATCCCGAGATTTGAACCTAAGATTCATAGCTTTTTCAAGCCACCTGACTCTCGATTGGAATTAGGAAAAGTTTACACTTTATCTGTCAACGTATCACATATTAGAACTGAATCTACAGATTTTTGATGAGAAAATGTTTATGTCATGTTAAATGCGGAGAAAAAAATATACGGTATATGTGTACTTCATAGGTGCATAGTTGGTTCCGCGCCAAAGAAACGCCACACGCAAATTAAAATCTATAAAATGGCTATGTTCCATCCATCGGTATATTTTTGAACTCGTAACAGATTTCGTGAGGATAAAAAATGCCTCAGAAGTCATTTTACCTGTCGACATCTATCTTTAAACGTCCTACTAGTTGGCCTTTGACGTCACAAATGCTCATTAACGTGTTTGTGATGGCAAATGTTTTATTACGAAAGAATTTCCTCTTCGACGATAATTAGGAAGATGGAACTATATACAGTTGATCTTTCCGTAACGAACGATCAAGAAGTCATTCCTTATTTATTTATTTATTTATTTACTTATTCTTCTGTAATGGGTTATATGTTGTTACAAAAATATGTTCTAAAAATATATGCTGATTAAAATAAATACAAGATATTGACAGTTGTGCGTAGAATTCGAATGGGGGTAAGCATTGCCAATATATGTACAGGATGTTTCTAAAGATTATTTACAACGCTTAAGAGGTGAATCTACTCATTGAATCAACAAAAATGTTCCAGTAACCATTTCTTCGAAATCGCTTTATTTCAGAGATACAGAATGTCGAAAGTATGAAAATGAACTTGGAGATAAATATCTCCAAAACCAGTAGCCCCTCATCTGAAGCGGCATTTTTCTCTCTTGAAGGTACAAAGGATATCCCAAAGGAAGTGGGGGATTCCAGAATATTCCGTGAAGAAAACTGGACCCGATCCACGAAGTGTATGCAACGATGTCTCAGCAAGCAATGAAAATTCGCTGACAGAACAGCAAAATCCAAACAGAATCAAGTTGACAAAGGATTTTTGGTGTGTTGTGCGTGGTTGTATACTTTCGTGAGGGAACGAATGTACTGAATAAAATGAAAATGAATCAAATATTTAGTTTAATGCCCTATGATCTAAGAGAGACAAGTGGCTAATGAAAGTAATTATGGGAGAACTGATGGTAAGAAAATATGAAAAAAGAAACTGAAATTGCTTCAAAAGTCCACGGACACAAAGTTTTTATTTTGGCTGGTTGGTTGATCGGAATTTAACTTCAGGTATTTGATCCCTTGTGGAGGCAGGAGTTAATTTCCGTTTCACCTTCTTTATAAAGGGTGCCTGGAGAAACCTGGGAATAAAACGACCCGAGAACAGTATTAACTATATCAGCTTCAGTTAGTATGCTCCAGGAGACGAGACGAAACGAGATAACCTTTGTAGAAGTCTCGATTCTCGGAAAAAGCGTTTCTCGTCTTACCTCGTTTTGTGTATTATGTACAAAAATTATGCCCTGATTGTTTCTTGATTTCATCTAGAGGTTATCGGAATTCCTCTGCGTCACCAGAAGTCCGTGAAATGTGTGATAGAACGAGATTTAAACCATATTTATTGTTAAAGTATATTGACTTGTCTAATGACTTGTTTATCTTTAAACGTTGATAAACGTTCTTTACTGTGTTCGTACAATCATTTTATCAATTTAAAGTTCTTATACTATGAATCATGTGGGAAACACGTAACACTAAAAGTGTTGGAGATCTAAGGGTTTGGTGAACTTGGCCATGAGACTAATATTGGTGAAGTCACGTCTCGATTCTCGTCTCCAAAAAGAGACAAAAATTGTCATGCTTTTTGTCTCGTCTCGAATTTGTTTTCGAGACGAGACGAAAATATTTTCGTCTCGTGCGCAATACTAGCCCTAGTATATGCTGAAGTCGAGAAACTTGAAGCCTTATTTCCACATTATTTGTGGACTACCACTGCCTGTCCCAATCGGGCAGGAAGAGAACATCTTTTATCCAGTAGGACAGAAACCTCTTGAACGTCAGGCCCAGAATATCGAGATATCTACCGGACGTCTCGTTTTTGCTAGTGGACATTCCCTGAACATTCTATGGAAATGTAGATATCTGCTTATATCCCGTAAATTTGACTTCCTATGGGACGCCTCTAGACATTTCTAGGTTCTTTGCGACGATAATTACAGGACGTCTTTAAGATATTGAAATTCTGTTCCGTGACAAGCACATCCACTGAAATTCAAAGGAAATCCTGTAGATATTTTCATTATGTTCCTTGGACATGCTGTAGTGCTATTTGAGGACCTTTACTTTTGTTTTCTTATAATCTATGGGTAATATCGCACCTCTGAAACATATTGATCTTCTTTACTCTATAAGAAGTCAGAGTGTGTTATTAATCAACTTTTGCAAATGGATATTAGGTAACATTTACCACTGAGCCACTGTAACCCGCCATTGCGTAATTGTAACAAGTGCATGATAACTAAATGTATACAATAATTGCGTAATTATTCATTATTCTACTTTGTGATACCCTCTACCAAACTTTCTTTTTTTTCACTAATGAAGACAGAATATCCGTGGCATCCCTTTAGTCCATATTTTCCAATGAACGAACGAATAAATCTTTGAGTTCTACGGCCAGCAATTTTGCTCTGGAGTCTAATGAGGACAGATGATTAGTCAAAGTGAATGAATATGGACAAAACTGATGGAATAAGAATATTAGTGAAAACGAGAAAACCCCGAGAGAAAATCCACGGACACAATGTTGTCTACCACAAACTTAGATGACCTGGAATCGAAACAAGTGACTCCATCGCACCAGAAGTGAGTGTTCTATCACTGAGCCAGTATACTCCTTCCATGTTTTTCTTCCAGTTTCGCTTTCGATCACAAGATGAGGTAATTAACCACCTCACCATTGGTAAACCATTTTAGTAACCCTGTTAGCTGAAAGGACTAGAATCAACTTTCAGAAGAAGTAAACTGGATAAAACAACAAATAAATATAATGTATAAATTGTTAACTACTATAAACTGGTATATATCTATCACTAAACATACACAAGTGACTCTTCTACAGTATATTAAGTATCTTAGATTCTTGACAATAAATAACCGATATTGGCCTAATACAAATTAAGTGTATTTGCTTTTGGCAATGAGTGCACAGAAACTGCAAAGAGTGGAAGGGGTATGGCCTATTTCAGAAAAAGGATTTTGGCCAGCACTTCCTCTAAAAAGCCAACAAGTGGTAGGATCCAATTTTCATGTGGCTAAATTCCAACGATTGGAGAGAAATATCAATAAATTTTACTGTATAAGCAAAAATGCTTCTCCAGAAACGTTTTCTTCTTCTTCGTCTTCTTTTGAACATCTTTTGTGTGGATGTACACATTTTTCAACGTTCTATTTTATTTATATCGATTTGGACTTGTATCTGCTTAAGTAATTACGAAGTTGAGAAGATCAGTCAAATAAGAAATTTTAAAAAAACACCTTTATTACAGTATTGGTCACAAAATTTTCTTCTAAATTCAGTAAACGAAACTACTGTCTTTTCTTCAACAAAGATAGTAGATATTCTAATAGTTCATCATGGAATCCGAATCACATCAACTTTGGAACATGCTAGAAAGAACTAGCCTATGCCAGTAAGTAGGCCGAAAGAGGTAACTTTCAATATCTTCTATAGTGAGACTGCTTTTATGCTACCCATAATACTTTTTTATTTTATGTATACTTTTATAATATATATATACAGTGAAACATCTACTAACGGACACCTCTATAAAGCGGACATCTCCCTTAACGGACATATTTTGTAATCCCCAAACACTGTAATAGGACAAAACATTGGCAAGCCTCTCTAAAGCGGACACTCTCTAGTACGGACACGGACAGTCTTTTCTGTCTTTTATAGGTATTATTTACCTCCGTATTACGGACACTTTCTCTAGAAATAAGTTGAAAAGTTTAGTAATTCATACATGTGTCACCAAGGAAGCATTGTGACAACATTTCGTCCCCACAACTGTCTGCTCAGCAGCCCAGACGAAGCGTCTCTGTTTAACATCACTCTTATGTCCTTTGCTTTCATCCCACTCCCACCCAAGCTGTTTTAGACACAAAAATAATTGACAGTTGCCTGCCGTTAGTCCCTCGAACATAGAGTATTGGATGACAGAGGATAATGCATGTAATATTCGTAAATACATGATTCATGCAAAAATATTTTTCTCTAATTGTATATTGCCTTGCTCACTAATTCACATAACAAAATACTGTAATCTCTTGAAGGCGAACACCTCTTTATAGCGGACAATTTTTGATTTCCCACGCCTGTCCGCTTTAGAGAGGTTTCACTGTATATATATATATACTTAAACACAAATTAGTGAAAACAGTGTTGTACTGAATTTCCATCTGGATATAATTTTACTTGGACACCCTGTATTATTAGCCTGCAACTTAATCGATAAAAAGATGAGTGCAAGGAGGCTCAGTGGAAGAGCACTCAGCTCGGGTGTGAGAGATCCCTGTTTCGACCCAAGGTCATGTTAATTGGTGGTGGACAACATCATATCTGTGGCTTTTTTCGATGTTCTTCCGTCTTCTCTCACGTTCTCAAACCATCAATTCTTGCATCGTTAACAGGAAGATAGGCCAAATATAAGTAAAAAGAAGTCAGATAAATAGTTATGTCAGTCATCTTGCAACATAAATGAATTTAATCCAATATTATTTTAAAAGAAGTTAAATAAGTCGAATGTCGATAACAGAGAAGTTAGATAAGCCGTTTTATCATCAGCTTACAACTTCATCGATAAAAAGAAGATAAGCCGAATAGTGGTGACAAAGTTTGATAAATCGTTACACTATCAGTCAACTACTTAATCGATGCAAAGAAGAATATTGGTGAAAAAGTTAGATTAGTCGTTACACCATTAGTCAACTACTTAATCGATAAAAAGAAGATAATCCGAATATTGGTGAAAAAGTTAGATAAGTCGTTACATTATCAGGCTACAACTTAATCGATAAAAAGAAGATAAGCCGACTATTGGTGAAAAAGTTAGATAAGTCAATACATTATCAGACTGCAACTTAATTGATAAAAAGTAGATAAGCCGAATATTGTTGAAAAAGTTAGGTAAGTCGTTACATTATCAGTCAACTACTTAATCGATAAGCCGCATATCAGTGTAGTAAATAAACAGTCAGTCATCTTGCAACTTAATATCAATAAGAAAGAAGTTAGATAAATTAAATATTGATAAACAGAAGAAAGGTGAGATGCTATGTTGAACATCCTACACTATATTTTCCACTAAAATTGCAACAAAATTACTATAGTTAATAAAGAAATTTAACATTGTTTAACAAGTCCATGATAACAGTTAATGTCAAAATAATTGACCAAATTGAACGAATCAAACATTGTTTATTTTAATATCAACCGTATTCTTCGCATCGTAATTGACTGTAATTTAAAACGATTTTATGTAAAGAAATTTGCCAGCGATTAGTTGTAATTTAATTTTACTTTCAAATCTTGTAATATGACAGTACGCAATATATATAAGAAACATGTATACATATCCATAATTTGTTAGACTTAATCATGGCAATGTAATAACGATCTTAAACTAAGTGTGGCAATATCATGACAATTACCAATAGAAGTTTTGTAATTCCATCATACAGCTAATGTAATAATGCAATTATTGCAACAGTAAAATCTAAGTATTTGTGTGTGAATGTGTTGATGGAACAGTAATTGTTTACACTGAGGGTATACTCAAAAAAGAAATAAGACGAACATGACCTTCGTGTTTGATTACACAAGAAAAACATACAAAAAAAGGAGAGAGAGCCATGTTGATCTGTTAGGAGTCAGGAAATCACGAATTTGCCCTTATTCATCACAATAACATTATAAGTACACTCTGATAAAGCAGGCTCTTTCTCTCTCTCTCTCTCTCATTTCTCACGTCCATTGGATGATGGTGATGATGATAGCTACTACTTGCGTCATTGTAATTATGATCACAATACAATAAACTCCTTACATTTTGCAAAGGTCACTAAAACTGAAAACAATAGTTTGCTATTCAGATGGACAATAGAAAAATAATAATAATAATAATAATAAAAATAATAAAGTCCCGTGTTGGCAAAAATTGCCTCAATCGTTTTTGATGTTTGTTTGTCAAAACAGCTGACTAACGTAAACTAATCTCAAACGAACGTGTATGTTGTTATTATTATCTCCTTCGAACACACCTACACGTTCTTCCATCTGTGGGAATGTTCCATCAGAGAAGGTTAATAAACGGAAATTTGCAGCGTTTGCAGTAACTAACTTTATTTACAATAGTGATTTAAACACACATCACATTTAATGCGTAGTGAGAAAAAAAAACGTATGTGGTGCACGTAAAACCGTAGGTTACATGGGTAAATCCTGTAGTTTTTGGCATACGTACGGCAAACCGCAAACTTAACATACCGCAAACGTATAACGGAAAAATGCGTTTTATAAATACTTTCCGTATAAGCGTTCCGAATAAACGTACTTTCCGTACGAACGAAAGAACTGTATATAGGTGGTCAGGATCTCACATACAGATGGACTATGTAACATATAGCAGACGTATTTAACATACGTATACGCACGGAACACTGTTAGATGTCATACATTCTGCAACGGCATGATGTAATATCTCAGCAGGGAAAAATGCAGTACATATGTAGCACATGGATAACGTATGCTCCGTACTGATTTCTGTAGTAATCACGAGGATTCCGTATATTTGAAGAATATACTGCTGTCCGGATAACGGATTTTTTTCAGTGCGATCATAGTAGAAATAAAGGAATATCTTTCATGATTTTTTCCCTATATGCTGAAATATCAATTTCTTGGTGACTGTTCGTTTATTCGATTTAGAGACAACACCGTTCGACCAATCAAACTGTACGTCAAGTTTTACTCTTACCTTCAAGAGGGACTCTTATATTGCATCCTAGATACTCCACAGTGTTTAGATCTGAATGTTCCTTCCGAAGCCAAATTCTAACTTACTTACTCTAACATAGCTAGGTGAGGGGCCAGTTTCGTTTTCCTCTTGATTCGAAAAGAGTTTCAGTAAAACTAGAAATTAAAAACTGGAATGTCGGCTTACTCACTAGACAAGACGAGACAATCTTTTCCGTATGAGGTACAGACGAAACAGGTCTCTGCGAAAAGAAACCAATTCAGTTTTGGAGATAAGAGCAGGGGTAAAAGTGAGGAGGAACGCGGGTGTAAGCTGTTCACTCACTTCCAAAAATACATATCGCGTCCCCTCAGTTCATAAAAAATTACAATGGGCAAAGATAGGCAGGGGGACGGCTGATATTATACCGCTACATACCGTCCTCGTACCTTTTCAGGTCCACTTTTACCCCCGGATAAGAGGTCATTGTCATGATACGTTTTCGAGATGAAACAGCCTCAACCATTCTCTCATAAGCAACTGTAACTGGAGAAGATGTATATGTCGAGATTTAGATTGTTCCAAAATATCTATAATTTAAGATTTTTTAAAAGTAAAATTACAAGGAATCAGTTGAACTTTGATGACATTGCGTACGAGTAGTTGTTAAATTACTGTAACACGCAATATGAAGATACTATTGATAATGAGGTAATAACAGTAACAATATGTTAGAATAACAACGAGTATTAACAAGAAACTATTATTGGCTATCTAAATATCAATCGTGTTTATCATTTCACGCACTACTGTTACTTAACAACACGGGCGCACCCACATGGGAGATCCAACGGGTCCGGACCCCCCCCCCCAAAAGAAATAACTTCGTAACTCGATATACTTTCTACACTTTCTTAATAAAACTCTACTTGTTTAGCAGAAAAATGATTGATGTAACCTAAAGAGTTGATCTTACACTTTGCGTGCCCTCTTCTTATAAAAACAATATAATGTTTCTTTCTGTACTTAAAAATAACTTATTGTCTTTTCGGGTTGTATAGTAATACCGATTCAGTACTATTTGTATATGTAGTGAAAATGAAATGAAATCTTCGAGTTTTACGTCCCACGTTATGCCGGTCAGGCGAAAGGAGACGGTGATGATGAGTAATGAATGAAATGGTGGAATGAAGAAAGTTGGAGGAAACGGGAGAACCCCGAGAAAACCCACGCACACGGTATTTGTCCACCACAAAGTTTTTGTATATGTAGTGTCTTGTATTGGTGTACCCTCCTCCTCCAAAAGATTTGACTTCTCCAAACAAAAAATTTCTGGATGCGCGCCTGCTTAACAACATTGTAATGATTTACCATAGTTCACTGTAATTTTTAAGAGAAAAAAATTATACAACGCAGTTGGAATTACTTATACTTTACTTTCATAAGGTTGATTCAGCTGTATCTTCTTCTAGGCTAACCTAGAGGTTACTTTTGATTTAAAATAATTAAAGACATGTTTAATCGATTTTAGATTTTTTTTCCCTAGAAGGAAGGAAAAAAGAAGATAATAAAAAACAGTGGCGTTGCAATTGTAAAGTGAACAGAATTTTAACTTGCCAAAATGGGACGCATATGAATTGCCGGGAGAGGAGATATAGGCGGTATAAAATCCACAGATTATATTTTGAGCACCAGCATTGTTTTGAAGTTACAAAATAAACATGTGTAAAGGTGATATCGCAGCGTTTCTTATACAATATCCGACAATTATCAGTTCCAGGCACGGCCTAAAAATTCTCAACATTGTTGATACTAAACCTAACTCTTTATAAAATTACTTTAACGAAAGAATGTAGAATTTGCTTTGATTTATATTTTGAAGAACAATTACGAGACACTTTGTTCATATTTGCTGAAAAATGGGACATTTAGACGTCCCCCATTTCAGAATTAAAAAATAGGAAAACGGTTGAAAAAAAGTGTTTGTCCCGGCTAAAACAGGACGTCTGGTCACCTTATGCAGTTCTTAAAATAAAATGACCATACCTTGAAATCCTTTAGAGTTAGAGACAAAATTTAGTATTTCAGGTTTTAATTTAAAATAATTAAAGATGTGTTTCGGCGTTTTTCGATGTTTCCCTTAGAAGGGAAGAAAAAGGGTGAATGTTGCAACCGATAAAATGGCGATATCTCGAAATCCCTTAAGATTAGAGGCATGTAAAAAGTTCTGAGAAGTCCAAGGCCGTAGGACGAGCAAATGCGGGAGTCTGGGCTAGCGAAGTCTCCAGCTTGCCGAAGGGTCTAGTCTCTCTATATACGAAGGAGTTCTGACCGATATACGAAGGAGTTCTGACCGACTGACTGAGCAGCGTCTAGGCTAAACTGCTAAAGCTAGAGAGTAGAAATTTGGATAGAGTATAGGATTTGTGATGCAAGGAGCCGCTAAGGAAGGAGTTTTGGAAATTCAACGTGGAAAGGGATAAAGTGAATAGCAAATTATTGTGATAAAATGACCTTATCTCAAAATTCCTTATTACTAACATAATTTTTGATATTAAAGAATTAAACAGGTTTCGGCGTTTATTGATATATGACCTTGAAATGTAGAAAACAAGTAGGGGGTGACTTATTAAGACCTCCATATGAGCGTTCGAATTTCCTGCGAAAGTTTAGATTCAGAAGAATTCGGTACGAACAATGCAGAAGTAGGAACTAAATTTTTTAATATATGAGACAAAATGTTCATTCAATTCGTGTTATCATTCAGTTCAAAATCTCTTGTCGTCGTGAATTTTGTCGAGGAATTTGAAGCTTAAAATATATAAAACGATAATCTTGCCTGTTGTTCTGCATGGTTGCGAAATATGATCGCTTACTCTGAGGGAAGAACATAGACTGAAAGTATTTGAGAACAAGATCCTGAGACGAATATTCGGATCCAAGGGGAACGGGAATGGGGAATGGCGTAAACTTCATAACGAGGAATTACATAATTTATACGGTTCACCATTGTTAGGGTCATCAAATCTAGGAAGCTCAGGTGAGCAGGTCATGTAGCCAGAAGGAAGAAATGGGAACGTTTTCAAAGTCTTAACTGGAAGACCAACTGAAAACGAGAATTAGGAAGACCTAGGTGCAGATGGGAGGACGATATTAAGATGGATCTCGCAGAAATAGGAATACAAAATACAAACTGGATCCAGTTGGCTTAGGATAGAAGTCAGTGGAGAGCTTTTGTGAACGCGGTATTGAACCTCCGGGTTCTATAGCCCATAGTAGGTTTATATGAGTAAGTTAGTTAGTTTATATGAGACAAAATGAATGCTTTGGATACTACATATATGAAACACACATGGAACAATAACATAAAACAAATGTACGTCTACATATATATGGTTGTGTACAAGCAAAATAACAATCAAATGTGCTAATGCATTGAAGTGACGTAATGAGCCAAAACATGTGGAAGATGGAATTTCTTCAGTGGAAGACAAGGTAATTACACGCAACATACTAATTTACTTAAAATAACAATAAATAACGCCAGAAATGACAACACATGGGAATTTATTAAATGTATTAGATTCATATATCTTTTGCACATATTATTTATGTAGTCACCATCACAGGTATGACAAACCTTTCATATTTCTTTCGTTATCCTTCTTAAAAGTAATAAACTCATTAAAATTTCATAATTGTTTCTACTCAATCTTATTTTACATTATTTTTAACAACATCAGTTGTCAAAAGTAAGAATTTGGATATAAATTTATTGGACAAGATTTGGTAGTTTTCATCACTCGTCATAGATCGCTTCTTGCTCACCTTCATCACATTATGGATTGAATGAATCCCAGTACTTAAAGACTTTTCATTCTCCATCAGTTCCTAGTTAAATTAAATGAATCCTTACAGTAAATATTTTAATGAAAGTTTCTAAGGAATTTGTTTTACTTTTAACAAAGTTTGAAAGAATCTATACAGGGTGAGCCAACATTGTGTGAACACGCATTATTTTCCATTCTGGAAGTAGATGTACACCACGGGTGACAGATAACCACTAAAGTAAAAGTGAGTGGTTGCGAGCTTGATGAAAGTGTACCGTTTCCAACTGTAGTTTGTAAAAATTTTATGAACCGGTTTGCAGGACGAGACCTACCTATCTAGTTAACAAATATCGTGCGCTAAGCCTGTAATCACTGACTTTCAACTGATGACGGAATGTGGAGCATACAAGAATAGGTAGAAATAAAATGAACATTCCAATTGTGCAGCAAGTCATAACGCAGAGTCCATCCAAATCCGCCAGACTGTGCAGTTTGGAATCAGGGATTTTGAAAAGAATAACATGACGAACCTTGACAGCAGACCTCAAGATGAAATCGTACCATTTCCAAGTTACCCAAACTTTTTGATAGCGCCACAAAGGCGCGTTCGTGTAAAAGGCAACGAATATGTAACTAGACAATTTTAATCTAATGACCTTCAGCGATGAAGTCAAATTTTACAAAAGTGGACACGTTAACTGACACAACACTATTTTGTAGTGGTAAAAACACATTAACGTGATTCAGAAATATAAATAGGTCTCCACAAAAAGTTAATGTGTGATAATCTGTGACTATTACTGACTTCATTGTCCCTACTCTTTTTTCTTTTGTTATCCCAACAATGACGTCAGATGTATATTTACAGATGGTGCAGTTGCATGCTATTGGTTAACTTCCACTGCAGACCCGACTTACAGGGTATTTTCAACAGGATGGTGCACCGCCGCACTTTGTTTGCACTGTTCGTGCTTATCTAGGCCGCACCTTTATAGATGGCTGGTGGACTAATCCAGTGACTTTTTGATTCTACAGATTTGACATCTTTCAATTTCTAAGTGTGAGATATAGTGAAATATGAGGAGCGTGTGCATGGCAAAGAAGTTCGTAATATCAGTGAACTGACAGACAGATACTGAACATGTGTTGAACATGATAACGAACATATTGCGACCCTCCTGCAAACGTCTGCCATGTATTGTATATTCTTTGTGAATGATACAACATAATTTTAAATTCACCTTATATATGTCTGTTGTATTGACGCGATATCTCATAATACATAGTCTAAAAAGGCTTTTCGAAAAGAGTGTATTGTAAAGTATGGTACAAAGCAAAAAGTTACATAACTTGGAACTGTGCAATAGCTTATAGAATAGCTATAATGTGAAATAGATTGATAAAGTTTAGAGGGACTTTCAGGAAAACTTAACATGTTTATTCTAAAGGGAAGAAAAATGAACTTTGTGGTGGACAAACACCGTGTGCGTGGGTTTCTCCAAGGTTCTCCCGTTTCCTCCCAATTTCTTCATTCCATCATTTCCTTCATTTCTCATCATCATATCCTGTAGCCTAGCCGCTGTAACTATGGTACGTAAAACTTATATAGGTTTCAAGATAAGATAATTCCTGGATAATAAAATCATTCCGTTGTCTTTATTAAAATAATAACAATATATTCGTCACTTTAATCAATCTACTAGAAGTAATTCGATTGTTTTCTTACAAAAAGGTAAAAAGAAAAAGGAAAGAAAGAAAGAAAAATTATAATATGACTACAACTTGAAATTCTCTTGTGAATTATATAGCTTTAGCTACTGTTGAGCCTGTACTGAATTATATATATATAATTTTAACTCAAGATACATATTTATATTTCCCATAGTTCGTCACAGCGTGTAAAGCACAGATTTTTTTTCTTCTTAAAGAGTACCAGTGTGGTATAGCATACAGTGTTTACGCACTAAATTTATGATACAACATGCAAAGAGTATGGATGGATAAATAGTAGCAATAGGAAAGAAAGAAAAAGAAAAGAAGAGAAAGAAAAAAGATATGTCACGTCGCTGAGAATTAAGGTTGAATTTGTTCGTCTGGCCTTTTTCCTTAATGCAACCGTACATCATCCGGTCTTAACAAAGAACGTTTGAACATGCTGAACAGTTGCAACGCGATTAGGAGGGAATAAATCACATCTTTAGAGAGAGAGAAGAAAAAAATTTAAAAATTAAAAAGAGCGAATAAAAAAAGAAACATCAGTTTTATGCTCTCATGGAATTCCAAAACGATAAAAAAAAAAGTAGTTCCAAAAAATCAGCAGAAGATATTGAAGTATGGAAGACTCAGAGTTCTGAAAAAAAAACTTTAAAAACGAATAAAAGGGGGTATCAGGAATGAAAAAAGAATGTAGTAAGGTTATACAAGGTAAAATTGCATGAATTTTATTCAAGGGTTGCCAAAGCTTATAGAATATTTAGGGTTATTCCAATTCCTGTACATAATACGTAATTAAAACATTATTGCAAAATACATCGAGTTTGTACAGTATATTATGGGTATGAAGTACGACTAATTTGATTACAAATACTCAATACCAAAGACTTGTTTAATTATCAACGAAATGTTGAAAGGCATATATCCTCCAAATAATCTAAGTTCGTGGCTAAGCGATTAGCGTACGCGCCTTTGGCGTGGGATAGCCGGGTTCGATTCCCGGCGGGAGCTCATGTGGTTCGGATTCCACGTTAATAAGTAGGTCTTGTCTTATATAGCCTCGCTGAATCAACTCAACGCAATTAAAATAATCTAAATAGTAGGCCTATGATTCGAATGAATATCTACGTAGATATGTGAAATAGCTGTATACCATGAGTAATTATGGTGAATGATCATAAAAGAAAGAAAAAACTGATGGAATGTAGAAGAGAATGGGAGAGTCTCTAGATAATACACGGACACGATGTTGTCCACCACATATGCACTAACTGACCCACTCTCAGAAGAGGTAAACACTTTACCACCAAGCCATTATATCCCCATTTTTGTGGTTTTGTGTTTATGAACAGACTCCGTATAGTCCTTGCACCACCATTTACATATACAGTATGTGTTTTCAAAGATCAGGGAGCATTTTGAAAGAAATATTTGAAAGATCAAACTCGGCTCGATGAAGGTGATATGCATATAATCTCCAAAGTAGCCTCCTGGATAAATATATTTTCCCAAAATTAAGAACTAGTTAAACGATCTTCATACACTTGAAAATCAGAATATAAGAAAAATCACACACACTTTATAATGATATAAAATATAAATATATTATTGTCACACACGAAGCCTAAACTGCCTTAATACTGGGACAAGAAGCTTTAATTCTTTCCTGCGCCTGTGAAGGTCATTAAATAATAAAAAAATAAGATTTGATCAATCTAATTTCTCTCTCGGTAAATAGACAAACTTGTTTTATGCAACCCACAACACATGCATGCAGTGATGGTTGACTATAATACAAACTTCAATGTTAAACAAATGAAGAAGTTTTGGGGGCTCTATTCCTATATGAGACAATAATACGGAATATATTAAGGTTGCAAACAATATAATCCATATATATTTTATGATTTTGCAAAAAAATTAAATATCATTATTATTAAATGAAACTGTAGCACATACAATTTTGACTTCGGTATTAAAGTTCCGCTGGTTCCTTTTAGTGAATGCACCACGCGAACTTGACTTCACGCTGTATTTTTACTCCCCCAAACTATCGAAACCTCCTGGCAATCCTGACATCGGGCTCAGTGCACAAAAACTGATTTATTGGAGTCCAATGATGAAACGTTTTAATTTTGGACGATATATGGGTTAATTGGGTGCCGAAGGGAGAAAAGGAACGCTTAGGGTCAGAAGGGAGGGAGGGAAAGAGAGAGGTGTGAAGAAAGGTTGGGTGGTGGAAGATGTGAACTAGTCGATGTAATGAAACAGAGCACACACACATACACGATCACACTTACAACAGAAGAAAGAGAAGAGAATTAATCTGCTACAACAGGAGGAAAAAATGTCTTTGGATACTTATTACAACAATAGCGTTAGGAAACAGCTATTATGGATATCTTCTTGTTCTAATTTCGTTTCCAGCTATCTTTAACCATTCACTAATAATAATAATAATAATAATAATAATAATAATAATAATAATAATAATAATAATAATAATAATAATAATAATAATAATAATAATAATAATAATAACGAAATCTTTCAGTTTAACGTCCCACGTTATGGCCTTCAGGATGACGGATGATTAAGGCAAGTGAATGATGAGGGGAGAATTAGTGGAATGAGAATGTAGGAGGAAACGGAAGTGTCCCGAGAAAACCCATGGAAACGATACTGTGGATCACAAACTTAGTTGGTCGGAGATCGAACCATGGACCCCACGCATTCACCAAATAATAATAATAAATAATAATAATAATAATAATAATAATAATAATAATAATAATAATAATAATAATAATTATTATTATTATTATTATTATTATTATTATTATTATTATTATTATTATTATTATTATTATTATTTTATATAGCTCATGACTTACTCTAACAGACCAAATAGTGCACTTTCGACTAGTTGTGATGTGTGGTCAGCACATGAGTACTCTTCATTAATTATGGTTTCCTAAGTCTAATGTCTACTTCTTAATTCAAGGAACCCGGTATTTCTTATAATGTTAGTATTTGTATAATCGGCAAAGACATGTATGTGGCAAATTTTATGTCAAAAGAGCAGTAAATAAGAACAATAAAACGAAAATAAAACTTTCTTGTCCATTTAGCAACATTTTGTTTTACTCACTCTAATTTTCGTATTTATAATTCTTTTCCTATGAAATTTATCACAAATATACGTACATTTCCCGATTATACACATAATATCAGTATTAAAAATACTCTGCAAAATCATTATCAAATTATATTCTTACAAGAGGACAGTTATAGATATGCGACAATCATTTTGGACATGAGTGTATATACATTGAGAAGAGCAGACATTCACAAATTTCTTTACAGGCGTGTATAGGCTATAAAACGTGTAAATCTGTTGAAATCTTGAATTATTATTTTTTCACAACCTCCATATTTTCTTCTCTCCTATAACACCTCGAAAACAATAACAACTGTAATAGTACTGTAAGAATCAAGGATATTATAAATAGAGAATGTGCTCATAGGTATCTTCTTCGTATTAAATCAGTGAAGCCAAAAAGCAACCGAGCATCGGCACGTCTGATTGGCTACTCTCCTTTCTACCATCGTCTGATTGGTTACTTTCGTTTCCGCCATGATTGTTGGCTCAAAACATTGCGATCCTATTGGGCAGCGGTGGCAAAACTGTGACGTATGGCTTCAAGATTTTGTTGTAAGGGCAGATCCTCTATTTTATAAGATCCTTGGTAACAATGTAAGAAAAAAAAAAAAGACAATAATGTTAGCAGAAGTATCAATAATTTGCATTATTTCTTTTCTTGAACGTTGGAGGCACTGTTACCAAAGGCTTTGTAACAATAAAGACTGCAGCTCTTGCGAAAAAAAAAAATGTAAACTTTAAAAACAACTCGATTTGTAACATATGATATCCAGATAACAAAATCAATAGTACTTGAAATAATTGACGAAAGATTCAACATTCTACTACTAGCGACCGCGCGGACAGTGAGCTTGATTGGCTAGAAACAACGTGAAAGAATATTGCAGTGATTGGTGAACAACTCTTCCTTTCGTTTTGTTTACAACAACACTTGCAGTTGTCAGACGACAGCCTTCCGTAACCACACAATACGTGAGGATACTTTTTTCGGCCAAGTGTCTAATACTTATTGAATAAACCAGATCCACTCCTGAGAATAAATCCTACTTCTCCCGCTTCAAATGTAAGAGATAAAAAAGAATCACTGCATACGTTGAGTCAATCTTTGTTCAATACGTTGGCTAACATAGTTCGATATTCTGTATAGTAGGCATGAGCGGATTTAAGGTGGGAGCTCCTGCAGCCCTCTTCGTTGTAAATATACACTATCTAAAATGAGAAGCTAGCAATACTTTCATAAGGATTTGTACGATACTAGTAGGCCTACGTATTTCTCATGTTCCAAGTGTTCATGATTAAAGAAGTTTTTGATCTAAAGCAGCAAGCTAATTATATACTGAAAACTACACCGATACAAAGCGACCGTGGCTCAGTTGGTAAAGCGTTGGCTTTGCATTCTGGAAGTCATGGGTTCGATTTCCGAGTCCAGACACTGAGCACTTCCAGGTCAATTCCTCATTCACACCACAGATGGCTAAAGGCAGCATTTAAAAAACTCAAATTTAATTCAAAAGTACTACTAGTTATTGGTGTACCCGCTCCCCGTCAGAAAATCCTGGATCCGGCCCTGTAATACAGGTATAGTATAGATCGGAGATAAATTTAAAAAGTTACTAGGCACTAAAAGAAGAAAAGAGCTACCGAACTCAAATAAACTACGTTTTTCTATTTTTCATCCTTCCTTGATTTGTTATCAGAGTTTTTTTTATATGGCCTTTTGATCACTTTCCAAATAGCTTTTACGCTGCAGGCGGAAGATGACGCCTTTCCCCTTCTATAAAAACCAAATCAATGATTTTAACGAGAAAGAAAAATCATTATTTAGCAATAAGGATGGGATTTAAGATGAAGGTAAAAAAGAACAAAACATCAGGAAATGAAAGAAAATTACAAAGAAGCGATCAAGTCTTTTAAGGAAGAAAAAAATAGCCAATAAGATGTACGTAAGTACTAAAAGAATAAATACCAACAATAAAAAAAATAATGATGTTTCCCATTCGTTTCTATCATGGATTTTGATTACGCCTAACCAATAGGTTTTCGCTCTTTCTCCCTCCCGATTCTTGGATCGTTCAAACAGCCACACAAGTTGCTCAACACAGAAGATCAAAATTGATGGTAAAGATGTCTTTTGGGGATAAACTTTCCGGTAATTACCATCTCCCGAGCAGAAGAAAGGACCTGTTCGCATGATTGGAAACCATCACGTCCAGCACAAAACGACTACAGGAAATAGTTCCCCATAAATTTTTGTCTCTCTCTTTCCCCTTCCCATCCTTCCCCTCCCCTGTAATCATTGATGTCTCTCTACTCCCTTCTACTAAAGTTTCTGCCTTTCTTTTCTCGAAAACCTCGAAAACGTTTATCTTCAACCAATGTTTTATGACGCTTTAACAGATTTCTAATAGCATATATTCAACAACCTACTGGTATATATATATTCCATTGTTTTAACTTCACATTTTGAGACTATTTACAGCAGACGAAAATTGCCTCTATAACTGAAGCAAAATACGTACCGTTTGAGCAACTTAAGGTTTAAATTGCTTTCCTTTCCATTTATTAAAACAATGAGATATTACTTCGATGAAAATGCTTTGGCAAGGATGATTTTCAATAAACAGGCATTCGTCATGAATCAATATTTTCGGGCGTGGCATACATTACATGTTAAAGGTCAGTAATACTTGAGAGAATACTAAGAATAGCATAAATGGATTAATTTTTCCAATGGAGCTGCCCTAGTGTTTCTCGGTAATAAAACAAAGAACATTTTCTACGATACGAAATTTAGTGAAAAGTGTCTTTCTGTTTGTAGTGATGGATCAGGTCACTACCCATGACCTACCAAACCCGCTGAGCCAGGCAGACCCGTGACCCGGCTAGATCCGGAGACCATGATCTCAAGTTTCCTAAACGGCCCGCGCAGAATTTCATCAAGGGGGAAGGGCTTCAAACACTCAATTTTATATAATTTCAAAACACATCTGGTTTAACAGGCAGATATAACGCGTTTGCTGGGTGACATGCTTTAACCTTGCATTGTAACCTTACCACCATATACTAAAATATGACCGTAGAAATGACAAAGTTGAATCTATCCCGTTTCTTCTGTGAAATGCTTTGCAATACAGAGGTCATGCTTAACTAGGGATGAAACAGAGTCTAACGTATAACTGTACTGAAGAACAGCTTTTTGCAGTATATTTTACACATGGATTTGGAATGTGTAATAACCTGACGTAGTGCCACTTGAAAAAATATAACTTTATGTTGGGCTCAAACACTGTTGATCTTGTGGTACCACAGAGTATGTCAAACAATGTCCTGCTGCCAATGTTTGCATGGTACATAATTTCAGCGATTTTTGTCCATTAGTGCACATGGGCATAAGAAGATAAATGATCTAATCACTGTCTGTTTGACGTATTCTGGTTCCACATAATGATCCGAGAGAAGGATATTTAACATTCTACACGGAGAAAAAAAAAATCGAGCGCATTTAAGGAGGAAAATCCGTAAAGTCCGGCTACAGACAGTTTTCCTGGTTTTGTTCCCGCCACGGTAGGATAACTGGAATCTGTGTTGTGGTGCAAATTTTCTGGACTGTATAGTGTCCGTACACCTCGCACGTGCCGACGGCGTACACATACGATTTCCGCCTATTTGCGGCTGTACAGATTGGGTCTGACTAAGCAACAAACTTATACGTAGCCTGGTACAGAAAATCTTGTACGTGATACAGAATCTTGCTAAATTTCGCCTTCTGTGGATTTTCTAGATTAAAAATATTTTTTTCTCTCTTTCTCAATGCACGGATTATTATTCTTTTAGCAGTAGCCAAGTCAAAGCCCATATAACAAGGGTTATTCTTAAACATTTTTTTAAAGTGAAATCATTTCTGTTTGTTACTTTTTTTTAATATCATGCTATATTCCAAAAATATATCAGTGTTTGGTCAGTTTTTTTAGAAACGACACTCGGCCCTTATTTAACATGTCTGAAATGCCCTGAAGTGAAAAAAATCTAACTAAAAAAAAAAAAAACGAAAGACATCTTACTAAGTTGTTAATAGGAACTGCCTTAAGAGTGTTCAAAAACTACCTAAGCTTGTGATATGTTCAATGAGTATATGGCCAGAAACGACCTGTAAATGAGTAAATGGTAATAAAGAAAGTGTCTTAACACTGTTTAGAAGTCGTTTCTGTCCGTATATGGATTGGACATATCAGAACTCAGGTAGATTTTTAAACATTCTTAGGACAGTTTCTATTAACCACTGCTAGGATGCATTTTTGGCATTTTTGTTCTCTAATACAACACTTTAGAACATTTTGGACATGATAAACAATAGCCAAAAGTCGATTCTAAAAAATGCTCACAGAATCTTAAAACACTGACTTATTATTTGCGATGTAAGCTATTCTATTATACGTTCACGTGTTAACATTCACCATTTTTTTTAAGAAGTGATAAATGCCCGTTAGACTAAGGAAGATGGATGATGAAGGCAAGTAGGATGAGAATGTGAAAAAAAAAAAGAGGAAATACTCCTAGAAAGGCAATGGACACAATGTTGTCTTCTGGGAATTGTTTCGGACGTCTTGATTGGTTAATTGTCTATTTCCACGTTTTTCATTAGCCATTCCATTGTCGATTGGAGAATGGATTATCATTACTTGTACAACTTCAATTCACTAGGTCTATTACCTAAATGGCATATTTTTTGTGCTTCTGACATCAATGCTTGTTTCTGACCAGCAGCGCCATTTCGGGAGAGCATGGGAAGAGCAATTGTCCTCTTCCTCCGAGTTTGAGAAACATTTTTTTTTTTAAATTAATTGTATACTCAGGCGTGGATCCAAGGCGAGGACTATAGGGACTATAGCCTCTCCCCCCCCCCCTTGACGCTGAGGTATACACAGGATAAAATGGACTTCAATACTACTTTCTTTACACTGGATTAAGTGACAAACTATGGTTTAGTCATATCCCTTGATCATATCCTGGATCCGCGGCTGTGTATACTAATACCGTATATTAATTTTAAAACTTGAAATTCTTATGTTGCTGGCCAGTCTTGCCTCCTTCCTATCTGGCAAAATCTCCGACAGATATTTTGTGTTTCTGATTCTCACAAATCGCAAAATAATGTATATTCGGTTTCTCGAAAGTGGTAGTGTAATAGCAACCGTGAGACCCCTCGAAATCTGAACGCTGACAGCTGTGGTATTACGTCGTGTGTGTGAATTTTGTCATATTTACTCATTTTTTTCCATGTGAGCTTCTAATATTTGTCTTCTTCAGTAAAGAATTAATACATAATGAAATATTATAAATCTATTTTTAAAAAAAAATCAGATAATAATCTATTACAAAATTGTTCTATTTGTACTTACACATACATAAATAAGATAAGTGGGCGACCATAAAAAAAGATAAGGAGAAGTTTTCCTTTGTTAATTTTCTTATTTCAAATTTTTAAGAATGGAGGGTGTGTTCCTTTCATTTTTTATGCGCAGTAGGCTGACTCATTTTTTCACAAAAGGACTAGTAACATTTTTTTTTTTTTTGTAACTGGCTTCATTGAATGATTTCTTTGTTTCCATTCTTTTCTTGTTTCGGTGTTAGCTTCCGCGCCCTTTTGATTCTTTCTCTCTCTCTGTCTCTCTCTCTCTGTATATATATATCTTTACTCTCTACCCCTTTCATTGGAACAGTGGCGTTTTTATGAATCAAATGGATGACTTTTTTTGCTTTCATTCTCTTTTTTATTATTATTATTACTATTTTCCATAAAGACGGCTTCTGTATCCCCACTGTGAAAATCAGCCCTGTTTAAGATTAGTGGGTGGAAGGTCCTGTACAACCTGTATTCAAGAAACGATATGGTGAGCATCTTTCTCTCTCTCAAGAAAGTTATTATGGGACTATCTCTGCGTGAGAAATGGTCCATTACAAATTGGCAATGACTTAGTTTTTTTCTTCTTCTTTATCTGTTTCTTCCTTGAACGATATCCTGTGTGGTCTTTTGCTTCATGGCAGGGAAGGTAGACAACTAATTCAACTTCAACTACAGTTTTGTTTTCATCAATGAAAGATGGACGTAAAATGAAGAGGATGAAATTTGAGAAAAGAATTATGTGTAAAGTGACTGGTATTGAATATTAACTAAATACAATGATGAGGACCAGCGTTTCTCAAACTTTTTTTTTTTTAAGTGGGGACAACTTTTATTAGTTATAATTAGTACTGATCACTAGTATGTCTCGTCTTGTTTCGTAAATGTAGCCTATGTACAAAATTTACGTCTTGATTTTTCTTAATTTCATCTAGAAATTATTAGAATTCTTCTGTGTCAGGAGAGGTCCGCGAATGGTCTGATATAACAACATTTAAATCACATTTATAAATGCAGTAAACTGTATAATAACTTGTGTAGCTTTAAACGTTGATAAATGTTCCTCATTGTATAAATGTATATAATTATCACAGTGATGGTATCGATTGATTGGCAAACATTACTATAACAAGGTCCTTTAACAGGTTTTTGCAGTTTTAAGAAGTAAAGGGTCGTGGAACTCCCGAGCAAACTATCCTAGTTATGCCAGTGGTTACGAAAATAAAATTATTAAATGTTTCGTATGTAGTATTCTATGCCATATGTGCACATATGCAGCAAAAACATAGGCCTATACAGTGTGAAAAAATGAATCATTGGATGTGGGTGTGGAGAAGAATAAAGAAAATGGACTAGATTGAACGGAAAATTGATGACTCAGTGGGAACAGTAAAGTATGACAGGACAATACTTGATGTTATTAAAAAGCGGAACAGAAATTATTAGGACTTGTTTGAAAATGAATACCATTCTGAAGGATGCTGTAAGGAAAAAGAGGAAGGGTGAAAGAGACACGATGGTACTAAAATAGACAAATGCTATGCCATGACGAAGAGGTTAGCTACGGACCGCAAGACAACAAAGCTTCTCCGTTTGCAGCATGTAACATGATAATGATGATGAGGTTAATGATGTATTCGCAGAAAATACATGAACCCTTTACCGTGGACTGATTTAAAAGTAAAAGATGTTTCTTATTCGGTTGATATTTCCCATGGGTGGTGTGGAGATAAGATTGCACATTTTAACATCGGTACGTGCTGGGGGCATATATTCAGCACCACGCCTTTACCTCCTCGTTTACCATCCGCTTTGAAACAAGAGTAGCCGGGAACCGAACCCACGCCTACGGGAGACTAGTATACAAAATAAAGTTGACAATTCAATGAACGACTGAGACGGAGTATTAGGCTCTTAACATTTTAATGTCATTTATACTAAGAAGTGGCGATCCCCCTTTCCACAGAATCAAAAATGAGGTAGTTGGTTGGTTTTGTTTGGTACTTACGTATATGAGCTCAACAGCTCCTATACCTCAACGTGGGATTCGAGTCACATCAACTCCTACCGGGAATCAAACCTGCATCTCCAACGCCAAAGGTGCATAGACTAATAGAAAGCTATTAAAATCCCATACTGTGTTCTGTAGCTTAAAGAAGATACATGACAAATGCAACTGTATGATTTTTGTTGAAGAATAGATGCAATTAGGAAGGTAGAAAAACAGAGAACTCCGAGACCATGCATGAACACGCTATTGACTATCACGAACTTTAATGGCACAGAGTAAAACTTACTAGCCTCTGCCCTAAGATTTGATTGCTTTACCACTGAGCCATCATACTCTCGGATAGTACATAACGCAGCAGCATATCTTCCCAATGAAGTAATCAAAGAAACAACTAAAAGAAAAAGAAATCTTAAAATGAAAAAAAAAACTATACAGCTACTGATATTCTTTGTCTTTTCAGCTTAGCTGCTTCAAAAAAAAAAAACATTTTTTTTTCATTGTACGTATTCTCAGAGTCCCTCTCATTCCTCCCGCTATATCATTTCTTAATATTTCCCTTCAGTGCACCCGCGTACTTTGGGAAGTCCTGTGATTTCTGATTGGGCACGGAACAGCGTAAATTATTGTTTTATGCTTCGAACATCGCGGTGGCCTTAGGCACAGAAAGAAATGGGAACGTAATTGGAAGTTGTAATGGCCTCTCCTTAATCTTCTTCCAAATTTCCATCTAACTCTCTGGCTGCTTTTTTTTTTTTAGTATTAAAAAAAAAACTTTTATCTCTTTCCCTCTCTCTTCTTTCCTCATCAATTTCTTCCTCTTCTTCTTCTTCTTCTTCATCTTCATCCCGCTATGAATAATATATAAATAATTTCAAAGAATTTCCGATAACGACCCACTTTTTTTTTTTTTCAAAATTATTATTCGTCTTCTCCTACATCATCTCTCTCTGTCTTGTCTTCATCAACTCAAGACTTAACGTAGGGCTTCCCTATTACGATTTTATGACATTCATCAGAACTGAAAAAATTTCTTCAATTTTCGTTTATTTCATCTCTTATGAACCACTTCTTTTTATATTATTATTTTTAAATATTCTTAAGTTATATTCTTGTTCCTGTATTGAACTATTTACACAAACATTTTTTTCCTTATTGTTTTCTTTTAAACTTTTTCCAGAAAATCTTGTCCCTTGACTTCTTTGAGAGAGACCCGGAAATCCAGTACTCCAGTTTCCTCCCACATTTTCAATCTACCAATTCTTCCATCATCATTCACTTGTCTTAATCATAGTCTTCCTTAGCGTACAGCGCATAATTGCGAAACGTTAAACTGAAAGATTTCGTTCATTTTCAAACCGTTGAAGACAGTTTTTTTTTTTTCTATTTTTAGGACTGATCAACTCTAGTAGGCATTAGGGATGGCCACATTTTCGGGAAAAACGAAAACGGAAAATTTTCCGGAAAATCGGAAGACGGAAAATTTTCCGGAAAATCGGAAGACAGAAAATTTTCCGGAAAATCAGAAGACGGAAAATTTTCCGGAAAATCAGAAGACGGAAAATTTTCCAGAAAACGGAAGACGAAAAATTTTCCGGAAAAACGGAAAACGGAAAATGTGATTTCCGGAAACCGGAAAACTCTTTTTCCGGAAATGCCCATCCCTAGTAGGCATTCCTTCATTTTTGACTGATTTTCACAAACAGCAGGGATTGTAAGTAAGCTTCATAAAACATATACGTAGACAAAATCATATCATAATGGAATAATTAGTACGAAAGCTATGGAGAAACATATTTCGTAGATCGCGCGCGGGGGGTGAGGTTGGGGATTAAATTTTACTCTGTCATTTTCGACTGGTTTTAAACCGAAGTAGTGGGCATGATTGCTATGCCTCAGAAAAATATGTGGTATATTTAAAAACTCAAATATTTTATAAACAAAGGTTAAGTTTAAGGTATACTATACTTTAAAAAAAAAAAAATCTGCACCTGTATTCTTCACTGATTTTAATTCCATGCAGTAGTAACACTGGACGCTTCAAACGAAATGTGTGTGATAATGCTTCAAAATCAAATACCAATAAATTGTTTTTACGAAAATTATCGTTAAATTGTGCAGAGCGAGGTAAACTTGCCCTTTCATTACTGATAGACTTTAGCCCCAAGCAGTGAGGATCATTGAAAAGACTCAGACAAAATATACGCCATATTGTATCAAACTAAAATTCCATTGTGCAAGTTATTCAGGAAAAGTATATTCTTATCATGTTACTGAAATAAGGAACCTTCGGAATTTTATCCTCTTGACTAATTTTGACCAGAGTCAATAAGCTTCTAATAGTATATTGCAAATGAAAACCTTTATTAGTGTCCAAATGTAATTAATTTTAAACTATGATATGAATTATGTTTTTTTTCCGGCTATATTAAAATGTTACGTTGTTTAAGTAGGTTGTGAATATAATGTATTTACTTTTTTATGTTTTCATTAATGCTAGCACCGGAGGCCAACTTCCCAAAGAGTTACTAGTTTGGGTATTTACGAGGAAGCAGAGAACCAAGTAAATAGTATGCGTATGACAGAAAGTTTCCCGTGGAAGTCAGTCTGCATCAGGGATCAGCTCTCAGCCCATATTTGTTCAATTTAGTAATGGATGTTTTGGCGAGGGAGGTAAAAAGTAGAGCAACAGGAGTATCTTGTTCACGGATGGTGTCGTTATATGCAAAATGTCCAAAGATAAGGCAGAGAAAAACTGGTAGAATGGAATATGGTGTTGGAAGAGAGAAGCATGAGGATAAGTAGATCAAAGACAGAACATAGACACTCAAGAAAGAAGACAGAAGCTCTCTACAGCTACAAGGAGAGAGGCTACTACCTACCTTGAAATTTAAATATCATAGATCATACTAGACGAGGATGGACGATTACATACAGAAATCCAACACAGAATACAATCTGGAAGGCTAAATTGGAGAACGATGAGCAGGATGCTGTGTGGCAAGTCACTTATAGGTTAAAAGGCCATATACAAGCTATGATAAAAAAGAAACTGAATTTTTTAAGTAGTGCGCCGATTGGCAGAAGGAGCGCGCTGCAGATACTGAGCACACCTGTCATTTGCCTTGCTTTTCTATGACCTTTCATCGCCGAGCTACAGTCACTGATGTAAGCACGTACATAAGCTTCGTAGGATTCATGATACAGTGACAATCGAAGAGCTTGAAGAACGACATGTGTGTATGAAATTTTGCTACAAACTTGTCAAAACAATAACAGAGATATTTAAATTGCTTTTCAATTAATTCAGGGTCTTGTCATCCAATGAAAACAACGCATAAGTCGGCCAAAGACCAAGGTGATGCTGGTTGTGTTTTTTATTGGAAAGGCATTGTCCATTATAAATGTGTATTACATGGTCAGACAATAAACAAACAGTTGTATTAGGATATTTCAGCGCGGTTGAGGGATATCGTGCGCAGGAAGAGGCCTGAATTGTGGGAAAAAAACAGACTTGGATGATGCACCGTGCCACTGCTTCGCTCCTTATCCGCAGTTATCTGGCAAAAAAAAAAAAAAAAAAATATCGAACTCCCGTTGTGCTCCGGACCTAGCCCCAACAATCTTTTTCCTGTTTCCCAAACTTAAAATCACTTTGAGAGGACGTCATTTATAAACCATAAAGGAGATTCAGGATTATGTGACAAGAGATATGCGCACCATCCCAGAAAGTGCGTCCCAGAAGGCCCTCCAAAAATTTAAGAAACGTTGGGAATAGTGTATTGCCAGTAGAGGGGACTATTTTGAAGGAGGAGCAGTGCTCAAAATGTTGTGAAATGAGTAATACAGATTTTACAGCAAAAGTTTGGTCTTTTTTTGAACACGCCTTGTATAGCCTATATAAAACGGTAATAAGACCGACCATGATGTACAGTACGAAATCTGGGAAAGCAAAAGGACCCAGTAAAAATAAATTAAAATGGCAGAGATGAGAATGTGTGATATGACGAGGAAGAATAGAATAAGGAACGATTATATATGAGGCACTGTTTAGATAGTATTCTTGAGTAAAAGGCTTCAAAAATGGAGGTTGAAATAGACTGAATATGGAGAATAGTCAATGACTGAGGGGGGAAAAGTTAGAAAACTCAAAATAACAGGTAAAGGGAAGAGGAGAAGACCCAAGAAGATATAAGATGACCTGATAGAGAGAGGATAAAGATTAGAGTAGAGGGAAAAAATGAAGACGAAAACACCAACCCCATATAAACATGGGAATAGCCGAAGATAAAGAAAGAGACGAAGACAAAAAAAAAAAAAAAAAAAAAAAACTAATCGTTTGTGTGTTTAGACATTCCAACACGTAGTGGAACCATTTCAACAACGATAATGAATTATTATGATTTTGTTTTATGATTTCATAATTACGTCCATTTTAGGGAAGGTGGCAATAGGCAAAGTGGAAATTCCTATCTCGCCTAAAATGGCGGAAATTCTTAACTTGGAGTCATCAGTGGCTGATAAGCTATTAGGCGAGATGGGAAGCAGTGTTTCTTTCAGAGACAATGTTCCGGGGGGGCACACTTGGCATTCCGGGGGGCACTGCTGATACTATTCTATTTATTATTATATTATAGACGTATTCTTTTGGTCTCGAAGGGCACTCTTAGGGCTCCGGGGGGGGGGGGTAATGCCCCCAAAAAAACAGATCTGGAAGAAACACTGATGGGTGGACACCACTGATTTCAATATATTGTATGTATGAGTTGTCAATCAATGTATTTGTTTCACAGGGCTGATTTCAATGCATCGCAGAATGTATCAATCACTTTATATGTTTTAAACTGATTTAAACCTATAGTCAGATTCAACAATCAAGTTGTGTTTTACATGAACTGATTTTGATGTATTGTGTGATTCACCAATCAATATTTTACATGGGCTAATTTTTTTTAGTTTAACGTCTCACGATTACGCATTGAGGCTAAGGAAGACGATAATGATAAGAAGAATGATAAAGGTGAAATGAAGAAAGTGGAAAGAAACGGGAGAATCCTGAGAAAACTCATGCGCATGGCATTTGCCCACCAGAAATTCCGCTTGTTCGCGCTGGGGTCGAACCAGGGACACAATACGCCAGAGGTGAGCGCTCCACCACTGAGCCACTGCGGCCCCAGGAGCTGATTGCAATATATCGTATGACTCGTCAATCACTTTATATGTTTCTTTTGGGCTGATTTCAACGTATCATGTGATTCATCAATTAATTATATGATTCATAGAGACTGATTTCAATGTATGATGTGATTCATCAATAAATATTATGATTCATAGGGGGCTGATTTCAATGTACCATTCAACGGATACTTTTTGTGTTTCTTTTGTAAGGAACTAAGTTATCATAATAACAAAATTCATAAATGCAGATTACAACTTGCTTTCTAGTTTGAGTACTTAAATAAATGAAACAAATGGATGTTTAATGTACGTGCACATCTCGTCGACATAGTTTTGATTTTTTTGTTTATCCAAATGTTTAACTTCAGTTAAAAAGTATGTTATTAATACTTTTTCGTGTCCTTATCTTTTCTTCTTATTAAAGAACTTGTGAGGTAACTTCAGCTAAAAATCTACTAGAATCAGCTTTCTTGTCTTTTTGAAACGTAAATTTATCATAATAAAAATATGATATTCTTCAGAAGACAATTAATACGCAATATTTACCACAAAAGAAATCAGTGTTGCATAAAAACTTATATAAAAATACCTATAATGTTGTTATTGTGTAGATAAACATCATGGCAATAACTTTCCAAACCCTTTGTCTTCTCGTGTAGCTAATGACGTTTTGAATATTGGATTTCCAGATAGTTTTCGCTGGCAACGTGGTACTAATCTTGATGAGGTGGTGTACTTGTGTTATTCGTTTAAGTTTTTGACTGTCACAGAGAGGGCCCCCGGTTCGTTTCTGATTTACAGTTGTGGTCGCTTCGTATTTACTGCTGCTGTCAAACGGAGGTGACAACTGGATACAAATTGGCCGCCAGCGCCGCATTGGGAGGGGCGGTTAGGGAAACATGGCCCCTCGCTGGGAGAGCTCCTCTAGTCCCCTTCTCGTCTTAGCTCTGACTCGCTTCAGGGGGTTCCTCATCTTGGAAGGTGTCGTGCTGGGAATCCTTTAGACCTTGGTCCAGAAATGAAGCAAAACATGGTTGGAATCGAAATACAGGTAAAGTGTATATATATGTGTGTATACACGGTTAAAAATTCAAAACGGTTCCGGTATTTGATTCGTTCAATATTACTTTATCTTTACATCATTCCAAAAGAACTATCCAGTGTGTAAGAAGCATTTAATACTTTTAATATTTTAATGAAAATGAAGTTGTATTTATGGAGTGTTCAAGGGTGAACAGTTAGCGCTTTCGATTTGTAATCCCGGGTTGAAATCCGGCAGGTGGTCATATTGACTTGAATTTTCCGGAGTTCATTTCAGAATACCAGGATGGTGCCTTTACACATGAAAGGCCTGACACACACCCTTCCATTCTTAATATTCAGAGAGTAAATGCTTCATCAATGATATCTGAAAATCTATTAAATGGGGGGGGGGGGCGGTGACTCAGTAATAGAGCGTTTACCTCTGATGTATGGGGGTCCTTAGTTCGATCCAGCTCGCGCCAAGTGAGCCTTGTGGTGGACAAACACCGTGTGCGTAGGTTTTCTAGAAGTTCTCCCACTTTCTTCATTCCACCATTTCATTCATTTCTCAAAATCACTATCTCCTTCAGCTAGCCGGTATATCCATCTGTTGGACGTAAAATATTACATTTCATTTCACTTCATCTCTATTACGAGTAAATGGGGCATGGATCAAAGTAAGGGTCAATTTAATGCCTTTTTAGTTCAACTAACCAACTATAAATAGAACCCAGAGTTCGACTGTAAATGAAACTTATCCCTCTGAGCTCCCTCATGGCAATATGGTTTTGTACGCGCCTTCGGGTCGGGCGATCCGGGTTCGATTCTCAGTGGGATCTCCTGTGGCTCGGATCCCACGTTAGCTGTTAAGTCCATACCTCATATATCTTCAGTTCTGAATGGAAGGATAAACTCCAAATCCAGCAGCTAACTAACCATTTCCATAAGCAAATTAATCCTTCTAATGTTTTTTTTTTCTTCCAGCCCTAATGAACAATAAACTTAGTAGAAAGTAAAGCTAAATATTTTCTTGTGGTTCCTGTAGTTTTCATAGTTAAATTTGTAGAAAGTAATTAAAGGTACACTACTGCCTCGTGTAATATCCGCACTCGCATTTTTGCATTTCATCACCTGTATTTTAGCGATACAAAATATATTTCGCATAATAACATCATGTTAGCAACGTGTATATATAGGAACAGGTACTTTGACATCTTAGAGTCCCTGCCATTTTGTGGATTCTTGGGGAGACTCCTGATGTCATGGAATGCACGTAGTTTGTAATGCACTATAGTATGCAGTTGCTATTGACAGAAACACTTTTGAAACGACAAAATTTTTTTCGTATTTTTTCTCGTGCTATATCTTTATGGTGGTGTTTGTGTTCATCCATCTTTCTACATGTAATGTTTACATATGAACTAACCTTCCATTTGCATTTTGAGAATTTTTTAATTCTTTACCATTTTCGAGAAAAAAATTAGTTGCCATGACTTTTGCAATGTTTCTCGTATATATGCCTGCTATTAAGTCACTTTTTCTCGTCAGCATTATCATGTTCATCCCTTGTAATTCCTCCTCCAAGAATTGTAAGCTGCTCCTTTCTTCCTCTACAATTCCCTGGACAATGTGATCGTCTGACTATAGATGCAGAAAAAATCAGACATCTAATTTCTAATCCCTGAATGAAATCGTTCAGTTTAACGTCGCAGGATTACGCCCTTTAGGCTACGGCATCTAAGGGACACGGCATGTAAGGGAAGAATTGGTGGAATGAAAACGTGAGAGGAAAGGGAGTATCCTGAGAAAACCCAGGGACACAATGTTGCCTACCACAAACTTGCTTAGCCGGGGATCAAACCAGGGACCCCACACACTACAGATAAGCGCTCTACCTTGCTTCCTGGCAAAGATAAGACAATACTGCAACTTATATATTTCCCATAACTAACAAAAATTGGAAAATACAACTAGAACGCAGCTGTAAGCTCAAACTATTGGAATTCGCGCACCTAGTGATGACCTTCATGTAATATTTATTCCTGGTCATTGTAATTTGAGGACAAAATTGAGGACATCACACGAATCAAAATAATATTAGTTCCCAAATTTATCTTTATTCTTTCAGCAATTTTATGAATATGAGTTAATAGTGAATGTCAAACCAAAACTTACACTGTTGTTGATTCTAAAAAAACTGAATTTGTATTTTTCAAATTATTTAAGCGTGGTTTTAGAGTAAATCACTCATAACTGAAAAGTTCCGTATGTTATTGTAAGACTTTACAAAATTCCAGGTGTGTTTCTGTAGAAGATAAATTCTACTTTTATTTTCTGTCCATATGGCATCACAACGAGAAAGGAACCCTGTGTTTCAACTTAAGAGGCTGATTCCGACATACTGATGTAAATTGGTTGGTTGATTGGATCTATGTTCTTTGCCAGCAGTGAGGCTAGTTAGGGTACAAGCTACAGTTGAAAGTAGGACTTGAACAACAATAATACGTTCGACGCTCTCCTACCGAGGATCTAAGTGCATCAAAGGTGCACGCACTAGCCACTACGGTTACTGATGTAAAGATGAATCTGCATAGGATATCAAAAACTGTGATTTAAAGGAGTGGTTTAGGAAAATTTCCCTCCCGGACCACATATCCGATCGTGCTCAATACATACTGCCAATACTTTTGGAGTATTGCTTTTCAGTCCCCCGCTCCCCAGATATTTGAAGTCTTGGAAATCTTCTGAAATTACCACTGACCAAAGAGCTACGACCAAGAAATACGAAGCACTTCATCAGAAATACGTAGCACTGAGTATACTAAACATAAGTCAAATTGTAACTAATTAAACAATATAACAACTCCCACCTCATAGGACCAAACATATTCAATACGAAAAGAAAGTAGTAGTGCCACATGTACACCACGTGAAGGAATTTGGTCAGAATATTGAAAATAACTCAATGATATGCAACCAACTTGACTTTGGGTACAGTTGGGTTGCATGCAACTAAGGGGATAACTTATCTATAATTATCCCTACAGGGGGCCATATCTTCGAACCAAATGAATGGATCACTTCCATCAATGGTTTCTAAGTATTTCTTTTACATTATAGTCAAAATTAATAATGATCCATCAGGTAAGTAGTTCTTGAGGTTTTTGGCACCGGACGGCCAGACAGGGTTAAATATAAATAATGGAATTTTGGTAAACTAAACTTCTTAACGAAAACCATGAACAATGAATGAATTGAAAACATACCAAGATGTGACGGAACTGGTGATTTTTATGATTCGATTCCGCACTAATAGTGATAATAATTTCGTTCATTGTTTAGATGCTATTAAAAATATGTATTGTGTGTGCTTGTTTCTGGATTGCTTACGTGCTGGGAGTGACATGCATGAAATGAATGAGTTTCTATTCTCACAGTTACTACAAGAAAAGCGACGATTGGTTAAGAAATTGCTTGTATACTGTTCGAAATGAAGAATGTTCGGGATCGCTCATTTATAATCATAATGACAAACGGAGAACAGGTCTTCGACTACTGAGGAACCACATCCGGGTTGTTCAGTAGATAGAATCGCCCGCCCTGCTGCACGCTTAGGCGATCATTATATATTACGAACGAAGAATTCACTTCAATTTATATGTGTCCACGTAGCCATGCAACAAATCCCAAATATCACAGAAAGGGGATTCAATGAAATATTGCTACATGTTTTCTCCTCGTGTTAAAGAGACATAAAAAGCTGCACCTATAAAAATATGAAGTACATGCAGGTATATTTCGGAGGTGGTCCAATCACTGTCATAGTTTTGTATAGAGGCAAGTTTTGTTATGATCAAACAAAACAAGTGCTTAATAAAAGATGCCAGCAGGTATATATTGTTGTATGATACTTTATACAGCTCTGAGTTCAGTTTACAGTAGGAATACATTACATAGTCTTGTTCAGAAAGCATGTTAGCTATTCTTGCTGAATAGATGGGGACACTGTAGTCTAGTGGTCCCGGTTCGATTCCAGATCGGTGCTTCCCAATTTTCGGCGTCCTCTCAGATCATGAGGCAAACTGGGGAGTCACGTGAATAAAAGACGTGACGCTCACTAGGTCTAGAAAACTTCTGATAAGCCTGTTAGAGACAGGATGACGCAACACTGTGACCAGATGTTAGTCACTATGCTGGACGTAGTTCAGCCGGTCGGTAACAGATGGCATTGGAGTGACACGGGAGCACATAGGACTGTCAAGCTAAGTGGTTTGGTTTGCAGAAGTAGGCAACAGTGACGACGTCAGGCGGGGGGCATGGGGCGAGCACCCTCTGACGGGTAAGGCTATTTCCTAGACATTGTGTATTTTCATGTGGGTCAAGTAATACGTGTATATCTTTTCCATTATGTATAGGCTGTATACAGGGTGTTTCAAAACAACACCGACAACGTTTGGGAGGTGATTCCTGAAACAAAAATAAGACTAAAAGTATAGACCAACCTGGATGCACAAATGCTTCCTTTCGGAGTTATAGGCTGCCGAAAACATGAAAAAATGAACTTTAAAGGTCCATAGCTCCAAAACTACGGGACCTACCGTAGTCGGGTCAAGACTTTACTTAGGAACTAATGTGCTCTATCCAAAAATCCATGTTTCAGAATCCTAAGGTACTCCCGCTACAATTTTTGTACAGGCAGTTAGTTTAGTCACGGGCATATAATCTAAAGTACTCACTAACTATCTCTATAAAAATTGTTGCGGAAGTATTGCAGGATTCTGAAACATGTATTTCTGAACAGAGCACATATTAGTTTCTTAGTAAAGTCTTGACCCGACTACGGTAGACCCCATAGTTTTGGAGCTACAGCCTATAACTCCGAAAGGAAGCGTTTGTGCACCCAGGTTGGTCTATACTTTTTGTCTTATCTTGGTGTCAGGAATCACCTCCGAAACGTTGTCGGTGTTATTTTGAAACACCCTGTGTATATATATATATATAAAAAGCTGCCACTGTCCAAAAATTTCCCTGCCTCTCCGGTTGCCTACCCAAGAAATTGACGCTGGCTTTGTCACGGGTAGACAAACGGTTATCATGTACAGCTATGTACCTGTATCTGTATGTACTTGTATCTGGTATTAGACTTAAAAACTATGTAATCTCTCGTAGTATGGGAAGTCCTTTAGTACAGCTATGCCAGTCCATACGTCTGACGACAAGTAACAAAACAAAAGTAAGGAAAAGCGAAAAATGTTTGTATGATATGAGTTTAGTGTCCCAAGAACAGGTTCCAACTCCTCCCTTAGCTCTTAGCTGGAAGAGTTAGAAATAATAATAATTTAAAAAATCCGATTTTCATTATTGACTATCCAAGAGTAAAATCAGTAATAGATAACGGGAAGTGGTTGTATCTCCGCCATTTTCTCTCCTAAAACCAGAAAAATCAGTTTCGAACTTGTTCTTTGCAGAGCAGAAAATGATAAGACATGACGAGAAAGTGCTTTTAGATAAGGATTCAGCATTCCTGGAATTGGTTCCATTTCCACTGTTGCCCCTATATTTAAACCGGAAGTGGTTGAAATTTACAATTTTCAGTTTCATATATATATATATATATATATATATATATATATATATATATATATATATATATATATATATATATATATATATATATATATATATATATATGCACAAATCATCGAGAACATTACTTTTATATGTACTATAACACTAAAATGTTGCCCTGACATTATAACCACTCCCAATAAGTATTAGTTATCGAAATAAACGAACGTTAAAAATGCAATTGTAAACAATAAACCAGTGGCATCATCAACATACTAAATCAGTAATTAAAGAACGTCCTTTGGAGGACGTCTCCGAACATCTTACGGAACGAAGTCCTTTGAAGGACGTCATTAAAAGACGTCCCCGAACATTTTATGGAAGCTCCAGGTAAACTTTACAGTACATTCTTATATTTCGTTCAATTTCAGAGCGGGAAACCCGACTTCGATTCCCGATGAAAGTTCATATGATTCGGATTTAACGTTAAGGTCCACATCTAATATAGCCACGCTGTTAAAGAGGGACGCTAAATTCTACTTCAATTAATAAACATTTCACTTCATTATTTTGCTTTTTCCTACAATGATGAATGATATGTTTGCTTAAACTTCTGAAATGTAAAACTATATTCCTAGAGATAATGATGAACTTATACATACTGATTTCTTACGGCAGCCTTTGGGAACAAAATAATAATTCCATAATCTGATTAATTCCCAAATTGAGACTTGATTAATTCCAGTTTTTTTTTTTTTTTTTTTTTTTTTTTTACTTCATTCATTTATATCTATGTCTAATTTCTAAAGCTCACAAATCAGTTATTTGCCTAACGTTAAGGATACGATGTTGGAAATTCATTAGTTCTTCAGACGGAAGAAAGAAAAACAGTATTTTTTTCTATCTTTTTAAGTTTTTAAGAAATATTTCTTTTTTTCTCTTACAATTTCTGAATTTACTTTCTGTTAATTTTTTTCTGTTCTTCAATTTTTAAAAATAATTATTATTCTTTAGTTTCTTATTTCTTTCTTTCTGTTTCGATTTCTTCACTTTGGTTCATTAAAAAAAAAAAATCTATTCCCTATCCCACAGTACAACAAACCCATCATTTTTTTTTGCTTTTTCTTTTGTTTCGCCACTCTTTTCGCCTTTTCCCCTTCTTTTTTCTTTCTTTAAAAAAAAATCTCGAAGTCAAACGGACAAAAATTACTAATTCAAAAAAAAAAAAAAGGCGTTCATTGTTCCAGCGTCCGAAACCCATGATTAAAATTAAAATTTAATTTTCTCCAAAGTTATATATAAAGAATGACAAAGAATCCTCTTCCTTATTTCTTTCCAAAGTCTTCCAAGTTTGAAAAAAAACGAGAAAAGCTGAAGGGATAAGAAAAAAAAATAATAAAAACTGGGAGAAAGAAGGAAAGAAATCCATCAGGAATTACTACTACTAATATTACTAGGGCGACTTTGCTGAGTGTTTGGTCTTGTAAAGAAATTGAATAAAAAAAATAGAAGAAGAAAAGAAAAAAATAGTTCGAATGATAAAACAAAACGATACAGCCAAGAAAAGAAAGTAAAAATAAGAATGAAAGAAGAAAAATGAATAGGGGGAAATACAAGGAACAAAGCTTAAGAAAAATGAGAGTTTGTTAAGAAGAATCTATATGGTATTCCCGCGCAAAACTTTACTCCTATCCTTTCGGTTTTTATGATTCTGTTCGTTAACACATGCTTTCTTGTTAACGCACTCAAATACGGTATCAATCCTTCGGGGCGCATTAGGATTTGAAGGTTGGAAGAACCAGAGTGGGCCATATCCATCTAGATCCATAATAATAATAATAATAATAATAATAATAATAATAATAATAATAATAATAATAATAATAATAATAATAATAATAATAATAACAAAATGTGTTACCCTTGTGTTATGGTATGTTTGTCACGTGAGAAAGTGAAAGTTTCAGATGGGAAATGTGTTTCCTGTGAGCATGTTAATTGAAGCAAGCAAAAATGCATTTTAGGGGGTGGTTTAGTGGTTAGAAGGTTGGACTCAAGTCTGTGTGATCCTGGGTTCGATTCTCGGCCGGTACTTCCCAATCTTCGTCGCTAGGTTGGACGTAATTCAGCTGGTCGTTAACAGATACCGTTGGAGCGGCTCAGACCTGTAAGAACTGTCATGCCAGTGGTTAGTATAAATGGATTTTTGGCTCTCTTGATTGCTTGATTGATTTGAGTTGAACGTCTCTGATCAGCGTCAAAGCGGACCTATTATTTAAAGTTGGATTCAAACTACTACCTTCATTAAGTTCCAGAGGAGAACCACACGAGATAACGAGCAGGGATGATACCAAAATTGTTCATTGGACGTCACTCATCGCATGCACCAAAATACAGATTCTACCATTCAATCATTCTGGAGAAGCTAGCTTGAAAACGTTATCTAGTGCAATCAAAGCGCTCGCCAGGTGTGAACTACATGATGGAGTTTAATTCTCCAGGCGGAGTGCAATTCATCGTCGAGTGATCAAGAGGTTACAACGGCATAGTCTTTAGTACATGACTATCATAACATGCTCGATGTGAGTTAAAAGTATTTTCGCAATACCACTTTCATCCCGCATATTAAAGATTCTCCCCGGTGGAATCTTGAAATAATCACGGGTGAGAATTGTTATGAAGCCTGGTTCGTGGCAAAACATAAATCCCCATTTAACATGCGTATCATTTCAATCCAATAGGTCTATCTTAACAATATGTTATCGAGTTAAAGAACTAATGTTCATACATACTACTGGTGAAAAGTGCCCACGCTTAGGCAACTTCTGATTGTGTTATATATATATATATATATATATATATATATATATATATATATATATATATATATATATATATATATATATATATATATATATATATATATATACTAACTTGGCTTAGTGACACAGTGCTTACCTCTGGTGCATGGAATCAGAGGTTTGATTCCTGGCTAAATAAATTTGTGGTAGTCAACATTGTGTCCGTGGGTCTTCTCGGGGTACTCGCTTTTCTTCCCAATACATTTCATTCTACTAATTCTTCCATAATTCAATCATTTGACTTAATCATCCGTTTCTCTTAGCCTTAAGAGCGTAATCGTGGGACGTTAAATTGAAAGATATCATTTTATACTAATTTGAACATGCTGAACCCAACAGAACATATACATTCCATTGAATAAAGAGGTAGACGATCTCATAATAGGACATTTGAATTACCATTCACGCCAATGATAAAAGTGTCCATACTTGGATAAATTTCTAATTATGCCTTTTATTCTAATTTGAGCACGCTGAATTCAATGTAATTACTTTTAAACATGCCCATCCACGAGATCATTTTTTCAACTAATCACATAGAGAAGTATGTCCTAGGGTCCTCAAATCAGTACAAAAATAGGGTCCTCAAATCAGTACATAAAAGAGCAATTAAAATTTCATCGAAGCTTAGGCACCTTTTACTAGTAGTTATGAGCGTTAGATCTCACTTGGAAATAATTTATACAAACCTATCAAGTCAATGTTTCTGTTTTCTTCTCCGTTCTAACGTTAATCTAAAATTCATCAATATCTTGTAATTTTCTTTTCGTATAGTATTCTGCATCAGAGATATGGGATCCCTATCAATTTGCCCACTGAAAGGAAATAGTCCTTAGAAATCGAGTTCATCACTGTCAAATAGAACAAGGCTGTCTGCAACAGCGGCGCAAATCTGTCTTCAACATTGGAGGGCAGGGTAAGACCGTTCTCATAATTCTTTTTTAAAACGATGTTCAAAATATTTATGAAGTTGAAAAACAATGCTGTGGAGGATCAGGGAAGCAGAGTTGTCTTCAACATTGTAAGGCGGGCAGATTTGAGGCTTATTCTCGGGGACATCAATTTCATCTCATTTTCCTTCGTGGCAGTCGGACACAAATCATCATTTCTCCCCCCTCATAAAAACACTTTCAAATCGGATTATTGGGGGAGACAGTCCTCCCGGTTCCAAGATTGGGGGAACATGTCCCTCTCATTCCCCCGGGATTTGCGGCAGTGGTCTGCAAGCAAATGTGTCTGTATGTAAAGCATTGCTTTCAAAACTATATCTTTTTCTTTCTTCAAATTTGCCTATTTTTAATACCTCATCTACTAATACAGCGAGATAAAACCCTTCCTTCCTTACGAATATCGATTTCTTATTTAGCTGTTTCCTTATATTACTTTTAGGATAGGTTTCCCTGTCTTGACTTAATTTAGAGCTAATACGTTTGTCTATTTCTTTCTCTTTTTTTTTCAAATGCCCCTTTCCCTTCCTTTGCATTTAATTCCTTTAGCTCATCCTTAATTTATTCCTACAATCGTTTTCTCCTTCCACAATTTACTTACTTTTTCGTTTTTAAACCCTTTCTTTTCTCAAAATCTTTCCTCCCTCCTTTCTTTTTCTGTAACTTTTTTTTTGTGAAATAAGAAAAAAAAGAGTTAATTGCTTCTTCTTCACACAATCTTCGTCTATAGTAATTTGATTTGTGTACCAGATATCTGACATTAATACAATCAAAGGTAAAAATAAATGAGAATAGAAACAAGGTTTAAAAAAAAAAACAGAAGAAAATTCAAAGATTTTTTTATTTTTTTAGAAAGAAAAAGCAGAAAAAGTTACGAATATATTGGTTAACGTTACAATACTTTCCCTAACAATTCTTCTGGTGTCCCCTCCCATAAAAAAAAGTTTAAAAAAGAAGGAAAAGGAAAGGAAGAAAATATCAATTCAAATCCTGGAATGAAAAATCAGTGACTGAATAATAAGAAACAGAGACAGAGAAAGAGAGGGTTAAAAGGCATCAAAGAGTACGGAAAAAGGAATAAATTAATAACCACTTTGGCTTTAAATATTCCTTTGGTTGCTTAAACATTCCTTTGCTTTCCCTGCCTCTTACAAATATATTTTTAATTTATTTAACAATCGTTTGTTGAAAAAAAAATCTCTTTGATCAGATACTGACAACGATTTTCAAATTAAATTTAGAAAGCATTTTTTTTTTAAATAGAAACAATTTAAATTTAATATTGAGAAGGAACTGAGTAAACAGATGACAAGAATGAATAAATAAAAACGAGATAAAGTTTCAATATCTTTTTTTTTTTTTTAAAAAAAAAAAAACTTTATCTTAAATGGCAATACTATCGAAAACGTGAAACTTAACAGTTCTTACCACTGAAATTTAAATGGAGAATTAGTTCAGCAAAATTTTCAGCACAGCGAAAGTAACCACAACTTTCGAATAATAGTTTAATAATAAAACACGATTTTATTGCACATTATGTATTGCACATTGGGTGATTTACGACTATGTAAACAGAGGGGAAAGAAGGTGTATCTTGTGGTTAAATGTAAAATTACAAGAAGCCAAAGGCGAATAGTTTACATCTTTCAGTTTGGAATACAGTTGGCAAGCATATTATAATTACGTGAAAGGAAAAGAACTAGTGGGATTTGACAATATACTTTAAACGGTTTATTATGAAACATGTTTAGCTCCCTCGTGGCTGAGCGGTAAGTGAACGTGCCTTTGGCGTGAAGACCTGGGTTCGATTCCCGGCGGGAACTCATGTGGTTCGGATCCCACGTAGGCTGTAGATCCACGTCTCATGTAATCTCGCTGCTGAAAGGGACATTAAACTCATACTCAACTGAAATGTATTTTGTTTTAGGGGGAGAAGCATTCCCGGCAGAGATCCTTTAGTTAGATTCTTTGGAAAGGATCAAAATGTGATTGGGGGAAGAATCACCCTAACCCCTTGGCAATTCCTTCCACATCAGTAGAACAACATGGATGATCTATGTCAAATACTATATCCTTTTGCAGGTATCTACAATATATATATATATATATATATATATATATATATATATATATATATATATATATATATAGATAGATAGATAGATAGATAGATAGATAGATAGATAGATAAATATAGATATAGATATAGATATAGATAGATAGATAGATAGATAGATAGATAGATAGATAGATAGATAGATAGATAGATAGATAGATAGATAGATAGATAGATAGATAGATAGACCATATATATACTTTTGAAAAACGGAATTCCTTCTTTTAAAGATTAACGTCCTACTATTATGCTCCGAGGCTAAGGGAGATGTTGATTATGATAATGATAGAATCAAATAAAGTATCAAATAGTATAGTGGTGGAATAATATCTAATAAAGCACAATGGTTCAGATCCCACTTGAAACAGCAGGTTTCGTTCTATATAGAGCAGCTGCTGGTGACAAAGAACGAAAATACATACAAATCAACCAATCAATTTGTCTTATATTTCCTTTGGCCATACTATCTATCATTTCCCTGAGAATACAATTTTGCTCTTAAACAACGTCCTAACCAGTTTTTCATTCTTTTTCTTCTTTTCTCTTATTTTTTTTAAATAAACTATGAACTAAATAAATCCATCTGTTAGTTTGTGACAACCGAAATAACTTCTTCTCGTAGTTGCCCTTTCCGAAATATCTAGAAAAGAGAGAGAGAGAGACAAAGACAGTACAATTTATTCTGGTTTTTGTTGCATATTCTGCTGAATGAAGCTATTCCACCTTCTATGTATGCAGTAATGTTCGACAGGAAGTGAGAAGATGTCATTAATATTATCTGTCCAGCTTCCCCCCCTCTCTCTCTCTCACACACACACACACACACTCTCAAACGCACACTTATGTATATACAGGACAGCAACTACCACAAGAGAAAAGATGAGATGAGAAGTGTTCAGAAGGACAGTGTCAAATTCTTCCCCAACACCCAAGAGTTTCCATTTGAGTTAGATGAGTTAGGCTGTTAGAATACAGTATAACATAACGGGGAATGGTATTATATATGTTGGGTGGAAATGATGAAATGAATCTCTCCTTCTCAGCGTCGAAATCTTTTGGGGCGTTTTTGGTGTGAAGTCACGTAGTTCATTTTGACAAGGAAAGGTCCCAAATTTCTATCATCATTTTCTCACCTTCTTCACACACATATTCATTGGGGCGCTTGGTTAGATATGTGATAGGGGAGAGAGAGAAAATAAATTATCAAAATGCATATCATCTCATTGTCAACATCTTTGCATTTCAAATAGTTAGACCGATAAAGTTAAGCACATTTTGACAAAGAGTGAAGTTCCGTTATAGATACAATATAATTTGATTAATTTCGATTCTACAATTAGTGAAAGTTTTCCTCGTTGGTCCAGTGGCTAGAGCGCGCGCCTTTAGTGAACGGAGTCCTCGACACCTTATATAGCCTCGGTCCTCAAAAGTAAGAACTATTACAATTAATGAATACGTTGTATGAATGCTAATGACATCATTTTAATGAATGATTCTAACTATACAGTATACAGTTATGTTGTTCCCGTATTCAAGTAACTCACCTTTAAGCTGGAAAGAATATATATATATATATATATATATATATATATATATATATATATATATATATATATATATATATATATATATATATATATATATATATATAAATGGAGAATTTTGTGGAAAAAAGTGAGAAAATAGTAATTACTCCTTTATCCAAAGTAATAAATACATGTACCAATATTACAGTAACAAATTTATAAAATGTTACACAATGAGAAAATATACTTTCCCACAGATAGCTTCTATCCACATGATGGAAGGGGACATTCTACATTAAATGGGGAATTCACTAAGATATGTATCTCTAGTAATTGGTACACTGGACAACCAGAAATACGAAAATAAATTGTTAAGACAGTATTTTTTTTAAAGAAGAAAAACTAGATTCTGAAGGACTTTACTTGAGCAGATCTGATAAACAGAAGAAAAAATAACAATTATTGGGTGGGCTTCAAAGAAGATCGAGAGAAGCAAGTCTTTTATATATCATATATAATTTTGATTATTCTTTTAGGGAAACTTAAATGGATGAAGAAATTAATATGAACTAGGATTTTGATTTGTGAAAAAATGACAGATATTACAAGTAATTTAATTAAAGTCTCTGATCTATGAAGAATAAAAGTTACAATTAATTTTACCACAGTTTCAGATTTATGAAAAATTAAATGTTAGTTAACCGTTAATGTGTATATTCATAAAGAACAAATTAATTTAACAAATGTTTCTGATCTATGGAGGATAACGTTTACAATTAATTTAAACAATGGTCAAGATTTATGAAGAAAAGATAGAGGTTAGTTACTTTAACCAAGATGTTCATATTCGTAAAGAAACAAATTAATTTAACAAAATTCCTGATCTATGGAGGTTAAAAGTTAGACAATTTTACCAAAGTCCTGATCTACGGATGATACTAAAAAAAAAAATCTATGATATGTCGGCTTTAGCGATAACTGGTTTATTTGCAGAGGGCACAGAATAATGATTTGCGTTATAGTGGATTGATTAAGAAGATGAAGCTTTAGTGGTATCCGTTCTCTGTGGAAGATTTTCCTGCCGGTGATTGTTGAATACTTTGATCGAAATAGTGAATGCAAGTTTATTTCTTGACTACTTACTCACCAAATATCATCACAGTGCTTCAATGCTTCACTTCGCTTAAAGTTGCACAAATAACGTTTTGCTACTTATTTCACAGCTGAAACTCAGTTTCTGCACATATAGTTCAACTGTATAAGCTTCCCTCAGCGCATATGAGTAGTTACAATGAAACAATGAATGAACAGATTTTGAGTCGGTACTGGCGAGTACTGATTAATGAATGAAAATTTAGAATATTAATAATAGAGGAGATTTTGATAACCAACAAAGAGATGGATATGGAGTTCATGGATAGAGATTAAGAATAGTAGTAACATAAAATAAATCTGGAATACAACCCAATGGATTTGATTTGATTTTGAAAATGAAATTTATAAATTTTACGTCCCACAGTTATGCTGGCTAGGCTAAAGGAGACGGTGTGATGATGAAAAATGAATAAAATGGCGGAATGAATAAAGTGGGAGTATACGGGAGAACCCCGAGAAAACCCACCACAAAGGCCACTTGGCGCGAGCTGGGAGCGAATCATGGACCCCATGCACCAGAGGTGAACGCTCTACCACTGAGCCACTGGGGCCCTATTTGATTTTGAGTTTAGCGTCCCGTTCAGCAGTGAGGTTATATGAAATGTGGATCCACAGTTTAACACGGAATCAGAACTACATGAGCACCCACCGGGAATCGAACCAGGGTCTTGCACGTCAAAGACGTGTACGATAACTGTTTAGCTACGAAAAACTCTACAACTCAACGGAATACTGATTCGTAAATAAAGATACTGGTAACAAAACGATGGTGACTCAAGTACTAAAACGAATATTGGTTCATGAATAAGATTTTAAAATAATGTTATCAGAAACGATTATGTAATCTAATTATGATATATGCACTTTTTGTAATCAAGTTATCAATAATAGTGACAACATAAAAGTTTCTGCACTTCAATTAAGAGAAATGATGCTTCATGGATGAACGGCTAGAACAATGGTAGCAACAACAATTCTGAGAATTTACAAAGAGAAATCCGGTTCATGAATAATGATTACGGAAAAGCTTTTTATGTTTGGCTTCAAAAAAAATAGTGGTTGAAGATTTAGAATAGTGGTAGAAAAGATGTGTAGAATTAGCTACTTCTGTGAAAACCATCTTTATATATAGAGATGATAATGCATAACATTACTTATGAAGGAAAAGCATTTCACAAATATAGTTGACAAGCTAATAATAATTTTGGTACATTATAATTATACAATTATAATATCAGTAAAAGAAGAATGACTTGTACTTACTTTTATTGTCTCTTCCAGATGTTCCTCGTAGTATTTGATTTTCTCTTTTAGCTGCTTGATTGTCACATCTAGATGGAGAAAAGATAAGATAAGTTTTAATGGAATTAAACAGTGCAAAGAAGAACTTTTTTAAAAATACGAAATTTTCAATTAGACATTAAAGTAAACAGTTAGTAGTATAAGATAAACCGAAAATCGAATAACGTGTAACATCTTAATGTTGAATTATTGATACCGAATGAGTTTTTAGAAAAGGATATGGTTGCATCACATTAAATTATTTAGTAATTGTCGATTTTCAATTCCAGTAAATACCAATAGATATTATTATTATCTATTGTTATTTTTGAATCTATCAAGGTAGATGACTTATTATTTATTTACGTCACTCTACCCCAACAGAGGAAGGTAACTGAATCTAAAGAAAGTTTACAATGATTTTCACATAAGGCAATATTGTGGTTCATATATAAGATGTTGATTGATTTGTGAGAAGCATTTTCGAAAAAAAAAAGATACTATTATCAATTTTCGATTATCTCTCTTATTTTAGGGAGTTCAGAAGATGGTGTCAAATTAAGCGAAACTTACTTTATAGAAAGGTCAACTTAAGGGATAGCGTAACCAAAAATAGCAGTATGTTTCCCTCATCTGTACACTTATCCCTTTTTTAAAGGAGTTGAGTTGATTTTAGTTTAGCGTCCCGTTCAGCAGCGAGGCTATATGAGACGTGGACCTACTGATTAACGTGGAATCCGAACCACATGAGCTCCCGCCGGGAATCGAACCCGGGTCTCCCACGCCAAAGGCGCGTACGCTAACCGCTTAGCCACGAGGGAGCTCCCCTTTTTTAAAGGAATTAAAATATTCACAATTATTCAAATACAAGAATGGAATATACATATACTGATCATTATATTCCATTTTTTTTATTTTGACCTTTAATAATGTTTAATAATCTACCATAATACCCAAATTTTGATTTATATATATATATATATATATATATATATATATATATATATATATATATATATATATATTCATTATATCTATCTAATATTTTGAGCGACTGATATTAAAAGATCAAAAACTGTTTAATGATCTTACACTATTTCATTTTGGTTTGTTTCCCCAAAAAAGAAAAAAGAAAGAAAGAAAGAAGAAAGAAAAATAGAAGAAAAGAAAGGAAAATTTATTCAGAGAGGAAGGTTGAATTCTTTCACATTACTTGCACAATTCAAAAACTGACACACCGAGAGAGAGATTGAACGAGATACAAAATTATTTTCAGAGAACCCACTCGTCGGTTCGTCAGTTTTTTTTTAAATATAAAAACGTTTTCGTAGAAGTATTAATTGGAAGTATATAAGAAATACTCAAGTATCAGTATGGATCTTCTTGTCTGTGTATGAGTATATATATGTATTAATTCACAAGCTGGTTGAAGATGGAGGCGTCAGTCACTATGTGTCGGTACGTATCTTAAAAGTTTTCATGAAGGTTGGCATACAATACCTTTTGCCAATAACAAGGTATAAATTTTCATTAACCTCAAACACTTCCAGCACGCCCAATATCCGCTTATAAGGCTTCCATACCATAACTTGGGTATTGTGTTGTTTTCCTTGGGAGACAATAGCATGTAACTGGTTGCTTGCTGGCTGCTGCTTGTGTTTCGTTGAGTAAGGGCGGCGAAAGAAGGAAAGAGGGTTGGGGAGATGGTGGAAGGATTTAATATTAGCACACAAAAGAGGTTTCTATCACATTCCAACCTACTCACTCGGTTCGACCACCAGCTTTTTGGTTGGTTAAATGTTATTATAATAGAACGTGAAAAGCATGGTCAATGTATTTGCTCCCCATAACCCCTTCCTCCATTTCTGTTTCATTTTTCTTATATGTCCGCTGGCTAATAAGGTACATAGATACATGTAAAGACTAAAACATCACTAAGGTTTTAGAAATTGGCAGCAGAAATTGTAAGCAGAAATATAAAAGAGACATAACTATACAATATACCATCTGTAATACCGTACCAAGTGGCACAACAAAATTGCTTCCTTTTTTCTTTGAAGAAAATCACTCACGAGGTACAAATGTACTTTTCCGTAAGTTTATAAACATAACGTGACTAAAATCAATTTCTCAGAGAAAACACAATTGAATAAACAAACTTCTGATTGAATGCACAGCTACAGAATGTATTGTAGTGGTTCTTTGTGAAAGAATATGTGGTACACGCACAGCTTCTATTATTTTTATTAGGAGGCAGCTAACTCTGTAGAAATTAGCCTACGGAAACTAACTTGCATCAGATGTAACATATCAACATAAAGGGGTCTATATTTCTAACTTTCAGTGTAATTTTTTTTCACAGTATATATACTAAAATGTATATACACAAAAACAAAGACTTGAGGAGCAAACACAACGTTCTTTATATGCTTTAATTATGAGTACATAGTGCAATGTTCTATTTTTTTTTAAGAAAACTTTGGGGTTCATAAAATCATGGATGATAACCCGGAGGCTGTGAATCTATTGTAAGCTAGAGTTCAATTTTGATCTTGGCACATGTTGAATTGATAAACAGATTCTAACCAAGTATAGCAAATATTCTCACTACAGTAATTAAAGGTGGTCATTTTCCCACATTTTCACACAACCCCAAACTAATACAACATGACAGTCTTCATATTTGGTCTAGCGTGTATGTCTTTGGTGAATGAAATCTCGAGTTTGATTCCCGGTCGAAGAACACCGAACGCATTACTGTGGTTCTGATCTCGATCTAAACTCCAGGTATTGGCCTATACAGCATTCCTGATGACAAATGACGTAAATATCATCCAACTGAATAGTAAAAGACAAAATACCACGACAAAAGATGTAAATACCGTTTAAGTGAATAGTAAAGAACGTAAATACCATGACAAAGAATGTAAATATCAAATAAACGAATAGTAAAGGGCATAAATACCACGACAAAAAGCGTAAATACTACATAGGTGCTTCGTAAAGAATGTAAATACCACGACAAAGGACGCAAGTACCACCTAAATGAATAGTAAAGGATGTAAATACCTTCCTGACTCTCAGGGGTGAATACTTCTCGTAAAAACTGAATAACTTGCCACAACTATTCAGATATGTTAGATTATTCAGCAAGTTTTACTGTTTAACACAGTTTTCATTAGGGTTTTGTTCTAAGGTATTTTTTCTTCCACTGTTGCCTCCGTCTGATAAAGGTGGTCCGATATATCTTAGTCTACATAATTTTATCTTTAACTCTTTGCTGTGTCTGCCACTACTTGAGATACAGTACAAGGACTTACCGCTAAAAATGATAAGAAGTGTGTACTGGATGAGAGAGTGTTGCATCGATATGCGTGCGCGAGGAAGTAGCAGTTTGTTCCTTTTGCTCTTCAATCTAATTCAACTTTCGCTTGAGTCCACCTCATAACTTCCCTTCAATCTCACTCTCCATCATATTTTGGGCCTAATCTCTAACACTGGGGGTGAGGATAGAATTCAACAGGACAGAATTCAACAATGGGGTACAATAACCAAAAAGTTTGACCAAACTTCAGTCATAATTTTTACAGAATATTCCCAAGAGGAACGTAACGAGGACGTCATTCTTTCTTTGTCTCCACTCGAATATGATGCCCTTAGGTTTCTTGATTGCACATTTATATCATTCAGAAGGAATCTGCAACTTAGTTTTATTGTTAGGTAGACTCATTCTGAGGAAATTTCTCAACTTCATTGAATCTAATTTGCCCAAAACACATCTATTTGTATTTCACTCAATCTCAATCTCGAAATACATTTGACCCATGCATTGACAATGAGGATGCAAATTGAAATCAGGTATCTCATGAAGTTACCTAACACTAATGATACCTATATAATAACAACGTTTCCCAAAATACTGTCTGTGCATTTCAAGCTTTAGAATCCTAGTAAATGGACACTGAGAAAAAGGAAATGAGATGAAATGAAATCTTTAAGTTTTACATCCCACGGTTATGCCGGCTAGGCTAAAGGAAACGGTGATGATGAGAAATGAACAAAATGGTGGTATGAAGAAACTGGGAGGAAACGGGAGAACCCCGAGAAAACCCACGCACACGGTGTTTGTCCACCACAAAGCTCACTTGGTGCGAACTGGGATCGAACCAAGAACTCCATGCACTAGAGATGAACGTTCGACCACTTACTCACCGCAGTCCACTAAATAGGCACTGAATCAAAGAAAGATATTTAAAAAAAATAAAACTGGACGAATTATTCTTTCCAACTTAAGTGCAGGAATAGCAATTTCAATATTTGGTTCAAAAAACATAACAGTATAAACCTTAAAAACTGATACCGAAACCACAACGCTACGTCAAAATGTAACATATTTTAATTACATAAACTACTACGAAAGTTAATTATTGATTTATGGTCAAGTAAGATTAGGTAAATATTTAATTCTCGCAGTGCACTTTGATGTTTCTTAATAGCAGGAAATGAAGTTACGATTAATCGAATCTAATACATTACGTACTAATACAGTCCTGCACGACTAAAAGTTTTTGGTATGAACAGGTTCTAAGACTATTGTTTGAATAAACTTACGTTTCTTCTATTCGCATTAAATCTACAAATAAATATCAAACATAAATCTGGTGTTTGCAATCAACTTCCGAATCACATCCAATGTTGTCTCTTCTATTCCTACTTGATTCATTAGAATGAAATATATTTCTACCATCCACGTCTGTTCCGGCATTCGAATGAAGTATTTCTGCCACATTAGTTCCGCTCCATCCTGAAGTATCGATTAGGAGGACAGAGTAGAGCAATTGCCCACTTTGGAGCTTTTGATATATATTCTATAATCAATTGAATAGTTATGTAGTAGTGTAAAACATTGAACTTTACTTATTTTGATTGAAAATCTTGCCCCTTCTCCTAATTCCGCCTAATGTCGCTCCTAATTCCGCCATTTGAATGAACTATTTCTGTCATTCACATTTGTCCCGAAATTCGAATGAAGCACTTGTGCTATTCACATAAAGAACTTCAGCCATTCACGTAAGTCCCACCACCCAAATGAAGTATTCCTGCCATTCATATTTGTCTTGCCACCCGAGGAGTGTTAAAAAAAAGAACTTTTGCTATTATAGCTTTATTGCTCATTATACAAATTTTCAACCATTATCTCTTTCAAAGTAGACTCATTACTGTGAACACACCGTTGCCAATTTTGGAACGCCTGCTGGAAATCACATTTTTCGATAGTGTGCGGTTCTCCCATAGCATTTTCCTGAATTTCCAATATAAACTGGAGTATGTTTGTTTTATCTTGGCACGCTTCCCGCCTAAAGGATGAATCTGTCTGCAACGTGTTCTTGTCACGCCGCAGTTAAGTTACGAGTTACAATACGCTAGGAAATACAGAAAAACGCCACACTACTCATAAGTCACTATAACACACTTGTTCGCGTGTGGCAACTAAGCACTTCAAATACCCGCCAAGTAGCAATTACCTCATTTGATGGGCTGGCTGACAACTAACGTCACCTACACGACAAAGCCAATAAGACGGCTATTAGATCGAAACATTCACGTGAGTGCTAGTAGAAAGTATTTTAAAAGCCAACCAACTGCACTGGCGGGAAGCGTGCCAAGATAAAACAATCGTACTCTAGAAACGACGTCCTTTCAAAGCAGTTTTAAGTTTGCGAAATACAGAAATGCCTGTCTGGGGCAAGTCTGGAAAATAGGGTGCATGGGGCTCAAGGAAATGCGATGTTTTGCAAGTTTTTCAGCCAAGATTTGATGGCAAGATCCTACACCTATGCTAACGTCTTCGGCGACCTCATGACAATTGCTATGCACACATAATGTCACAATGTTGAAACCAGTTGTAACACTGCATTCGGCTCATGTAGTCATTCTTGTATGTTTGGATTAACATTTGGAACGTATCCGTGAAAGTTTACTCCAGTTTTACGCAAAATGGCATACAGACGTGTTGTTTTTTCCAACTCCTTTATTGTTGCTTTCCACGGATTCGACGAACACTTTATGAACGACGTCACTCAATCGGTAGTTACTCGACAACGAATGAATATGTAGATTGGAATCCAGTAAAAAGCGATCTTTTTTTTTTTTAAACCAAGAATTCCCGCTGGGTGTGCACGGTAGGCTAAGCACGCCTTCTACAGTCATAGGTCCAACATTTAAAAAGTTCAGTATTTTTTGAGCACACCTCGTGCGCATTTCTGCTATTCACATCTGTCTCGCCATCCGCTCCTTTTTCCGCTTCGCCATTTGAATAAATTATTATTATTATTTTTTTTTTTTATGCTATTAGTTCATCCCAATATCACCATCTGAGTGAAATATGTTGTTTGCACCCAAGCTGATCTGATACACAAATAAGTATTATGGTTCCAAAGTGTAATTAAAATGATATTCTTATGATTGTACATCTTCTCTTTTCTCCTTTCTTTCTTCTAGTTACGAGGAAAGAAAAGAAGGCATAATTTTATCATTGAAGTAAACAAAGTAAGTTGCTCAATGAAATAGAAAGTCATTGTAATCCGATCCGAAACTAACGGAAATTAATTAATAAGCCTGATTACCTATGTTGAAAAGAGCAGGAGATAATTCACGTATATAGCTCTGATACTATTACAATTACTGAGCATGTCCGTGTGTAATAATGGTTAGCTGGTATTGATGTAGTAGTTTTGGTATATCTATGGCTGTGATTGGAAGAATGTATATTGTGTACTATTATAAATTTATGTGAGTGATTATTTATATTTAAGTGGAAATTTGTGATAAAGTAAAGAATACTGATAATATAGAATGATGGGTAATATATATATAATTCATATGGATTTCCAGAGAGAGTTTATGTAGTTCGGATCCCACGTTAAGCTGTAGGTTCACATATCATATGTATTCGCTGTTGAAAGGGATGTTAAAAAAATTAATGGAGGTATAATTTTACAGTATATCTGAACTTGAATATTTGTTTGTTTGTTCTTTACGCGACAAGCGCACGCCAATGATTGGCGTACTTGTAGGTAATTGAAGGCTAGAGACTATAGCCTGTTTAGAATTTTTAAAATGCCTATCCTAAGGCGAAGGAGGAGATAAAAATTTATAAGTATCCAGAAGCTCTTCGAGATAGACAACCCAAACAACTCTACTGTATTTCAGGTTGCATACTAGTCGCCCCTTGCGAAAAAATGGCACTGCTGCTAGTAATGATATACTGTATGTACTGTATACATAGAGCGTGTCTCAAAAGCCCCTGACATAGGAAACTGTTATTATCAGAGTTACAACATAATGTAAGAGGGGAAACAGTCTTCAAATATGATGTTTTTAACCTAAAGTGAAGGTTTTTTTTTTTTAATCGGACGAGCCGTTTTGGCTGTACACTCTTTATGCGCCCAATGTTAAATGAAAATGCAACGTTGCCATTTACCTGGGTCCACAACAAAGTAAATGGAGCCATGTTTGAAATGGGAGTTGGCAATCGACACGTTAGCGTAAAGTTAGTCACTTTATTCATTTATGTTGTGGGTCTAGGTAAATGGCAACGTTGCAGTTTCATTTAACAATGGGCTCATAAAGAGGGCACAGCCCAAACGGCTTGTGCGATTTAAAAAAAATCCTTCGCTTTAGATTGAAAACATTATATTTGGAGACGATTTCCCCTCTTACATTTTGTTGTAACTCTGATAATAACATTGGTGGCTAAGCGGTTAGCGTACGCGCCTTTGGTGTGGGAGAGACCCGGGTTCGATTTCCGGCGGGAGCTCATGTGGTTCGGATTCCACGTTGATCAGTAGGTCCCGTCTCATATAGCCTCGCTGCTGAAAGGGACATTGAACTCAAAATCACTCACTCACTCTTTCTGATAATAACAGAGTTACTCTATGTCAGGGGACTTTTGAGACACCCTGTATATAGAAGAAAATTAAAATGAACTAAAATGTTTCAGTCTAACGTTCCACGATTTTGCCCGTTCAGTTAATTGGAGATTGATGATTAATGCAAGTAAATAATGATGGAAGAATTGGTGGAAAGAATGTGGGAGGAAACGAGAGTACACCGAGAAATCCCACAGACAAGGTGTTGTCCACCATAAACTCACTTGGTGGGAATAGGATCAGGGTCTCCATGAACCATAGGTAATCACTCTACCACTGAGTTACTGTGCCCCTACTGCACGTATAGAATTATGCTTTACACGGTCGAAAAGTCCTAATATTAGATAAGGCCTAATTTAGATATCAGGCTTAATATTGGACTAAAGAAGAAGTTGGTCAATTATGATAAAAAAGAAAAACAACATAAAGATGATGTAAGATTGAAGAGAGACACTAATATCATTTACAAGCACGTCGATGAAACAGGCCACGAAGTAAACTGGGAAGGAGCAAAAATATTGGAATATGAAGGGAGACAACTGGTTAGAAAGTGGAAAGAAGCGAAGAGGATAAAAGAAGTTTACGATAAAGCTATGAACTGGAATAGTGGTTTGAATATTAATGAAGAGTGGGAGGACATTTTGAAAAGAGAAGAAAGAAGAAAGGTAGAAAATAAGGACAATATAGGGTTAAATTTATTTATGTGTTTTTTTTCAATATTCAGGTAGTTAATTAGTATTCAATATTCATGTAGAAAATTTCAATATTTAGGTAGTTAATTAGTATTTATTTTAGTTAATATATCTTACGTTAAAAGAAATATAAAGGTTTGTTAACAATGTATTATGTCTGTTAAGAATTTAAAACTGTCACAACAATGGACATATATATTGAATTTTAATGAAAAGTGATTCCTGATTGGTAGAGAAAACAAATGATGTAATGTTATTTATGATTTCAGTTGGAGTAGTAGTCTGAAGAAGGAAGTGATATACTTCCGAAACTGTAACATTTCTAGTTAATTTATAATAAAGATTATAGACAGCCTTGTAAGAAAGTTGTATTTAGTTTGTGTTTAAGTTGGTCAAGTGCTATATGTGGAGTATTGGATTGTATGGTTCAGAGACTTGGACATTACGGAAGTTAGAGAGGAAATATTTAGAGAGCTTCGAAATATGGTGTTGGAGAAAGATGGAGAAGATAAAATGAACAGAGAGAGCAACAAATGAACATGTTTGAAACGAATAGGAGACAAGAGGACGCTTTTAGAAAGAATCCTTCATAGGAAGGCCAACTTTATTGGACACATCTTGCGAAGAAATTGTCTTCTTCATACCACCATAGAAGAAAAGATGGAAGGAAAGCGAGGAATAGAAATAAGAGGAACACAACTGATCGATGATTCGAAGAAGAGAAGAAAATATTGGGAGTCAAAAGAGCAAAGGTGAAGATCGGGAAACGTGAAAGAAACATTTCCAGGTCCAAACCTAAATAAATAAAGAACCTCGAACCTCATTAGTTCCAGGAGTAGAATACTTAAAATAATAATGATTTAGATAGTGATATTACGGATATGAAAGATATTATTTATAACCAATAATATATAAATAGCAGCACGATCGCTACTGTTAGAATTGTATTCTGATAATGATCGGCAAGAGCTCATGTGGTTCGGATTCTACGTTAAGTGGTAGATCCACGTCTCATATAGCCTCATTGCTGAACAGGACGCTAAACCCTAACCTCATGATCTCAGCAGGACATTATATTTAGAACAAAATTTACAATCTTCAAGTTACTTTTTTTTTTTTTATGTGCCACGTTCCTGTGAGCTGCAGATCTTAATTTTGAATCGAAAATTCGAAGACTAACTCCAAGCAGCTTACACGTGAGAATCTTAGAACAACATAATATCGCATCTCTCAATTTATATCTCTCTATATGTACATCTCTCAATTTCTATATATCTAAATTTGTAGATTTAAGAACTTATACATTACAAGTACTATATGGGTTTGAGAAAAAGTATCAACGTTATTTTAGAATCATTACTCCTTTTTTTTTTCTCCTCAAAAATAGATATTGTCAACTGTGTCTGGGCTTAAGTTTGCATAGCGTCTGTTTGTCTACTCGACGTAAAACAAAAGCACTGACAAGACTAAAAATAATTGGTTTCCGTTTCGACAAGAGAGAGAAATACATACATATATATATCTTCTCTTTTTATTTCAAGAATTCCCAATGGATAACTCGGACCCTACTTGTTTTTCTCTGGCCATCCTTCCTGCACCGGAAAAATAGGCAGGGGGCTAAAAGGGATAGAGGTTAAAAGTACTCGAACCTCGATAAAGCCCGTTTGGGAGAAATACTGAAGCAACCAAAGAGAGAGATTTTTTTTATTTGTAGTTTCCGGCCATGAAGTCCAACCCAGTATTTTGTTTGCTGTTTTTTTTTTTTCGACCGGAATCTGTTTCCGGCAGAACTCTGGAGTCCTTGAGCCTTTTTGTTTTTTTCCAGTGTTTTTTTTTAATTTTCTCTCCCTCGATGTATTTTGGATTCCCCGTTTTCTCATGAGGTATTTTTGTGGATGCTTAGGTTTTAGTTTCCGTATTTTTGTGGTCACAAGAGACAGGATCAATCCTAGTCTCTCTTTTTCTTTTTTTTAAATATTTTTTCAAAAAAGTAGTGGTAGTATTGTCCAACGCTTCATTTAACTTTGGAATAATTTATAACACTAAGTCTCTGTTATCAGAAAGAGTTTCCTGCCTATTGCACATTTCCGCTCGCCCAATTTATCATCATCACGTATCTTCGAGTTGAGATGATGCTCTGAGATTTAAAAAAAAAATAATAATAAGATCATATAGTTATTTATGATTCTGTACACAAAATGATTTGTACACAAAAATAAACTTCTCACTATAACATCGATTTACATTCTTAAGAACGTCTTGAATCGATTCTACAAACATTATTTAGCGTTAACAGAGGAAGAAATGTTCAACGATAAGAAAGGTACAGTAACATAACTAAGAAGGGGGGCACACGGGGCTGTGCCCCGGGCGCCGGATTGGTGGGGCGCAAAATTGGGCAAGTATTTATCTTCAGTATAAGGCAAGGAAAGGAGTTTTAGCAAACTAAAATCATAAAAAAAAGTACGTCAGAAACTTAACAGGACAACAATGACTCACCAACCATAGGGTCATATCCGTAGAGCGTAAGTTAGCTTCAAAGCTATCTTTTGAGAACATTGTAAAAATCTTTGCAACCAAAAGAGCCCACAAAGTTAAATTTTAGCTCCAGCTTTTTGTATTTTCATTTAACTTACATCGATTTAAGAGATTTGCAAAATTTCCGAGTATAATAATCGAGACAACGGCTTGACTGTTCGTCATACTTAAATATTCTATCCTAAAGCAACAGACTGTTGGTTCATTCTACACATATGCACATCCCGATATAATTCCTAAAACATTGTGATTTGCAGTTAATATGGTAAGACTATAAGAAAATGTCAAGCATGCTACTCTTAGATTATTTGGGCAATCAAATACTAATTAGTTTGGTGTTTGATCTTGTACTAAAAATTAAATTATGTTCTGCAATTTTGAAATCAAGCATTACCACAAAGAAGAAAAATGGAATAGGAGAATTACTGAGTGATGCCAATATCAGGTATAGTTGGGGAAAATTTTGGTTTCGTTGGTCAGGGGAGGGGGCGCTAAGGCGAGTTCTTGCCCCGGGCGACAACTAGCCTATTGTGTCGCTAGAGAGGTACAGTATATACAAATCGAATAGATCTTAATACGCTGAACAAAATAAATATAAATGATTGTAAATCCTCATGTATAGTTTTAGAGAACAATGAAGAGAAACGAATTTGTTTGAAAATCTAAGAAATTGATGCTGAACGACAATCAAGTAGATGTCAGCACACAGTAATGTTAGTAACAAATAGCTCAAAATTATTATTAACTCTTAAGAATTTTTATCTAACTAGAATATTGACCAAAAATGAGATATACTGAATATGAATTGCCTGGTTATATCGAGCTGATACCCATTGGCCAGAATGCGTGCAAGACTAGGTACATTTTCTTATGCAACTGCATTGTGCTCCTTGCAGCTCTACGTTCTGCAGAACTCTTTAGGGTGCACGCATCACTGACGCACTAACTTCTGCACATTTCGTTTCAGGTTGCTGGATGATCAGAACAAGAGGCATCCAAAAGCTTTCTTCTCCCACGTGATCAAAGTCAGATGTCTTGATGGCACCTTAGCGAACCACTCACGACACGCATCCATCACTTGAGCCATATTTTCTTTGCTACTAAGCTCTTCTCCATCGTGAAGTCACTGATATCTGACATTTTGTTCACGAAACAGAACGGTGAGACAATGAATTGGTCAATGCATAGATTTATTCTCCTTCCTCCGCCTAAGTCACGCGGCAGTTATGCGGCAATCACGTGACAATTTATGTGAGGAGCACTATTGCCATATCAATAATCAGGATGGGGGGTTGAAATCTTAAATAATTTGACATATTACGTTGTTACATGCATTTAGATCGAGTGTAATGGGACTTTCTAGCCACCTTGTACACGGATATTCGATAATCTGGCAAAATTGCTAATCCAGGAGGGTAGTGGTCCCGAACTTGCCGAACTTTACTGCAGTACAGATTCCTGTTTCGATTACAGTAATCAACATTGGAATACCATTTCATCTTGTTTTCCTCCAAAATTTATAATTTCTAATTTAACATTTTAAATTTTATGTTTTCTCTAAATCTTCTAAGAAACCAACTACTATTCGGTGAAATACATATTAAGAGGCTCCATCACCGTGAAATTAAAATACCGCTAATTTTACAGTAATTACGTGATATCTTCAAATAGATAAACGATGATCGAAAAGCGGAATTTTTACTCGCTAGATATTAGTATTTTAAATGAGATACCGTTATCACGACTCACTTATCTGCTTTCGATTTCCAGCCATTTAGAAAATCGGCATTTATTTTCGTGTATCTGAATGGCTGCAAACGAAAGCTACTAGGTGAATCGTAGTAACGGTATCTCATGCAAAATAATATTAAATATTGCGCTCTTGTTCCACATTTCGATTATATCTTTTATCTATTTGAAAATGTCACATAATTACTTTAAAATTAGCGGTATTTTAATTTCGCAGTGATTAGGCCTCTTAAGTAAGGATATTCAAAATTCTTTCGCATTACATAAATATATAAAAGAAATAAACAGAGTTGCAATTTTAAATAATTATCGCTTATTTAATACAAATTTAACCTACTTGTACAATATTGAAAAAAAAAATGACTCGAAGCAAGTTAAAAGGCAATGCACATCATCAACGTAACAAAATAACTAATGTATTGGTTATTGTGGTACCGAATTTGCAGCTACGGGATTTCTGTACCGGTAACCTATTACACAATATACAGAAATAGAAAAGGAGCCGGTAGGTAGAGAGAGAGAAAGGAGTTTATTTTGGGTTCAGAAATAAACGAAAACACTTTTGTGTGTACAGTTAATATGTATGAATAACCCAACAATGTAAGGTCACAAGTTGAAATGAAGGGGGGCCCATTACACTATAAAAATGCCACAGGAATAAGAGTTAGGTGGGGAAGATGAGGTAACAAAAGAGAAGACAGAGGGAAAAAAAAGCAGAAAGGTATATACATAGTTCAAACATTTTCTCCCCGTTTCTGGCTTCACCAAATGTGAGAAGTGTTATGTATAAACATAAGGGACTGTAAGAGGTTTTTTTTTTTCCTTTTTCTGGAAGACGATGCAATTATACGGAACGATTCAGACACAGGCATTTATTTAATTCTGAGGTCAGCAGTAGCAAATTCTCTTGAATTCGCATTCAGTGAATTATGAGCAGTGGTCCTTACGAGGCACACAGATAAAAAGAGAAAAAAGATAAAGAAAGAAAAGAATGGAAAAAAAAATAGCTCAGGAAACTGGAATGCTAGGTAGCAGGTACGGAAAAGAAATTAATATTTTTTTCGTTGCTATCCTTCTCCTCCTATACTTCTCCACTTTTTACATACACACATACATAATATGTAGTGGTTCCACAATGCAGAGAATTAGACACTAAGGCTATAATATGGAAAAGTACCGCATTCCTGTTACCAAAAAAAGAACTGTCCTGGATCCCTCTAGTCTGACGACCGTGTAATGTAGGTGGGTATTGTGAATGAGAAATTGTTTGGGAATTACTTTGGGTTCTGAGGTGGAGGAGATCCTGGGGAACAGAGAATCTACTAAAAAAATAAAAAAAAATGAAAGAAAGAAGAAAAAAACCATGGTCAAGCGTGTAAGAACTCTGCTCCCTTTCACTATCATTTACGTATGTTGTTTGTGTGTGAGACGTCGGGTCGGCACACGCTATGCGTTAAGAGAGATAGTACTATGTGAATATGAGTGTGTGAACGAAAAGGAAAGGGGGGAAGTATGTACAGAGAAGTTAACGTAAGTAAAAGGTCAGTAAAGAGAGTGGGTCCAGGGAAGAGGAGGTAGAAAACAGAATCTCTCTCTGAGTGTGTATCTGCCAAAAAAAAAAAAAAAATCCCAACATATGCAATGAACATACCTTTCTGTTGCCCCTTCTTCCATTTCTGCTCCAGTTATTCACCTCTTGCCCACTGTGTAGTAAAAATGCGAATAAAAAGAGATACAGGGAAAGAGGTAGAAAAGAAAAAAATCTCTTGCTTTTCTGTGTTTTCTCTGGTTTCCAGAAATTGCTGGTAATTTTGGGGCCAGAAAACTTGCACAACGTTTTTACGTTTTTTCCTAGCAAAATTAGCGAATCGTGACCATATATATGTGTATGTGTATGTATGTATGTATGTATGTGTGTGTGTGTGTGTGTGTGTGTGTGTGTGTGTGTGTGTACCATTCCCCAATTTACTCAAATTTCCCCTTTACCACACACATACACACACTTCACATATCAACCGACTATGTTATCTGCCAGAATTAGGTCCAAAGGTGAAAAACGGTATAAAGTTCTGAGAAATTAAAAAAAAAATACACATATACCATGCTTATATATAAATGTGAAATCAATTTCTCTAACTAAAACTATACCGTGTACCAAAAAGCACGCTTGGACAGGCTCGAAATTGACACGAACGGAATGAAAGCTTTTCAGAAAAGCACACATTCAGAAGTGAAATTTTATTACTTTTTAATTTTTTTTTTTTTTTATTTTGTAACATCCATATCTACATCCATTTGTACACGCTACGTCAAAACCTAACTTAAGTGAATTCTACCCAGTGTTTGTAGAATAGATTTGTCGGTATGAAAACGATCATACGCTAGAAAAGAATGAAAAAATAAAAATAAAATGGAAATCAAATAGACAAACATTTTCTTATGTAAACATTACTGTTCCACACAAACAACAGTGCTAATTGCTATATAGAAGATTCTTCTTTTTTACTATTTTTAAAACAGCAAGCGTAAAGTTTGAAACTCTCATTTAAAAACCTATGTAAATGATGAAAGTGAGTGCTCCATAAAATTTTATTTTAAAAAAAGAAGAAAAATGAAAATCTAAAACCCAAACGTATTATTTTAATTAGAAAATAATACATAGTTGATAATCGTTACTAATTTTATGCCAATATCTTATGGATACCACTAAAGGAAAATCCTGAATGACCATTCAAACATTTCACCTTATTAGCATGATTAATGTGCAAATGAGATGTAGAGTTTTAATGGGGGGGGGGGGACTTAATATTTCACATTTCCGAAATTTTCCTTTCAATACTTCCAAACTATCCTATGCACACAACAGTGCAGAATCAAACTATACTTCCGGAAGCCACCAAAATAAAAAAAAAAAAAAAAAAAAAGAATAAAAAAAAACTTATGTAGTAAATTACAACGGCCAAATTGTCGTCGACTAAAGATCCAGTACTCAGTTGTAGCATCACAAAATTGCATTGTCTAATACACACCATACGGTAAGATCTTTCGAAAATTGAAAAGTTTATCTACAGGGGATGAACAAAAATATGTAAACACTTGAAAAATTGCACATCACTTTTATTAACAGCAAGTAGTACCACCTTTGGCACGCAGAACGGTCTGCAGTCGATAAGGAATGGAGAAATAGAGGTTGCATATCGTTGTCAAAGGGATGTTGTTACATTCTTCCGCCAAAGCAGTTGCAAGTTGTTGTAGAGACGACGGTTGGGAGTAGCGGGTGGTCGACAGGTATCAGAGCGAAAACGATACACGGAGAGAAAAATCGAGCGCATTTTCGAACGAAAATCCGTAGATTGCGGCTATAGGCGGCTTTCCTGGCGTTAATCCTGCTACAGCAGGAGAACTGCAATCTGTGTTGTGGTGCAGATTTTTTTGTACTACGTTGAAGTCAGGTCAATCTACATGGTGTAGACGTACTCCTTATGTTTGTACGCATGTTCCATACAGGTTTGCTAGATGTTATTATGTACTCAATTCCTTTTCCCCCATATGTTTATTTCCGGCCAGAAGGAAAATCTATATCGTACACAAGTATCGAATTGTGTGTTGTCAAGGCACAACCCAGATAATATTTATCAAAGTACATAACGATGATTTTCTGTATCTTGCACGTGCCAACGGAGGACACATATGATTTTCTTCTATTTGCCGCTGTACAGATTGGTTTTAGCTAAGCAAAGAAACCTGAACATAACCTGGTACAGAAAATCTACGAGGGATGATTGAAAAAAGGTTACAAGGCATGAAAATTTAATGTTATTCACTGTAATTTAACGAAAATTTATTTGTAGATTAATTATGTCTGTCTTGGTGCAGGTTTGAAGATTTCGGGTTCTGAGAATGTATACTCGAGAAGCAGACATTAAAAATGATGACTTGTCTGGAATATTGATCAAGGTCAGTAGTACTGTTCCTATGGACTAAAAACACTACACCTACTGACATTCATAAGCACACTGTAGAGTGTATAGGGACGGCTAAATTTTATAAAGTAACATACTTTCCAAGGGAAGTGGTGAACATCCCTTCTACAGCTCTGACCTTTCCCCGATGATTTTCACCATTTCCTTGTTCTAAAGCATAAAAATGGCTGGTTTCCATTATTTGGCATGTGATTATGTCAAAGCCGTTACCTCACGGTGGCTACAAGAACTTGACGCGGATTTGTATGCAAATGGCATAGAAAACCTTATCTGTAGTTGTGATAAGCGGTTGAACAAAGCCTAATTACATCGAGGACTGTTGTTGAGTATTCTCTATCATCAGGTGTGTTGATCTTCCAGCTATGTCTCACACATAAGATATGATAGGCTTTGTAACCATTTTTTAATTACCCCTCGTAATATACAATACAGATTTGTGCTAAATTTCACCTTTCAGGATTTTCTAAACTAAAAATCAGCTTTTCTCTCTCCCAGTGTAAGAGGTAGTGAGAGTATTTTTTAAGTGTGTTCAGCGTCCTAAGCATAGATTTAATCTAAGGTTTTGCTCATCTATTGAAACAGTATGTTATAGATTTAACCATTTCCCATTTCAATATTACAACCCCACAATGCAAAAACGGTATGAGATCATATTTGTTTTTCCCCTTAATAGGCTCGGTTACAAGAATAGGTTTCACCATTCCCCTTCTTTTTTCTCTCTCTCCATGAAGCCAAAAGTTTTACTACATCTATAACTTCTTCCGGTTTCAAGATTGGATTTCGTAGTCTGTAAATTCACAGTACTTTAACCCTCGCACTACCAACGGGAGAGGGGGTACTTTGTGTCCATCACATTATTATTATTATTATTATTATTATTATTATTATTATTATTATTATTATTATTATTATTATTATTATTATTATTATTTGTAATTACTTTTCTACTCGTTCTTTCAAGTTGTAAAAAATATTATGTTATTGCTCAACTGTTTAGCTAAAGCATATACTGTACCTTACGGTAGAGCAAATTGAAAGTTGGTGTTTTTCGTACATTTGCTATTTTAAGTTAGTGGTCACAAAGTAACCCCCCTTCCCCGTTGGTAGGAGCTGTGACTGGTATTTAGAAGTGTCACTCCTAGATGGCAGTATAATGAATACTGTATCCCTCTTTTTCTGAATTTATCCCATGCGGGTGGTTAATCTTATCCTGTGTACTGTTCACTTAAATCACTGTAGATTTGTTTTATGAGAATTTTTAATTTTTTTTTTTTTTTTTTTTTTGCGAGAAATATTTAATATTAACAGGTGGTTATAAAAATGACCCGACTCTTGGTAGTCCGCATCACAAAAAAATACCCAGGTAGTATGAGGGTTAAAATTAAATTTCTGGATACTACAATTTTTTTTCAACAAATGACTTTAATATATAATAATATTTGTTCAATGAAGGTTTTACATGTCACAAAAAAAAAGAAAAAAGAAAGAAAGAAATGAGAAAGAGGTGAACAACAGACAAACCAGTTTCAAGCGAATACGTTAAAAATTATATTTTCCAATCAAAACATTCTCTCCCTCCCCTCCAATACTCTTCATTTCCGTTTTAACCATACCTAGTCTTCTTATTGAATACCTAGTCCTTTGAGAAGTGTCGGCAATACTAATAAATAAAACACTACAAAAAAATGTATCTGTGTTTTTTAAAACATACATAAATTAAGAATTGATGCCTCTGTATGTTGTTAGTGGAAATCTTTAACTGAATGTTCGGTACATATTTTTGAGTTTTAACAGTTTTCGAAATCGTCAGTGGAAGAAAATAGGAAAGACTTTAAAAGATGCCGCAGATTCTTTATTCAGCATTAAGAAGTAATAGGACCAAAAGTTTCTCTTCGATCCTTACGCCACTTCATCACTCCTATTACTTTCTGTCTTACTTTCTCATGTTTAATTGTCTTCTTAGCACTTTAGTTTCCTTTCGGCTCTTTTGTTTTTCAAAATTCCTGCTACTAACATAAACGAAGTCACTCAGCTGGAATAGAATAAGTTGGGAAGCGTATCACATAAGATCGAGTTTTGCTAAAAGAATATTCCGATTCTAGGATATTTATTTCTTCAAGTGGTAATAATGTGGACTGTGCATAAAAGCACCAAAATTATTATTATGGATCTTCAAAAATCCATTGTAAAATGTAATTAAAGTTCTTTTTGTCAGAAAACAGCCTGTCATATTCCCATAGCTATTCTATATGAAATATTTTCTTTAGTGACTTCGATGTGTTATATATAAGGTGTTGTATATATATATTCAAGCACAAAGTGGAAACTCGAAATGCATTATACTTTTATTCGTATTTCACAAGAAAATGTTTAATTAATAACTGCAGAAAACGACTTGGAGCGAGAAAGTTTAGTGTGGTGCCCCGTACCTTTTATTATAATTGCCACCGAATCAGGATATGAATGATTATTATTATTATTTTATTAGAAAGGGACGATAGGGAGAGAATATAATAGAAAAACAAGACTTAGTGGAATAGGGTACACCAATCCTAGTTGGATTCGTTTAGCACTGGATAACCGTTATTTTGTTTCTTCGGCTATGAACCTCTCGCTTACCTAGGTCATAGAGTTAAGTAGGTACCTAGGTCATAGAGTTAGGTAGGTACCTAGGTCATCGAGTTAGGTAGGCACCTGTTCTATTTTCTCTTCTTCTATATTTGATATCGGCCGTTTCGTTCCAATCGCCATTAATTTTGGCTTCTAGACTTCCGAATTATGTCATGCATAGGCCTAAGTCTTATAAGATGACTAGGTCCGTCCGTCTCCGTCCGTCCGTCTGAGTAAAAAAATAGTTCAGCACCCCAAAAAATTCTATTTCATTTCTTTGCCATCTATTCAAACCCCAGTTCCTACTTAGGAGATAGGAGACGAGACATCTCCTCCAATAGAAACATATACTTTCCGAGACGAGGCATTAGTTTCACAATTTTTTCGAGACGAGACAGTTTTAACTCCTGTCTCGTAGGCAATACTAAAGCCTGTGACAAACATCTTGGCATTTCAGCTAAACGAATAAAACGCAAGCTCTGGCGCGGCGTTGCCAAGGGTGTGGCTATGGCTAAGCAGACAAACTACAGCCCGATCAGATGGCAGGGGATAGACGTGGATGTGTACAAAATAAATGTGGCAATACTGCTGGTCTCTCATTTGCTAGCACCATTTAAAGGGAACTTAGAGCGCCGCCTTTAAATGCCGTTTAATATACCATGAAACCAAAGTAACAACAGATAACGAGACACTATTTCAGGACTTCAACGTTTCAAGAATAGGTAATATCTGCAATGCTATTTATTAAAACCAGAAATGTTATTTACTACTACTTCCGGCTTCAATACTACTTTCAAAACAGGAAATAGTTTCCTCATATGAATTCAGCGTCCCAAGAATAGGTTCCATTTCCATACTTGTCCCACTATTGAACCCGGAAGTAGTAGAAAGCTACCATTTCCGGTTTCAACATTCATCATCGTAAACCTAAAATAGTAATAAATAGGAAGAAGAGATTTCTCGATAGGTATACACCCGTCTCAAGAACAAGTACCATCACTGATCTTATCCCTGAATTGAAACTGGAAGAGAGAGATGTAGAACATCCGGTTTCAATACTGAATCTCCTCATAGATTCGGAATTCTACCGTACTTTAATAATGTGAGACGAAAACCACGTTTTTTTAATGTTTATTTTCATCAGACATTCTTCACAGCTTTTTCTCAAATTTCCTAAAATTTTGTTAACTTTCTGTTCAGACTAAGCTACAAGAACCCTATCATCTACAAATGATATATACGTACATCTAATCCTTCTATCTGCTATCGAAATATAGTCTTTCCTTTTTGTATACTTTCTTAACTATCTCCTCTGGATATACATTAAGAAGAATAAAAAAAATATATATCTTTCAGTTTTATGCCGGCTAGGCTAAAGGAGTTGGTGATGGTGAGAAATGAATGCAATGGTGGAATGAGTAAAGTGAGTAGAAACGGGAAACGGAAGAACCCCGAGAAAATCCAAGCACAAGGTGTTTCTACATTAAGATGAGTGTAAAGGCTTAATTATCTTCAAAAGATGGACTACAATAACTTCAACTACAATAACTACAATACAATAACTACAACAATCTTCAACTACAATAACAGTAATAGTACAGTAGTTGCTGTAAGTAACAATAAATGTCTGATTTTGTTTATGACAACGCCTCCGAGCACTGATTCAAAATTTTGCACTTGGTATTTTATTATCTACCTACATCTACAAATCTACATCAATATATATATGAACTGGCTAGGGTACGTGCCTTCGGCGTGGTAGACCCGGTTTCGATTCCAGTTCAGTGAATAATCTGTGTAGTTCTTTATTATTCTGTTTTATTCATTGAGGCCGCGGTGGCTCAGTGATAGAGCGTTGATCTCTCGTGCATGAGGTCCTTAGTTCGTTCCCAGCTCAAGCCAAGTGAGTTTTGTGGTAGACAAAAACCGTATGCGTGGATTTGCTTGGGGTTCTCCAGTTTCCTCCCACTTTCTTCATTCCACCATTTTATTCATTTTTCATCATCACCGTCTCCTTTAGCCTAACGGTGGAACGTAAAACTGTAAGATTTTATTTCATTTTTTATTCATTGTTGAGGCTTGCAATAATGGAACTCTATGTCAACAAAGAAAAGGAAGAAAAAATGAAAGAAACTGTATGGATTATCCCTTGACTAATGATTCAATTTGTTTCGGGGCAAAGTTTGAATATTGGTCTGTTGAATGTGATTGAATTATTTTTATTAAAATTACCGCTCCATACAAAATACATTGGAAAGATATGAAAACGTACTGTCATCTACCAGTAAACATATCTTCTTTAAAATTAACCTTAAATAACGTTGATAAATAGCAAGATCTCTTTCGAACTTTCTTATCATTTAAATTTGCATCTGTCACTTCTCTTTTATTTTAGAGCCATTTGAAGACAAATAAAAAAAAAAAGACAACAAGAAAGTGTAACAAAATAATAAAATATACTGTCGTATATTTAAATTGTACTGTTACGTTTTATTACTGTTTATTTTATTGCGATTGTAAGTCAATGTATTTCTATGTATACAGATATATTGCAGTCAGAATACACACACAAAAGCAGGTGTGTTGTTGGTCTTTCGTTAAAAAACACAGCCATAGCAGGTGGATTTCAATCATTCAGCGAAATATTTCTTTAAATAAAAAAAGAGAAATAAAAATAAAAAAAGAATACTGGATGACTCCCTACAATTTTTTATCAATGCCTTTTTTCATAACGTTTCCTCTGTCATTTTTTGTATTTTATATTATTTAGCATTTCCTTGTCCCCTTTTTTTCTATCTATATTCATCATTTTACTCTGAAAGCTAAAGGCAAAAAGTTTGTTTTCGACAGCTGTGTGTCTGTATATCGTTTTCTCTCTATCTTCTTTCAATTCATTTCTTGTATCCTCTTCTTCTTCTTCTTCTTTTCTTGTTTTTAGACATTCAGAACTCTCTCTCTCTCTGTTCTCACACACTACACGCCCACACGCAAGCTTTGATGGCAGACTTGATGCCACTTATGACCTAGGTGCGAATTCATCGGTTCCTCCTGAACCAAGAAAAAGTATATATATAGTTTTTTTTCTGTCGATAATAATTTTCAGCCCTCATATACACAAAAATCGAATGACGACCACATCCCCCGTCTCATAACTTCTAGTAGGTAGGTAGTATATGAGTAAAACATATTAGCACATGAGGGTGAAGACTTCATACTAAAACTAGTTCTTAAAGGAGGTTTTTCTTTTATGGTGGAGAATTGTTCAATGCATATATGTGTGTAATATGTTAGCCATCCCTTGGATTTTATAGTTTCCTTTATTATTCCGTAGCAGGTATAAGTCACGCCTTGTCTGTCTATACATCTATCTACCGATACACAATAGTAGCTGAACAAGAATTTCATATAGTATTGTAAATTTTCTAGTGATAAAAAGGAAAAAAATATGTTATATTGCATTTTGATACATCTTTCATTACTTGATCTATGAATCTCATAGATGGAAGTGCTTTTAGATTACCTGCACCTTCTTTCTCAGGTAATTAACAACAACAGCTTTTAACCAAACACGTATCAGTAACAGCAAAACTAACAAGCAAATCCACTTTATCACAAGATAAAAAAAAAATTACTAGAACCATATCGAAACATCAGTGTTATAAGGTAGGTACATAAATGTAATGAGAATGTAGATATAGGTCTATAGGGTCTATGTGGATAGGAAAAAAAAAAAAAAAAAAGATCGAATGGTCGACGTGCGCAATGTAATCTGGAGTAAATCATTTAGAAATTAATTAATTTCCTACATATTATTAACTTCCTGAAAATGAAGATTTTTCCGTTTAACGTCCCACGATTATGTCCTTTAGGCTAAAGGAGACGATGATTAAAGTAAGTGGATGATGATGGAAGAATTGGTGGAACGAAAAAGTGGTAGGAAACATTGAGTACCCCGAGAAAACCCGCGGACTCAATGTTGTCCACCACAAACTTACTTAGGCGAGGATCGAACCAAGGACCTTATCCACTAGAGGTAAGCGCTTCTACCACTGAGCCATGGTGCCGCCTTATTAGCTTCCTATGTACTTATATAAAATCAGAAAGAGAGAGAAACGTTGGTTTATTTGAAGTTTAGTGTCGCTCCCACCGGGAATCGAAACCGCGTCTACCGGTAGTCGAAGGCGCGTACCCTAACTATATATTCATGAAGGAGTTCATATTATATATATATATATATTGATGTAGATTTGAACCTATAGATAAATAGTGATATACCAAGTACAAAATTTTGAATCAATGTTCGGAGACGTGGATATTAGCAAAATCAGACATTTACTGTTACTAATATATATATGATACATTATCAATCATACACATAAAATACAATTAGTTGTCACATTTCCTACAATTACATACGGCACAGCAGCTTAGGGTAGAGAACTTACCTCTAGTACGAAAGGATATCTGCTTCGATACTTGGCTATGCGAGTTTGTGGGAAAAAAACATTGTTTTCATTATTTTAATGGAGATTTTCCCATTTCGGAATTGGAAATTACATTTCTGGGCATTATTAACATATATGCCTTATCTAAGTCCGTCACGTATAAGGAAGGACGTCCCTCGGCGATGACTCTACCTGGAAAATTTGAGAGGGAAGAAATGAATGGGAAAAGAACGAAGCGGCTTGGGACAATTATATTGAGTAGCATCCGGGTATTTAACTGGTATGAATGAGGAAAACCCAGGAACTGGCTGTACGGCTAGCCTCAAAAAGCTTCTACTCCTTTTCGACTGAGCGTCCTCACTGGAGATCGAACCCGAAACCGCTTGCACCACAGAGCTTTAGTCACATTTTCCCGTTCTATCACACTATCTTTAGCTAAATACTTAGTTTTCTTTTGTAGTTCAATGGTTAACGTATATGGTTTCTGTTTCCGTGGTATACAATTTAATACATGGTGGAGGTACTTCCGCCAAAAGCGAGTAGTGCTGCGGACCCCACTTTACGGAGTGGGTCCCCCTTCATATACCCTCGGTGCTGAGCAAGGAACATTACACTGCAATCTCAATTAATCTTCCTTTTGTGATGTCAGTCACTTGCATTTACCACTCGTTTTTTTTTATCTTACAGACAAAAACACTGAGACATGATACTAAAGATTGAATTTTAATTATTTCGATTATCTGATAAAACGGGAATTTTATTTCCCTCGTTAGGAAAAGGAAGTTTTTTTTTTAAAACGTTAACACATTTTTTTATCTGCCTAATATAATATATAAAATTTAATTAATTGATCTGAAAAATCTTTGGCAATGATAAGCCATTTTACATTATTATTTAACTCAATTATCACGGATGTAGACCTCTAATTATTGGGTACTTTTCGTAACAATAATTACTGTGATAATCCTATAGTTCAGAGGTTCTTGTGACATTCAAGATTTAAAATAATAATAATAATAATAATAATAATAATAATAATAATAATAATAATAATAATAATAATAATAATAATAATAATAATAATAAAACTTTTAAAGTACTGTGGGTTGGCTACTCCTAGGGTAGATGCAGGGCAACTTCTATACACGTGGAGGACAACTGAACAAAATTATTCCATACTTAGACCATAAAGAGCCTGACTCCGTACGCAATTAATATATTGAGCATGTGGAGTACAGGATCTTCTTTCTATTTTTTTTTTATCACAACATTTGTACAATTTATAGTTTGCAATTTAATCCGTATTTATTCAACGTTACATTTTTTGTTCTATTTTATTTCTTTTAAAAAAAGAATAAGCCGTTTTGAATAATATTTAAAATCATAAAAATAACAGCTGTTCAACGGTATAGCGGAAATACATTATAACTGCAAATGAAGCATATTGACTACGCTTGAGATGGTAGCATTTAAAAATAAATTGAAAGGTTGTGTTTGAATAGTTGTTCGTTCTCTGGAATATTCAAATTCAAGTCAGGAAGAAAAGGTAGAAATTTTCAGAAAACTAGTCAGAAAGTCACGAAAAAAAAAAAAAAAGAGAGAGAGAGAAAGGATGGAAGAGACAAGAAAGCTGCATCAATGGGACCCGGACAAATCTGCCAATTACCAAATGCGCCAAACGCGAAAATGACCAAATGTGCCAATTGTGAAAATGGACAAATCAGCCAATGGACAAATCTGCCAATGGACAAATCTGCCAATTGACAAATCTGCCAATTGACAAATCTGCCAATTACCAAATCTGCCAATTACCAAATGCGCCAAACGCGAAAATGACCAAATGCGCCAATCGCGAGAATGGACAAATCTGCCAATGACAAATCTGCCAATTGACAAATCCGCCAACTACCAAACCTGCCAATTACCAAATCTGCCAATTACCAAATCTGCCAAACGCGAAAATGACCAAATGCGCCAATCGTGAGAATGGACAAATGAGCCAATTACCAAATCTGCCAATGGACAAATCTGCCAATTGACAAATCCGCCAATTACCAAACCTGCCAATTACCAAATCTGCCAATAACCAAATTTGCCAATTACCAAATCTGCCAATTACCAAATGCGCCAATCGTGAAAATGGACAAATCTTCCAATTGACAATTCTACCAAACGGAAAACACCCAACTCTGTTTGTATTATCATCAAATAACTGGATAATCTAGTAAAAACATAAAGAAAGAAAGTATTTATGAATAACAAGCAAGAAACTAAGAGTAATTAAGAGAAAGTAATCAAATCATCGCCCAAATATTTGAGGATTTGAACGAGGTAACCATTTACAATAGCATTAACATTTACTTATTGGGGGAGATCGGGGCTGGTTGACGAACTGCATATAACTCCTTCATTAATTAACATAATGAGCTGTTGCTACTGTCATAAAAGAGCGACCTATGGATGCAGCTGCCACCTTTATATGGAATTTGTAACTTGCGGATTATGGTGTCTATTAGATAAAGAGTATTTTTGTCAGTCTGAAGTATTTTTTTCAGTTCTCTGTTACAACATCACAGAATCGTCACTACTTGGGGTACAGAGGTAAGTAATATAGCATTAGTTAGATCTGAACTTTGTTTTTATGGATATATAAACAATAAAACGTAAATGACAAACAATTGCTGAGTAATTACGACTTTGTTGCACAAAATGGGCTTGAGGTTAGTTGGCGTATAGCATTTGTGGTTGGTTGGCAAGTGCGCCAAACAACCTCATGTGAAATTTTATTTCATTTTATTTTTATTGTTACATTGTTTGTTTTATTGTTATATAGTTTACAGTTCTACCAATCTTTTACTTCAATGTTATAGAATAGCATGCAGGTATTGGATTGCTGTCAAAATTTAGAAATCGAGATAAGACTGTATGCCGGGCTCTGAATTTTCTGAATAGGCCTAATTCTCAGGATCAAGAATATGTTGCATGTGCTCTTTTGTTACAAAAATAGAGGCCTAGCTATTGCTTTTTCTTTCTTTGTGGAAAGTAGGAAATAAATTGCATTTCTCGATGATTCAGCTAAAACATATCTTAGTTTCTCTTAGCTACTTTGTGAACAGCGGGAAATAAACTACCTTTCTTGATAGTTCAGTTATTTTAATTACATTTTGAAATAATATGAAGAATTAACCTACACCAAATCATATTAAAACTGATGTGGTTTGATAATCTTGTAGCTTTCAATGTCATGACAACCAAGCTAGAATGAAAGAAAGAAGTTTTCATATTTCATAATGCTGATTCTTTTAAATGTTGTGAATAAAAGTAATTTCAAACTTGAAATAGCCTACTTCATTGCAATATATATAATAGAATTCAGAAAAATAACGTATATTTCTAATAAATCCAATTTTTTGTGTGCTTTGCTATATTTAAAAAGAATGTCAACTAGCCCCACGCTATCAGCCAACCAGACACTCAGTAGGGGTCGGTTGGCATACTCCATTTTAAAAGAAAGAAAAATTATTTCTCGAAAACTGTAAGCAACAAAACAAAAACAAAAATGGAATTTATTAGAGGAAACATTGGTCTGTCCGTACACATCCATTACATTGCAATACAGTGCACAATCTGCTCATAAAAAAAAAAAAAAAATAAAGAATGAAAAGTACGCCAACCAGCCCCGGTCTCCCCTATATGTTTAAAAAGTTGGTTATTTTGTGAAGACCGGAGAGACATATGATGTAAAAGTTCAATAAATCGTACATGCTCTAAGGTAATGAGAGATAATTTGCTTGTAATTATGTGTTAATTTTGATGAATTTATAGGGTATAACTGTTAAAAATGAATGTTTTTGTTATTTGCTGAAGTGATTGGCCACTTTCTGCACTGAGGTTATATTTTGGGGCGCCCGACCTCTTGGACATTACAAGTGATGGGCAGTGGGAATATTCCCAGTGGGAAGGGATTTTAAAAAAATAGGAATATTCCCGTTTTTTTCCCTGGCCTATAAATTCCCGGGAAGGAATTTATATCCATTTTTTACTTTATCTTCCAAATTATAAGAACCATATGACTAATTACATTATTTTAATATATTATGATCTACTTCTAGATTTTAAAGAATTTGGAGGTTAAAAAAATTAAATTTTTTTGACTCTACTTGACATAATTAATAATATGAGTTTTTAAGTACCATTTCCATTTGCATTAAAAGGTAGGGTAATTGTTTAGTATTGGGGGCCCAAAACTAGCAAAAAGTAGGACGATTTACGGAACAAATGAGTTGATAGTGGTGTTCAAGTAGTCAAGAAAGTATTGAACACAATTTTGTTTAGGGTAGTAGGGGATTTGTACAAACCGTAAAGGTAAGTGGAAGTGATTTATGTGAGAAAAGAAAGTGAATTGTTGGTAACGAAGATAGAAAACAACGTGCCCTGCGGGGCTCTACCCCGCCTTCACTCGCTAACTCTCGCTCGTCAATGTTGTCTGAATTTAATGTTGGTAACGTAATTTAATGTATGAAACCATAAAACAACCGCATCGGAATAGAATATCGCAAAAAAAGTAGGTGCAAAATCTGGACCCACCAAACTAAACAATAGCCAAAAGTAGCAAAGTACTAATTTGCAAATGATGAAAAGAATCCATTTTGTAAAGTAATGTAGAATTATGTAGAAATAGAGATGAAGTACTATTAATAAACCCTGAACCACCGTTAGTAATAGACGTCGGTCTGTCTCCTGTCTCTGACTCGAATTTCTGAAGAGGTACTCGGACTTCTCTTACATATGAATTAAAACATGAAATTTCGAGAAATGGGCAGGAAAAAATGTCGTGTATGGCAATATTACATGCAAAATTATAAAGATAAGAAAGTATCTTGCAATCGCAAATGTTGACAAAATGGTGGGACATGTGTCTTCTGGCAGTTACCCAACCTAATTTGTTTATAACACTTAAACATTTAATATGTTTATATCAGTAGTAGAGTCAAGTTCAGATAATCCACTTACATGTAAATTTAAACTTTTTAGCGGTTTAAAAGTATGTGGACTTACTATACCAATTTTGAAACATATTTACTTTCGTAGAACATTGTAAATAAATATAGATTTATGCGTACTCTCTAAATGTAATAAAATATTAGTAAAATAACATAGTTCAGAATATACATTTTAAAGGCTTCGCTGGGAACAAGAGTAATAATATACTGTGATATAAAAACGAATTTAACTTTGAAATCATAATATAGTAATAGAATGCAATTTTATATGTGATTGTAGATAAATTCCCGGAAAATTCCCATTTTGGGGAATCTTCCCGGGAATATTCCCAGGGAATATTCCGGAAAAATATCTTCCCGGGAATTTACCCATCACTAGACATCATATATACATGTTACAGTTGGCAATAGGCCTACTTTTTAAAATGACGCAGTTGCAAGAAATTTATAAAGCGATCGTTGCTTGTTTTCGCACCTTTGATACTTGACCAACAGTTTTTGGTAGTTGTGATTACCACATATTCTCCTAATTTCACGACTTTTAGTAGTATTGCCAACTTTAACATTCATTATCATATCTCCTAAACGGTGTAAAATATCAAATTGCTGTAAACGGCATTATGATCATTACATCTTTTGAAAATAATCTACGTAATTAGATGTGATATTTATCTCAGCTCTTTTTCGAAATAAAGCCCTTTGCAAGAAGTCAAGTTTTGAATTCCTTGTAGCTTTTTTCTTCTGTTTGATAGAAATACATCATATGCTGACCATAGTATTCGACATTAAGGTGTTTTCGATGTGCGATGCACCATCCGTCGCACTTGCGTCATCACTGTTATAGAGACCTCCAAAATTGGGAAGTTTCTGGATTTTTGTGATATTATAGCATAATTAGTTTGCAACACTGAACAATAAAAGTGGTATTGTTTGTTTTCGATTTGTATGTAGACTTAAAATTTGTAATAACTTAACGTAGTGCTATTCAAAAAATACAACTTTGTGTTGAGTTGGCAACATTTTACATCCGGTGATATTAACCAATACGTGGCTAGGTGTCCCCCTTCCTACAGTTGCTTCATGCAAGGTTTCGCTTCTTTCCCTCTTTTTGTTTTTCTCTGGTCACAATGGGAGAAACGTCGAGGGGAAACGGGCAGCGGTAATTTTGTCACCGGAAACTTCGTCACCGGAAAGTTCGTCACTGGTAATTTTGTCACCAAAATATTACCATATAGGTAATTTCGTCACCGAAAATTTTGTCACGATAATATCATCACCAGTGTCTTTTAGAACATAATACAAGTACAATGAATGAATCGGAAAAGTTTTTGAAATTGCTTTCTTTAATCTTCAACTGAAACAAATAATAATAATAATAATAATAATAATAATAATAATAATAATTATTATTATTATTATTATTATTATTATTATTATTATTATTAAATAAATTATTATTATTATTATTATTATTACATATTTCAGATATCGTATTTGAGGGGATACGGCTGTTTCGGTGTAGGATGTTTTGATGTAGGACGTTTTGGTGCTGGGCGTTGTGACAATTACGCTCACACACTTAATTAATTGTTCTTATATTCAAATTAAAACATCTTTATATGTAAATTCAATTTATTTTAAAAAGTCAAGGAAAATTTTATTTTGTTTCATTTAGCAGCCAAGCGAACCTCTTTCATTTGTCCCAGGTAAAGAAGTTTCTCTGCTTTTCAGAAAGAAAAAAAAGCATAAGACGGTAACCGCACTAATTGACCACCCACTTTTCTACCTCGCCAGTAAACGGTAATGGAATTTGCTATTGTTACTCCAGCCATGCTGTCGCACTACCTAAGTACCTCCATATCGCAAATATCACGTCACAGACACACAGGAACCAAAATTTTTTATCTACAATCTTCGCAAGTGCTTATGAAACTCTTTAACATCACGTACTAGCCCAGAAGAGACGCTAGAGACCCAAGCCAAATTATCAATCGATTTTTGGGAAATGGTGTCACGAACTTAAAGCGGCGAATCAGAATCCGAAATTCAAAATTCACAAAGAGAAGAATGAAGCGTCTATTTTTTTTAAAAAAAATAAAGAAAGCTGGGAGAACGCCCACACGGAAGAGAGGTTACTCTAAGTCGACACTTCATCGTGAAAACATCACCAACACGCGATTCATAAGCGTACGTCAACTCATATGTACATATATATATATATTTATATTTAAGTGTTTAAATTTCAGAAAAATGGCTAGCTAGACACCCGTTAGCAGCCAGTTACTTAAACCACGCGTTATCCACAGCAACTTCGTCGTTACAAGATTATTTATACAAATATTTAAAACATCGACAGATAGACATAATTCTTATCATCTTACGGTAACGCTACATAAATGGTGATGTTGAAGTGAGTCTGTGATTCTATATACGTTGATTTCCCGCATAAAGTGCAAAGACAGGAAAAGTAGTGCGATGTATGGCGGATATATATATATATAAACTGTGCGAGTGAAATTTAAGTGCAGATGGATTTGATAAGTGACGCATCGTTGCATTTCAACAACATGGAGATGAAGGACGGAGACACGGGTTCGATCCCCGATACTCGAGACAGATGCCTTGCCACAGGAAGACCCAGACGCTTCAGACAAACGAGGACCTCTTCTCCGGGAGTTGAATCCAGAGGACAGCGGGGTCTGAGAAGGGACATTAGGAAGCATTGTGACGGTCAGTTAAGTACAGTGCAGTTTTCTTCTGAAGTGTGGAAATATAAGCGGAAAGACTTATTAAGGTAGGACAAAGTATTCTGCTATTTTCTTTATTGAAGAAGGACTATGGCCAATATTTCCGTGATTCGTGATCTCCATACTCACCTTTTCCTAGAAACTTCGGGACATTGTTTATTCATACGGAACTGTCCGTAAACATTTAGAGCATTTTTTTTCTTTCTTTTTAAAAGAAATAAACAAATAGCCTAATGCCTTGGTTGCATTTCCAAAATTAATTCACTGATATAGGAACTGTTAATTTCATTCTTGAATAAGTACCATAAAATTTTTGATTATTTTACTAGTGAAATTTGTATAGGGTATACATTGATTTGATCTTCAATCATGCATTTATTTGTAATCGTAATGTGTCAATATTTAGATCCTTGAAGCCGTCATTATGATCATTTATATGCAATCCAGTATTTATTTATATCAAGTATGGATTATTTCTCTTTTAAACATAAATCACGTTTAAGATGTGTGAATGTAATGTAATTTCTGTTTTGAGTAAACTATGATTTAGCGTCAAAGTCTAGTTTTTCAAATTTTAACATTTGTATAGGTTGTGTTAGGGAAATATGTTCAGAGCGGTAAACAGGCTTAATATGATTTTATTGTAACTTGTCAATTTTTATTATACTCATTCTTAAAAGAAACAATCAATATAAAGCTTCCAAAGACGTGCTATGTTGAGTAAGTTTCAGACAAATAAGTGTAAATACTCTTATCTCGTAATATCGTTAGAGTCTCATAAATAAGGTAAACAACTTAAGATACTCGAGTAAATCCCTTCGGAGGTACCTATCTGAGCAACGAACGCAGATAGGGTCCATAGCTATGGAGAAACGTGTATTCGCAAAATAAGGAATCAGTGAGAAAATCAGAAAGCGTCGACAATGTAATTATTTTGATCAATTGGCCAAATTATAATAATAGTAGTACTATATATATATATATATATATATATATATATATATATATATATATATATATATATATATATATATATATATTTCTGTGTAGTGCATTTGAATATGAAATATTTGTGTAGTTAGTATTGTGTAACGATTTTTATTGTGAATGGTATTATTTTCCAACTGATATAGTATGTGTACAAAGCTATGTTTTGTTTATGCAAATCTTTTAATATTGAAAATTCATTAGAGTTCATTAGAAACAGTGCACTAAATTTTCTCAAAAGCATACTATCGCTTCTAAACTATTTCTCCAGTGAGTCTTGCAAGCAACCCAAACCATTAATTCTTTCATTCCGCAATCCGATTCTTAAACTTATTTCCATTTCTTTTATTAATAAAAAGAGGTAGTAACTGTGGGCGAATTACTTAATAGTCGTTTATGCCTAGGGGAAAAACAATAAATCATTTTGCTAATTAATATTCAGTTTAATAGAAATTTTTGTTTGTATAACTACGTCATAGTAATTATAAAGAATCGAATATTGTCAGTTTAGTTGAGTAGAAATAGATTGTTGCTAAATTTTACAGTCAAGATTGAATAATTTGAATATTACGTTGTACAGTGAAGAATGTGTTAAGAGAAATCATATTATTTGGTCAAAACAGTCAAAAGTCTGATTCATTTGCAGTAAAGTCAATTAATTCATTTTTTTTGTAAATCCAAATTAACTTTCTTGTTGATTTTTGTAGATATCACCTTATTTCTCGTTAAATTTATTAAAAGTCTATTTGACGTTAGAACCAAAGCATTTATGTGGTTATCATTTCAAAGATATGCCTATTTCTTTAACCGTTATTAGCATACCTAGAAGAACTAGAAAAAGTTGAAGCACGGTTACATTGACCATCAGAAATTTTTATCTAAATTAACTCATTTTTTTTTAACTTTAAATTTTCCTTATTTGTTGCTTTTTAACTATTTTTGCTATCTCCACACACTTCGGTGACAAGATGATAGTCAGTGTAGCCAACTCAGCAAGCCATTAGCGAAAAATCTTTCTTTCAGCTTTGCAGCTTGTGAGATTTTTGCTCCGCATATTTAAATCACTTAACTATTAACTACGCACCTGTTTTCCTAGCGCCTTGGAGACACCGTTATGGGGAAACAGGATCGATTAGACATTAGGTCATCTTTCGTTATATATATATATATCATTTTTTTTAAATTCCTAACCATCTTAGCAAAACTGTATCTTTACCTTGGAGAACTGAAGTTCGAGCCCCGTGGAGTCAACTCCAATTCTCCAAACTCTCATTCATTTTTTTAAAATGTTATTTGTGTAATAGGCAGATGAGTTGCCACTCATCAGTACCATTCACTTTTCAAGTACAAGGTCAGGTATTCATTTTTCTGATGCATATTAGGCTCATCCGTGAGTGCCTTAATTATTCATTCTAGTGCAGATTAAATATGCAAATTAGAGAAGGAATCGAATTCCGAAAACAATACGTTTCATATTCTTCGTCGCCCAAATACGTAAGATCTGCTTATTCGTAATATCACGCAGTAATTCTATTTGGCAGCCCGAGCAGAAATTTTCCTTTAATTATTAGTAATTTTCTATCGTTGCAAAACTTAGCGCCCGAGACAATAGCACTATCATTACCAAACTTGGCTTCCAATACCGGAACCCCCAGTGTTACAGCGTTTCGGTGTAGGACGTTTTGGTGCACGGATGTCTCGGTGTAAGGACGTTTAGGTGTGAGGCTGGTTCGGTGTAAAAGTTCCAATGTTTACATCGAAATGTCCACTCTTCAAAATGAAAATTATTCGTTACGGAGAAATAAATTCATGAAGTATAAAATATAAATTAATAAATAAAAAAATTAAGTGCTGCTGTAATTGACAGGGGTTACTTATTTATAGTGGGTCCCCTCCCTTCACTCTATGTCAGAACTTCTTATATCCTCAAATGTTATAATTATGAATTGATTGGAAAAACGTTTTACGGTAATGATATATAGTAAAAAAAAAGTGTGTGATGTATAAACATTGTGTACACCACACACACCTTATTACGGCAATAACTGTGCACAAATCGCAAAATGCTGCACAATCTTTGAAAGGAAATTTTCAAACACAGGAGGTTTTTCTTCAAAATAACCGCTTTTATATCATGCATACCGAATAAGACTAGCAAATCTGGGAGAAGAAAACGATTATGAATCAGTGTTGGGATCTTAATTATATTATTACGGAGATGTAAATTTATGTTAAAGTTGTAGAGAAGGACAGTGTCAGAAAAATGTCTCAAGAAATTTTTTTAATGGCCTAAAGAGCACAAGAAGAGCCTGAATCCTACCAGTCGTTCCCGCAGAAATGTTTTATATTATGAGTTACTCTTTTGTTCTTAAAATAGGTTCAAAGTTGATGAAATGTGACCACTCCACGAAGCTAATAACAAAATGGACTTTGGATTAGACGCTTGAAGAACAATCTCTTGGAACCATGATCTCACAAGACTTGATGTTAATTTTTCCGGATTTGATGCTTTTACAAGGATGTTTACAAATTTAAAGAGGTTGTGTTGGACTACAAGACCAAATGTTCCATTGTTTTCCTACAAAACAATTAACAGTGGTGATAACAAAACACTATTTACAGAAACTATAGGCTGTATGATGTAGCTATGAGTCATAGAATTTACTGACTGCGCCACACTTTCTACTGTTTGTGTCCCTATAAACACTAGAGTACGTCCCGTCTGTATTTAAAAATTAAACCATATTGATCAGAGTTATAAATATTTTCTTTTCCAATAACATGTGTTGCTTCTTCTTCGCGACAAATGCATTGGTACTGACTTCTAACTTTTTGGGCTATAGATTTAATCAAACGTGCTGTTAAAATAAGTACAGAAAGGGGTTTCACGTCAGTGTGCACCTTCTCTCAGTAGTCCCTGCCAATTATAATTGTTCTTGGCTAACTGCAGAACATTTCAAACCAGAAGACTATTTGTAATAGTAATTATCATATTGGATCCGCCAATTTGAATTTTGTAATTTTAACGTCAGGTTCTGAATCACCTGTCCTAAAACCCCCTTGGCAGTAAGCTGGCCGTATCATTAAATCTTCTATTTTAATGATTATTTCCTGTTTATGCTTGGAGGCCACCTCTAACGTTCAAAGGGTGGTTTCTACCCTTAAATCCGCACCATTGCCAAAATAAAAAAAATACGTGACGATTATTTTTTGATATTCTACAAGTTTGCAAAGTTTCATTCAAATCAGTAAATTACACTTCCGTAAGTCTCCTTGTTAGTGCTGTTCAAATGGAACACATAAGTTAATTGGCGGACATGAAGTCAGAAAAAAGAAAAAAATACGCTGATGTTACGAAGAGACTGAGCAATAACAATGAGACTCAATTACAATATTAATCAGTTTACGCTATTGCAGAGTGGCTACACTATGACACTCCATGACTGTTCATTACAAGCATATGATTAATGCAATCAAATATTAGGCTATACACCGAAACGTCCTTTACAGCCAAGCGTCCTTACACCGAAACGTCCTTACACCGTAACGTCCGTACACCGAAACATCCGTACAACGAAACGTCCAGCACCGAAACATCCTACACCGAAACACCCTACACCGAAATGTCCTACACCGAAACATCCTAGACCCATATTTGAGATAAGAGATAAAAGTTTCCAGTAATTCTATCACAGAAATATTATCAACTCGTGTACAGCATTGCTTTTTTTTCACCTGACTCACTCAACATGGAGAAAGGTTCAAGAGATTGGATTCACAGAACGGTGCAAGAGCAATGACTATTATGGGAGAAAATGAACGGATTGGCATTTCTTCCCGCAACAGATGTGCATCAGGAATACAAGAGGCTTCGGAGGAAGAGCTGGAACTTCTGGACTATTTTGATAGTACTTAATTCAACAAGTTGAAGAAACGGTTTCAACTGAGCTACATCAAGATGCTGTGGGTCAACCACCAAAAAAGAAACTAAAAGAGTGTTTCAGATTTTGCAGAAACGGCTCCAGTCTTTGCGCATAACGTATAACACTGGAACTAAATGTTTGAAAAAAAATTGCTTGTTGTTTCCTATCATGTTATAATAGTAGAAAATCAACCTGTACAACACTTATTGCATTATAACAAGTTATATTTTTTTCTATTTTCTGTTCTGAAATTTTGAAAACTTAATATTTGTAAATAGTGATATATAAATCCATTAGCTACACGTTTTGCCTGTGCTTTTAACATTTTCTGAAGCTGACATTATGTTCTTTTATTATTGTTTGTTCTTGCGTCAAGTATCCGAAACTTCGATTTTCCAGAGTCGAACACCAACTGAATTGTTTTCCAAGTTTGATTAAGATAAGATTAGCTGTTTTGGTCGTTTACTTTGCCTCTACTTAGTTCAACAAAGGTGAAAAAATGGCCATGACAAAATTTCCTACATTCTAATATTTTGGTGACAAAATTACAGGTGACGAAATTACTATGTCAAAATTTCCGGTGACGAAATAACCTATATGCTAATATTGTGGTGACGAAATTACCGATAACGAAATTACCGTGACGAAAATTCCGGTGGCGAAATTTCCGGTGACGAAATTACCTAAGTTCAGAGGAAACACCTTGGCATATTTCTTCCTCGTTGGCAGCAACACGGTCGCATTACTAGGTGAAAGTCAGATGGTGCGAGGATGTTTCCTCTCGACGTTTCTCCCATTATGCGCTTGTTTCAATGGAGGCACAACCAACTCCTGTTTCCATTTCAAATTTTGCAGATGACCCCCGTTGGAGATATTCACGATACGCCACTGGTGTCGCTACTATTTTTATTGCATTCCACACATATGATTTAGTAGTTCATTTTTTTGTTTGACGGCTCTATGTGCATTATTAGCTGAGATAAAGGCCTGCTACGGGTACTCAGATACAAGTCTGCAACAACGCCTCTATAAATGGGAAGGAATATAACAAAGTTTGTCCTCTAAAAGTTGCATGGCATTTAATGTCCTTTTGAACGATTTCAACAGTTATACCACTTTGCATTGCAAATTTCGAAGTTGCTCTCCGTTGGAGGTATTCACGAGAAGCCACTGGTCACGCTACTATTTTTATTGCATTCTACACATACGATTTGGTAAGGCTCTACGTGCAATATTAGCTGCGATATAGGCCTGGTACATTCTTATTGAATCAGTGTCTAGTAGTAGTAAACCAGAAGGAGACCCGCACGCTGAGAATTAGTCGACAACGTATGGAACCGGCTGGGCTAGCCACTTATGTCCTATCCGTACCTCCTAGTGGTGCAGACTGGTAACTTCCTGTCCACGCTAAAACTTACAGGTTTCCCTAATGATAGGAAGGCGAACATGGAGGGCTATCACCAACATGCCTGGTAGGCACGGTGATTTTTGCCAAATACTGTACCTTCAACTTGTCTAAACAATCATGATAGGACACAATAAGCCAAGAAGACCTTTATTCTCCGAAAGCCGAATTGTGTCTGGGCAAGGCAACGTTCAGAATCACATGCAGGCAGAGGGTGCTAAGAATCTCCGGAGTTACGGACTAGGTTGCTATTTAAAACTGACCATGGCTATATACAATGCAAAATCCCTGGCTTCAGAAGCAAGACTCCAGGAGCTGGAAGAAGAGCTACAGAAAGTCAACTGGGACATCGTCGGATTGAGCGAAGTAAGAAGAAAAGGAGAAGAATTAATCGAATTGAAGAAATGACACTTATTCTACTACAGAGGATCAGAATGTGACAAGACTGTCGGAGTGGGATTTCTTATCAACGAAAAATTGAAAAACAAGGTCCTTGAGGTAGATAGTATATCTAGTCGAGTAGCAAGGCTTGAAGTCAAACTCTCCCAGAGATATACACTACAAGTGATTCAAGTGTATGCACCTACTACAAGCCATTCAGAAGAGGAAATGGAAGTGAAATATTTAAGTTTTACGTCCCACGGTTATGCCGGTTAGGCTAAAGGAGACGGTGATAATGAGAAATGAGTGAAATGGTGGAATGAAGAAAGTGGGAGGAAACGGGAGAACCCCGAGAATACCTACGAGCACGGTGTTTGTCCACCACAAAGTCCACACGGCGCGAGCTGAGATCGAACCAGGGACCCCAAGCACCGGAGGTGAACGCTCTACCACTGAGCCATCGCGCCCCCTAAGTGGAAATGGAAGATAGGTTGTTGCGGAAAAGAGTTGGAAAGACCTTCACCCAGCAGTGTATTGACAATGGTTGACTATATATCCAGTGAAACTTGTAGAAACCGGAACTTGAATAAAACGGAAATCTGTCTATAACGGAAACTCCTCACAGTCCTTATCGCTGTTATTCCTTCGAGTAAAATTCGGACCCACCGCCTTCTGTTTTATACAAGTTTCACTATATATATTAGCTAAAATGCTAGTTCTTCGCACAGTATGACGAAGTTTGTGCAAAATATTTGAATCCCCCAAATCCCCATATAATGCTCATTTCAAAGATTGATTACCCGGTTTATTTCGACTGAATCTATTCTTTGTTCATGTCATACTCACCATGACTTTTTAACTCCCCCCTCACTTTCCATACCAGTGAAGGCAGTATTTTACGGTAATGGCATTGGGAGTCACCATTCATCTCCGTGACCCCGAACACTAACATAAGAATTTGACACTAATACCAGTCATTTTCGATCAATCATTGTTCCAGATCAGAAGAAAAGCAACAAAACAGATTTTATAATTATCGAGGCATTTCTCTTCTGTCAACATCCAATAAATCCTCTTAAACATTGTATTAGCAAGATTGACTCCATACGCAGATGAAATTATTGGAGATTATCATAACGGATTTAGGTAAAATCTATCAACTATCGACCAGATATTTACCATTCGACTAATACTTGAAAAGAAATGAGAGAATACAACATTCTGGCACATAAATCATTGACTTTAGACTCTGGTAGGAGGGAAACATTGTACAACATGCTTACAGAATTTGCAATACCGAAAAAGTAGATTAATTAAGATATGTTTAAATGAATCCCAAAGTAAGGTTCGAGTAGAGAAATTCTTGTTTACAAGCTTTCACGTTGAGAATGACCTGAAACAAGGAGTGCGTTGTCGTCATTATTACTTAACTTTGTTCTGGAGAAACGATAAGGAAAATCAAAGACAGCAATCAGATCCTAGAACTGAATTGTATTTGCCAGGTTATGGCGTATGCTGATGATGTAGAATAATAGAAAGGAATGCAGAAATCTAATTACCGCTTGCAGGGATATAGGCTTAAAAGTAAATGCAGAGAAAACTAAATAAATGGAAATTTGTCGAGATCGTAATACTGCATTTTATGGATGCGTTGAAATACCAAATAATATTTTCTTTCGACAAAGTGGATACTTTCAAATATCTAGGATCATTATCAACAGACCAAAACCATAATCACTAAAAAATTTGATGTCAACTGAAAGCAGGGATTTCATGCATTATTCAGTTAAAAACCAACCAACCAACAACTAACTGGAAATCCAGTTACAGCTTTATAAAAATTCAGCGTAGCATAAGAACAAAATCTGCTTGTCTCATATGAGAGTAGGGATAGACCGTGTAGCCTAGATGTTGAAGTAGAAAATGTAGTAGGCGAGGATGATAAAGGATTTAGTATTCTTCGGGATGAGTTTGAAAAAGCTATATCCGAGATTAGGAATGGAAAGGCAACCGGAATAAATAACATACCAATAGAATTCATTAAAAATATAGGAGACAAGGGAAAGAAAGAATTGTGGCGACTATGCAATGAAATATATGAAACAGGAGAATGGCCAAAATACTTTCTGAAAACGATCATGATACCGATGGCTAAGAAATCGAACCCAAAGAGATGTGAGGATTATAGAACTATTAGTCTCATATCTCATGCAGCTAAAATTCTGCTCCGAATACTGAACAGAAGGTTATATGAAAGAACGAATAAAGAAGTTGAGGAGGAGCAGTTCGGGTTGAGAAGAGGCAAGGGCACAAGAGATGCTATTGGATTATTAAGGGCGATCGGTGAAAGATTTATAGAAAAAGGGAAAGAGGCGTATGTTATATTTCTTGATCTAGAAAAGGCATTTGACCGCGTGAATTGGGAATTGTTGTTGGGAGTTCTAACAAAGATAGGGTTGGAATGGAAAGATAGAAGACTCATAAGAAACTTACACATGAACCAACAAGTAAGTGTTAGGATAGGGGAAGAACTGACGGAAGAGAGTACAATTGGAAGGGGAGTTCGACAAGGATGCTGCCTCTCGCCAACACTATTTAATGTCTCTCTAGAAGAGATAGTGAAAAAGAGCCTACATGAAGATGATGGTATTTCGGTAGGAGGTAGAATGATTAGATTAGGGATGTGCACGAGACAAGATTTGAGACTGTCTCGACTCGAAAATGTGCTGTAAAAGTGATGTCTCGACTCGAAAAATATATATTTTTCTATTGGAAGAGCTGTGTCTCGACTCGAATTTTGTCAGGAAAATTCTGTCTCGACTCGACTCGAACGCATCCCTAGATTAGATGCATAAGATTTGCAGATGATATAACGCTTGTTGCAGAATCTGAAAAGAAAATCAATAAAATGTTACAAAAAAAGAGAAAGGGCTTTGAAGAATATGGGATGAAAATAAATGTTAGAAAGACAAAAGCCATGGTGATTGGAACGAAGGGGTCTGTGTCAAATATAAAAGTAGGAGGGGAGAAAATAGAACAAGTGAATAGTTTTCGATATCTGGGTAGTATTCTTAGTAATAACATGAAGTGCGAACGTGAAATAAAAGCAAGGATAGGGATGGCGAAGGAAGCCTTTAGGAAGAAGAAAAGTCTGTTTTGTGGGACCTTGAAGAAAGAGTTAAGGAAAAGACTCATAAAATGTTTTGTGTGGAGTGTTGTATTGTATGGGGCGGAAACGTGGACACTACGTAAAAATGATGAAAAACGACTGGAAGCCTTCGAAATGTGGGTGTGGAGAAGAATGGAAAGAATTGGTTGGGTCGAGCGCAAAATGAATGAGAGAGTGTTAGAAATGGTGGGTGAGAAAAGAACACTTTTAGATATTATTAGGAAGAGGAATCATGCCTGTTGTGCTGTATGGTTGCGAAACATGGTCACTGACTCTGAGGTAATATCGCAGACTGAAAGTATTTGAAAACAAGATTCTTAAACCAATATTTGAACTCCAAAAGGAACGGGAATGGGGAAAGGCGGAAATTTCATAAAGAGGAACTGCATAATTTTATACCGTTTACCAAACATTGTTAGGGTCATCAAGTCTAGGAGGCTCAAATGGTTAGGTTATGTAGCCAGAATGGAAGAAATTAGAAACGCTTTCGAAGTTGTAACTGGAAATCCAAATAGGAAAATGACCGTTAGGAAGACCAAGGCACAGATGGGAGGACAATATTAAAATGGTTCTCGCAGAGATTCAAATATAAGGTAGAAATCAATTGAGAGCTTTTGTAAACGCAACAATGAGCCTCCTGCGTCCATAGGCGTGCTACATTAAGTTGTTGATACATTTAGCTTCTTTTTATTTGACAGAAATGTTATTACAGGAACTAAAAAGTTTTTCTGTAGTAAAGAGGATCTAGATTCGAGATTAGCTATTTACGTTAATACTAAAACAAATTTGGTGGTGATTTTGATATAAAATGGCACCCATACTTTCTTTCAAAGTCTCTGTCTCTCTCTCTCTCTCTCTCTCTCTCTCTCTCTCTCTCTCTCTATATATATATATATATATATATTATATATATATATATATATATATATATATATATATATATATATATATATATATATATATATATATATTCCCGTTTGTATGGGTGCCCTTTTAGTAGACTTGTCCACCGCCCTCATTAGTATCCCAGCACGGCCCTGGTTCATACATACGTATTTTTTTTATATACAGTACATCCATGTTTATCCAGATTATCTGGGACCAAAGGCAATCTGGAAAATCGAAAATCTGAATAATCCTGATAATATGGATAATAAGCAAAACAAATCCTGAGTCAATTCACTTCAACGTCTTGTGAGTAAAGCTTTCTAAAACTCGATAAGAATCATTTTATGTACAGTATTACCATAATTTACTGTGAAATCTATACACGAACTGTACATTTAATCAAAACAAAAAGAAAATGTTTGTCATACTTATGGTTACGTTCTTGCTATCATAGTTAAAAATTATTATCTATGTGAACATTAAATTTTAAAAAGTTTCTACAAATCCGGTTTGGATTATCCGGAGATCCGGGTGAACGAGGGCCGGATAAACGAGGTTGTACTGTACGTAGATTAAAAACTTCAAACTTGTTAAGACATTATCTATACATATAAAAAGGATGTATGTATGTATGTATGTACGTTCGAGCATAACTCTCGAATGCTTAGAGCAATTTCAACCAAACTTGGTACAAGTATTACTTACAGTGAGGAAGCAAACACTATGGGCGAAAAATACCCCTTTCATCCCTAGGAGGGTCGCAGGAGGATGATATGTAAAAAAAAAATAATGTATTTAGGTGTGTCTGTATGTATCTATATATTGTCCAGCATACCTCTGGAACGCCCGGAGCAATTTTAACGAAATTTGGTACACATATTACTTATAACCAACACAAAATGTTGTAGGGGTGAGATACCATCCCCAAGAGGTCACAGGGAGATGACATATACAAATAATCGAAAATGACAGGTATTAGTGTCGATTTCTCAGTTTTCGGGGTCACGGCGATAAATGGTGACAATCCAGAAAGCGTTTCAGTCTCAGTGGAGGTCAGATACCCCTACCATCTCTAGGGGGGTCACAGGGGAAATGACGTACAAATAATCGAAAATGAGCGATATTTGTTTGGAATCCATGGTTTTCGGGGTTGTGGAGATGAATGGTGCCAAACCCGATGGCGTTTCTGTCCAAATGTGGCTAATAAACCCCTATCAAACCTTCGGGATCACATGGGGGATGACATGTATAGTCGGTATGAACCGTAATCAATTATTGAAATGTATATTGTTAGGGTAGTTGGGAGTTCAAATATTTTTATAAACCTGATCTCTCCGTTCGAAGGACGGGCATTTCAGCTAGTTTAACCAATAAAATACAAACCAGGGACATACACAGGCGATAGGTTCTGGTGGTCCGGACTCAGATTCCCCCCCCCCCCCAAAGCTGATTTTCTGTGAATTTAGTCTAATTTTAGGAGCGATTTTACAAATTTTAAAATTCTTTATTCTCAAATTGAAATTGGACCCCCCTCTAGAAAGAAATTGCTGTGTATGCGCCTGATAAAAACAGTAGAGGGAAAGTGGGTTGGATTGATTGTAACTCTCGTTTTAAGAGTGATTCGTGCAATTAAATAGGGATATTCATTGGTTAACCTCAATTTAGGTGACAATCATTTTCTCCTCTGCATCGATCGGCATCAGATTGATAAATTTCGGAATAAATTCCAGCGAAAAATTCTACGGGTGCTGAACGCCTATCAAAAATCCTCTATAAATGTTTGATCCTAGAAGCACCCATCTAATTAGTTAATTATTAGTGTTTAGCGTTTCTTTCCAGCACCGAGGCTATATATAAAACTTGGACCTACAGTTTGAGATGGGATCCGAACTACCGCAATGCGCTTAAACTTAAAATCTCTCCCACTGGGAATCGAACCCAGGACTTCCTGTGTGGCAGATATATCCTAGGCACTAGACCTGTCTCAAATCCAGTCTCATGTGTAATTATAATATGCGCTTATCCTAGACACTTTTGTCTGATTATCAAATGAAAACCATCGGTTAAGTTGAAAATTACGTATGTGTATACAGTTACTGTAAGCAGTAATGAAAGTGATGTTTAATTTTGTATAGGTGAAAATTCTTTGTATCTCCTTAACATGTACAACGATATGCTCAAAACATATTTCTAACGTTAAATAAACCACCTGTAGACCTTTTAAACATGTTTTATATTTAACTCAATAGTCGTAACAAGGTACAACACTTTTTTAGTAAAAACACTGTATACGATGTGAAGTTTCAATACTATAACAGTATCTTCATCAGACTTAAACAAAGCTATCTAGTGTTTTTTTTTTGGGGGGGAAGACCCTGCTATGATCCAAGCTTCCAGCAAGTGCGCCTTGTGGACAAACATCGTGTAGTTTTCTCTAGTTATTTCCGGCTCCTCTCACTTTCTTCATTTCACTATTATCGTCTTTTTTCTTAAATTTGTTACATAACAGTGTTGGGCAAATTTCAATTGAATTAACAATTAACAATTAATCTGTAAATTTAATTGTTAATTGCAATTGACAATTGAAGTAAGTAATGGTTAATTGTTAATTGCAGTTGGCCATTAATAATGGAGAATCAATTGCAATTAATCAATTGATTGAAAGTAATTGCAGTGGAAAGTAATTGCAATTGAATTCAGTCATTCAATTGCAATTGAAATCAATTGGCAATTAATTCAATTGCAATTGATTTCCACAGCAATTACTTTCAATTGATTGATCAATTGCAATTGATTTTCACTGATTAATTTTCAACACTGTAGTTCAGAGAGGACGTGGAACAATGAAAACTTTAGCCACGACCAATTGACTCACCACCCATCGTGACCCACGACCCACCGTGACCTACTCCGACCCACCACGCACCATGAACCACTCTCACCCACTGTGACCCACAGACCCACCAAAAGCTATTGTCATCAACTCTGACCCATGATTCACGCCCTCTTCTCTACTGACTAAAGAGTTTAAACTTGTAATAAAACAAGCCTATGAAATTATCACTCATCAGAGTTTGAATTTCTACGATCAATCGCTCAAGCACCGCTCTATTACAATAACGGCGGATCTGACCTTTCTAATATAAATAAAATAAAGAGTTTGCGTCTGTCTGTCTATCTTTGTGCGGCCTGTGGACCAGATGAGTGGACCGAATCTTTTCAAAATTTAGTCACGGGTAGCTTGGTCTAGACCCCAGATCAAGATGAAGAGTTTTTTTTTTTTCAAATTTTGAACTAGGGGGTCTCAGGGGGACATTTACCGGGTCCGGCCTCGGGACCAGACAAGTTGACCGAGAGTAACCAAGTTTTGGTCACGGGCACCTTGGTCCAGGTTCCACACCAAGGAAAAGCGTTTTTGACAAAATTCGAACCAGGGGGTCTCAGGGAGGCGTTTACCGAGACATGTAAAAGTAGTAGAAAATGACCGATATTAGTGTCGTTGTCATAGTTTTCGTGGTCGCTGAGATCAATGGTGAAACTCCGATCGCATTAACTTCCAAATTCACCCTATTCGGCTGCGGGATGGGGGTCAACGGAGAGGGGAGAGGGATACTGAAACGTAAAAGTAATCCAAAATGACCGATATTAGTATCAAATCCATAGTTTTCACGGTCGCTGAGATCAATGGTGACACTACCATTAGCGATGACTTTCAAATTCTTCCACCGTTGTATGCGGGTCTTAGATCACCAGAGGGGAGAATCCTGAGACATGTAAAAATAATTGAAAATGATCGATATTAATGTCAAATTCGTAGTTTTCGGGGTCGCTGAGCTCAATGGTGAAACTCAAGACCGCGTTTACTTTCACAGTTAGCTCCCATTAGCTAAGGAACGGAGGCATTATAAAGGGGATCAAGAGACATGTAAAAATAATCCTTAATGACTGATATTAGTGTCAAATCCGTAGTTTTCGCTGTCGCTGAGATGAATGGTGATACTTCCACAGGCGTTGACTTCTAAATGCAGCCCCCATCGGCTGCGGGCCAAAGGCGTTTTTTTTTTTAAATTGGAACCAGAGGATAATAGGGGCTTTACCGGGATATGTAAAAAGTAGTAGAAAATGGCAGATGTTAGTGTCACATTCATAGTTTTCGCGGTATCGGCTGGGGGCCAGAGAAGATTTTTTTCACAATTTGAACCAAGGGGGTCTGAGAGGGCGCTCACCGGGACATGTAAAAGTAGTAGAAAATTACCAATATTTGTGTCGAATGCATATTTATCAAGGTTGCTCAGATGTATAGTGACATCCTCAATAGTGTTTACGTTCAAATTCAGCCCCCATCGGCCTTCCCAATGAAAACACATGTACGTTGTTGGATATATATTCACACAAAATATATCCAATTTTAGAAATGTTTCTTAATTGTTCTCTCGTTGTTCAGTTTGTTTACGTTGATATTTTATCTGATCCGTGAGAAGAACGGGCATAATAGCTAGTGCGAAATGATAAAGTGTTTGTCATGGACCAAATTACAATAAATTCAATTATATAGTTAATTATTATAATTATCATTGATAATTATTTCCTTGCTACCGTTTTCTAAGCCTATTTCCACGTTTTTTGAATCAATGGTAGTGGGTCAAAATGGGCATTCAATGTGGTAAGAAAAATGACCCACTATCCCACCAATATCCCACAGTCACTTTTTTCGCATTGTTTAGTGCATGTTTTGTACCGTTTCTGTGCATATTTTCACGTTTTGTACGCCACCGAAACTGGGTCAAAGAGGACCTAAAATATGGCAGAAAAAGACATATCCATCCCACATTCAAGGACCATTTTGACCCACTTCCACTGATGCACAAAACGTCGAAATAGGCGCACAAAAAGGTACGCAATGTGAAATTAACGACCTCGAAATTCGATAGTGGCGGAACTGAAAATGAAATTAAATCTTTAAGTTTTACGTTTCTCGGTTATGTCGGTTAGGCTAAAGGAGACGGTGTTGATGAGAGATGAGTGAAATGAAGAAAGTGGGAGGAAATGGGAGAACCCCGAGAAAACCCACGAGCACGGTGTTTGTCCACCAGAAAGTTTACACGGCGCGATTTGGGATCGAACCAGGGACCCCAAGCACCGGGGGTAAAAGCTCTACCGCGCCCCCAGTGGCGGAACTCTTGGTCATTTTCGTCTGATCTTGGAAGCCCATTTTGACCCACTTTCGGTGACGCACAAAACGTGGAAATAGGGCACGAAACGACACGAAACATTCACTAGTCGATGCGAAAGGAAGGACCTCGAAATTCGGTAGTGGCGGAGCAGTGGGTCATTTTCGTCCTACCTTCGAGGCCCATTTTGACCCTCTTCAAGTTACGCACAAAACGTCGAAATAGGCGCACAAAAGGGTACGTGATGTGAAATTAACGACCTCGAAATTCGATAGTAGCGGAACTCTTGCTCATTTTCGTCCCATGTTGGAAGCCCATTTTGACCCACTTCCGGTGACGCACAAAACGTGAAAATACGCGCTCAAAACGGCAAGAAACTGGCACTAAACGATGCGAAAGAAGCAACCTCGAAATTCGTTAGTGACGGAACAGTGATTCATTTTCGTCCCACCTTGGAGACTCATTATAACCCACTTCCCATGACACACAAAACGTGGAAGTATACACACAAAACGGCACAAAACGATGTGAAGGCAACGACCTCGAAATTCATTGGTGGCGGAACAGCAATAACTTGTTCCGCCATATTGGTAGGCCCATTTTGACCCACTTCCGGTGACGCACAAAATGTAGGAATAGGCTCACAAAGGTACACAAAACACGCACAAAAGATGCAAAACAATGTACCTCAAAATTCGTTGGTGGCGGAACAAGTTAATGACGCCGTGAGCACCAATATAAATATACCATCAAGGCTGAGAACTGCATGGTCTAATTTTTTTGGCCAAAGTAGAAGCTCAACCGGAATAGTGATGTCCGGCTATACTCTGACTCCCTATTGTATACATGACGGGCATATAGAGTTCTTTCGAGGGGGATAGAATAATAAACATAATCCGCCTTATGCATAGTCGTTTTGACAAATGATTAGCGTCATGCTAAACGCCCGACTTTTGCAGGAAGCATATGTAAGTCGAACGCTTTAGTATGGCACTAATCACACGTCAGAAGGACTCTGCATATGGCCCAAGATATTTAAAAAATGCTTAGTTTCACGGCTTTCTTTCCGGGGGGAGAAGGGATGGTAGTTATCCAGCATTTCTTATAAGTACCTTTTTTGAAATATGTAAAACAGTAACAAGTGGACAACACAATATACACATATCTTCTTATCTTCAGTTTTAATTGCTGATTTCAATTGCAATTAACAATTACAAGTTTCAATTGTCAATTGCAATTAACAATTAAATGTTTCAATTGCGCTCTTTGCGATTGACAATTAACAATTAAAAGTTTCAATTGCCTGGTGACCAATTAACAATTAATAATTGACGAAAAATTAATTGCAAATTTTATGATTGAATTCAATTGCAATTGAAATTAATTGTCAATTACAAATTGAAATCAATTGCAATTGAAATCAATTGCAATTGATTTTCAGAGCAATTACTTTCAATTGATTGATCAATTGCAATTGATTTCAATTGATTTTGCCCAACACTGTTACATAATCACTGGAAAAAAAATCAAAATATTGTTTCTACTCTTTCTACATCCCGTGGTGTAGGCCAATGTTGTGGTTGCAATGAGGTACCTAAAAGAACACCAAAAGCGATTCTACTAATGTAATGTCGTATAATGCATTGCCCTTCTTCCTAAGGTGCCTCTATTGGCATGCAATAGGTTGTAATTACTTTATCAAGAACGTGGTATGTATAAGCTTTAATGTATGACATTTTAAGGAACATACGTAAGACACTATAATATTTATACATGTCATTAAAGTATGTAATTGTGACTCTATATTATGTTTGCAATTGTAAAAAAAAAGTACATTATATATCTAAAACAAGGTGACTGAATGAGAAATGGAAGAAGAATACATGTTGATTTCGAAGTTACGACTGCTTACTTTATAAATTTATAGTTTATATCTATTCTCAGGTTATCGAAATGGCTAATGAAAAATATATAACTACAGTAGTTATGCAAATCAAAGAAATATGAGTCGAAATGTTAAGTTTTGTGTAAATAAGTTTATAGTTATAAATAAATTTATAAGTACAGAAAAAGGAACATGTCATACGAATAGTTATTTTAGAGAACCTAACCTATTCATTGAAAACCATAAAGTGAAAATTGTAAGAGAATAACACTCACCCGAATAATAAGAGAATATATATATACTGTATTATAAGTAGGCAACTTGTGATACTTTTATTGAAGTTATAGCATTTGTTCCAAAGGACGAAACTGAACATGCCCATGAATATATTATAATGAAAGAAATACAAGAGAATATGAAGATAAATATGTGAGTAATGTTCGTCGGTCACATGGCAGAGGGGCGTAAGTTGCATTTTTAATTTTGTACAGGAGAGAAGAGAAAAGATTTTGCTTGATTTGAATCTCTCGGTACTCTCTCAGAATAGAAGCAAACTCAAAACTTTTTTGTTATTTTGATATTTGAGGTCAAAGTTTATTTATTATGCCTTTTATCATGTGCATTTTCATACATAACATTTTTATTGAATTTCTACATGTTAGTGTCGTACATACGCACTTATGTCATAAACAATTTATTTCCAACAAAGTACTTAAATGAATTTCTACATACCGCTGTTGTTTACTTACGCAATAATAAAACAGTATACACAATGATACAGTATACACAATGAATTAAAAACACAATTATAACAGTAGTCCTTTCCGTCAGTACTTTTTTCTATCAGAGGAATAGTAATTTTTCTACATTGGACTTTACCACGTTCTGTTTACACAACCAAGATAACGATATTCAATATTTTTTTTCATACATAGAGATGCAATAGTGAGATTCAATAGTGCTAATTAATTTTTACCCATAACAAGATTAATTCCAATCTTCATTAGCTATTTCAGATTACGCACAAGTACTTTTACTGAGTTCCCGAGTAGGAAATCTCTAAGTAGTCCTTAGCGTAATCGAATGTAACAGGATTTATGGAAAAGCTGTGATACTCTTACAGGATTACTTTAGTGTTACAGAGTTTCATTAAATCATTCTTCATTTCCTTGGAAATTGGTAGCAGTCCTGAGTACAGATGAAAAGGATTGTATTTCTTTCTAGGTGTTCGGAAAGATCTTGAATGTGAGGATTCTCTGAAAGGCTCTGTCATCCTTTCCTTGAAGAGAATCTTATTTTCGTATTTTGTGAATCTCAGCCATCTTAACTTTTGCCATGGAAAAGTAACACCGTTCTGATCTTCGAATGTAGCTAACTTATAATAGCTTTTTGCTGCATCAAAATTATAGAAATCTTCTGTTGTCATCGAATGTTCCGTGAATGGCTACAGCTTTCGTCTTGCCATCTTAGCAACTATACACCAATCAGAAGGTGTATAATTATCTATGTTCTTCTTTGCGCGTTCTATAACTCTATGCATGGAATCAGCTTCCATCTGAGTGTGTTCTGGTTCAAGAAACTTGTGGTCAATACAGGTTACACTTGTATTATGGCTGCATACATACACATTGTTGCATTTTCCTTGTTCAAATTCTGTCCACTACAACAGTCTGAATACATCGTCACTTGTTTACTCCAGGAGGTAAATTTCGCAGGAGGCAATGCAGAATGCAGTAGAATGCAGGAGGCAATTTCATCAGGGCCTCTCTTACCCCTTGTTTCATCCCATATGTAACAAACCCCTTCGCGCGTGGCTAGATTGTAGATGGTGAGGTTGTAAACATTAAGTTTACGAACATAATACATAACACCCGTTTTACGTGAAGGCGTTGTCAAGACTTGTTTGAGATCAAAACAGATAGCTATATGAGTATCGTCTTTTGTTGCTTTTTCTTTGTCTTTTTGCTCTTCTTACCTTGCTTCTTTTCTTTTCAAATGTTATTCATAAACCAATTTCTCTCTTTCTTTTTCCTCAGAAGACAAATTTTTAAAACTGACAAGTTTTATATTGATCTTTCTTCGGCTTGTGTATCTTGATATTCATTTCTTTCAGAATTTTCCAGTATGAAGTAAGCCCCATCACATTTCCAGGTGAGACTTTCTTCTCCTTGCAGTATTCCTTATAAAGGTTGTAAAGCTTCACATAAGACAGTCCTGCCTCAACATAATAATAGCAGGTTAAGATCGACAATAATGAGAGTCAACTCGGGACATCGATACCACATGCTCTTTTACAATATTTTTGACTGCTGATGTTAAACTGTGTTTCGGTTTGTGTTTCCCTCGAAGCTCGTGACCTGTACTTCCCGAAGAAAGCCCTTTCTGCAAAACGAAACGACACACTTTATCACCAACGTCAAGAGTACAAAGAAAAAACTGCTTGCAAACTTGTATCATTTTCCCATGGATAGTTAAATAATAGTCAACTGTGTATTGCCTTCTGGAAGTGGTGATATATTTTCCGCGTAACTTTAACCTTCGCTTCATGTGACGCAGAAGATAATCTCTCTGTCTATGTATGTCTCCTAGTTTCCAGTATAAACGATGCACAAATTTCCAGGTTTTTTTCTTTGATAATTTGTTACCAACTGTACACGCATCTACATGAAAAATTGGGTACTCTGCGCGAATCACGAATTTTGCCAGCACTGGTAACATATTTCTTACACAAATTACGATTAAGTTTGGCTTTCTTCTTCTTCCAGTTCATGGGATTCGTATGTCCCTTGCTTTGGATGCATGTGATGATTTTGTGGCCACATTTATTTCTATTAGCATTTCATCATTTGAAGTACTTTCACCTTTGTCCACCTCAAAATCCAAGTCGGCATCGCTATCGTACGATAGTCTAATATCAGCAACGGAGTGTCCAGAGTCGTCTGTCTCCAAAAGCCTGAATATTTCCTAATCCGATAGCGAAACACCGTCCATCCTGATCACTCTCTTCATCTCAACTACAAGATCATACACACTGTAAAACTTAAGAAAGGCCAATAATGCCATAAACTGCAACATTATTTAGTTTACTTATTCACCGCCTACAATAAAGCATTGGAGAAAAAATATATAACGTAATGTGGCTTATTTTGAAGTCGCAATTGCTTTAATATGGATCTGAATTCAACTTACGCCCATCCATTGTATGTTCGCTCAGATTTACGTTTCCTGCAATGTGAATATATTTCTGACATAAATTCGTAAGTGAACATAAACCTTCCTGTCATGAACAACTTTGTGAAACATGTCTTCCAAACTTTGAACTGAAAATCCGTTTTTATTGGGAATTAACTTACATCAATTTGCCAGGTGCAAGAATGTAACTTAAGGGATTCAATGAGCGAAAAAAATGCATTTTTTAAAAAAATGTCACGGTAGAGACGATTATTTAATCTTAAAAAGAATGTAAATGTATGTCGAGGAAATATTATCTTTTAAAGGACAAACTGCGTTTCTTTACTAATATGACCACAAAGGGTGTAACCGTAGCAAATATTGTTGGACAAGTCTTTTGGGAGCCAGTTTATTTCTTTTCTTTATTTTGTTTATTCAGTTATGAGTATTTCAAGTTTGAAGTTACCGACGAAGTGCCTGTGGTGCACCATCATGTAAGTAGCCCACTATGAGAGGGATACACTTTACACAAAAGCTCTTTCAATTTTCAAAGGGCCGGTGACACTTCCATAATGTATCTGGGTCACAACAACCGATTTTGATGAATCTTGGTAGACTAATAGAACACTTTGCAAAACTACTGTAACTAGCAGGAATTTGTCGAAAAAACTGTAGTTTCTGAGATACAGTCGATTCATTAAAGACGAAATTTGTCGTGATATCTCGAGAACGAATCCACGGAAAACAAGCAAACTTTGCAAGCCATAGTAGATACATGATAGCTTTAAAAAAAAATAAAACGAATTGTTTGCACCTGCGCAAAACTGCGCATAATGCGAAAATAATTGTGCGCATTGAACGTGAAGACTGCGATATATTTTTCTCTTGCTTAGTTTGAACTACATGACAAGTATAACATAATGCAAGAAAAAACTAGACTCAAAGGTGAGCGTTTTCAACCAATTCAGGTGAGAAGATGTTAGGGTGGTCTGGTCCCGGACACCCGTCTCTACTTACGCACTTTGTCTGGCTTCTCAGTCATACATTTCCATTACACCTGTGTAGAAGTCATATAGTTAACATTAATAGTCGCCATATTCGGGTGTAGTGATATCAAGTACTGTAAGTCTTCAATGTTACACTACAGTAACACAGTATTAAGAGAGCGTAAGGAAACACTTTCAGGCCTATAGACGCAGTCTATTCGAACACATCAGTGTGATGCAGGCATCAATGCTTCAAAGAAAAGTGTCAAAATCATAGGTCACAGGGTTTACTTATATATAGTAGTATGGCCATGAGACGAAACCTTTGGTGTTGTCTCATCTCGTCGCGTGAAACAGTCTCGTCGCAAACATGAGATGCTGGTGTCGTCTCGTGTCTTTGTCTCGAAGCCTGTGCCTGGTGTCGTGTCGTCTCGTAGAGCATTACGAGACAAAACTCATGATAAAATTGAAGGGAAAACCGACTATATGCTAGTCGTGACCCGAACAAGCCTGCGTAATTACCGTCGCGGATCTCTTACATCAGCCTTTGCTTTATACAACTGGGTAGTATTGCTACGAGACGAGGCGGGATATTGGGGCTGTCGTATTTTGTCTCCTTACAACACTCTCGCGTGTCTCGTCTTTCAAATAATAGACAGGTTTCGTCTCGAAGTGTTTGCTCGTTGTCGAGACGAGACGAGACATGAAAAAGGTTTCGTTTCGTGGCAACATTAACTATATATAGGTAACCCTATGGGCTATGATTTTGGCATGTTTCTTTGATGCATAGATGCCTGCATCACCCTGATGTGTTCCAATAGACCGCGATCATAGGCCTGATAGTGTATCCTTACGCTCTGCGCAGGTGCAGACAATTCGTTTTAATTTCATTTCAAAGGTATCATGTATCTACTATGGCTTGCAAAGTTTGCTTGTTCTCGGTGGAACCTTTCCCGAGATATCACGACAAATGTCATTTTTAATGAATCGACTGGCTCTGAATCGAATCTAAAAAACTACAGCTTTTTCGACAAATTCCTGCTAGTTACATTAGTTTTGCAAAGTGTCCTATTAATCTACCAAGTTTCATCAAAACCGAGGGTTGTGGCCCAGACACCTTATGGATGTGTCACAGGCCCTTTAAAAGTAGTGGAAGAAATAATAAAAAAGGACTTGAACCATATAAATATTGTTACTTTACTATTTCAACAAAAACAAAGTTACAACTGTGCTGACGACCTTTACGGGGATGGAGATTTCACAAGTTTGGTTGGACCTCTCATAGAATTTGTGTAAAAGACCATAAAATCTACGAGCAGCCCTGTCTATGGCTGACCTAATTCATTAAGCGGATGTCAGCTTCTTTTTTTATATTTTCGAAATAAACCAATATATGTATTCCTTATTATAATAGAAGAATGCAGCTGGTAATCAGTTAATAATAAAAAGTATTCAATGAGAAGCTATAATCTTTAACAGAAAATGGATAAGGAAAGTAAGAAGAAATGTAATTATTATAGCAATAATAACATCGTTAATAAGTAAGCAGTAGTTAGTATAATCATGACTTGTTTACAAACACGTATCTTGAGATCTTTTTTGAGTACTATATTTAGAAAGTTTAGAATATTTAGTTATTTTTCGTATACACTGTAAAAAATTTAGCCTTCAATTTACTGACCGATTACCGTCAACTCTCGCTGTCATCCGATTACCCTAAATTTTACGGACCACCGTTTTTTCATAAAAACGGCAGACCGTATATTTAGAAGCAAAATAATATTGACCGTGTTTAGAAACAAATTTGGTACCGTATATTTTACGGTAATATAATAACACACCTGTTTTTTTTTTAAAAAAAAAAGCACAGGTGTGTTATTACCGTACAAGATTTACGGTAATTATCACACCGATTCCCTATCTAGAGGTCCTTGCCGGTCCAGCGTGCCCTCTTGCTAGATCCAGTAAGAATTCTTGCTGGGCAATATATATTGACCCAAGTTTCATCGAATTGCTGGAAACTGTATCAGTACACACACTAGCTAGCAATAACACAAGGCCGCATAGGTTCTGTTGTTTTTATAATTTTGGGTGTTTTATATGTATTTGAACATGCTGAAACCGAAACTGGCACTAGTTTTCTCATATCACGTAAGAATTTCTCACAATTCACGATTTATATATGTTGATTGCGGTATGCATGTTTAAGCGTAATTCAACTGATTGACGCTAGATGTCACAAGTACGTAGTGAAATTATCCAGGCGGTAATAAAAATGAATATGTTTTAAATGTAAGGAAGTTTAATTCAACTAAATTAACTAAAATTTTGCCTGCATGAATATTTAAAATATTTCTACATCAAACCTTGTTATCTCATTTCAAATAAATTTAATATTTAATTATTGCAAATCTTAAATGTGCTTCAATAGTATGAAATGTTAATATCTTTGGTTAGATCTCTCACATACTTTTCCAGAGCTTGCTCTGAAGCGTTATCAAGTGCATGATAACGAGTTTTGAACTATCCTTCCCGTTCCACATCCTGAGCTTCTTGTCTGTCTCTTTCTTGAGATCCTCTCGTCAGACTTATCCAGTCAAGGGCGGTCGGATCTACGGATCGAGCCAGAGGGGCTGCTCCACCTGGACAGCTATCCAAACGGGTTGTCCTACCTTCATCATCTCATTCATCACTCTCTCATTAGTCAGGGTCACGGCTTACTACTTTCCCGGTCTGCAAGATGGCGGACCCACATGCTTCGGGTGGACCCATAGTGGATGGTCGACACACTAATCTACCACCTGTTTTTCTACCCCCTCCCTCCTCTTCGGCCACGAAGGTGGTCAAGCGGAAGGATACGGGGAATAGACAACGCACTCAATCGGGCAGTTCAACTGCTTCTACGACATCAAACGTTTCCACGCGGTCCAGATCACCACGAAGCAAGCAACTCTATTCTGATACTGTAACGCAGCCTCGCCATCAGGCGAAAAAGCAGCATCGAGATAAGCTATCAGATTCTTCGGATATGGATGCAGCCGATGACCACACTGCTAATGAAACCAACCATACTCAGTCATCATTCATGAACAATCACATCTCTCCGGATAAGCCCTGTCTTCACTCATTTCTTCTTCAACAATATGATACAAAGTTCAGCAACGAAAAGTTCATCACAATTCAACTCCGAAAATATCTACCTAGCATATCTTTAACAGAAGTCATTAAAACCAGGAACGGATACATCTTCAAATCGCAAGACCCACAATTCGCCACTACAATCCGGAATAAGGCTTCATTCGAAATCTTCGGCAAACAGGCTATCCTCACCTCCCTCAGCTCAACTCGACGCAAACAAGCACCTCCACCAAAACGGCCTCCACTACTCTCAGTAGTGATTCGAGGAGTTGACCCAACCTACAGTGATGAGGAGATTCATGAGGAACTTCAATACGAAGGACATATCATCAGCAAAGTCATACGTATTCGAAACAATTCTGGTCCCACTTACATGGTACGTGTCCTCACTTCATCTTAAGACACCATCGATAACCTCCTCACGGCAGGGGCGCTTATCTATAAACGTAAACATCGTGTCGAACCATCGCGTTCTTCTCCACCTTTGCCTCTCCGGTGTGAAAAATGTCAGGTATACAACTCTCATCATACTTCTCAGTGTACAAACTCTACTGTCTGCGGTTACTGTTCAGGGCCCCATCAAACTCGCATCTGCCCAAATATGCAACAGCCTCCGAAATGCCCCACGTGCAATGATCAACATCCCGCATATAGTTATAAATGTAAAGGCAAACCTACAGCTCAAGAATCTCATCCAGAGCTTGTTGTACCTTTACGGGCAGCAGAACAGACCGCTTCTACCAACCGCACCGTTGACGATCCTGTCACCGTTAGCAAACTACTTGAATTCATTGCTCTGACATTACAAAATATCCATCCATTCCAACGTCAACATGTTCTTCAACATATCATTAATTCCGCCAAATCTACTTTTCATGTGTCATTATACGCTACATACTCCAACAACTACGTTCACTTCCACACCACCAAACTCGAAACAGCAGTATAATTCTATCAACTATGGATATCATTTTCTTATTTCTCAATATCCGTTCTCTTCTTAAAAACAAAGCAGTATTTGAGACTCTCTTACTGGAAGAAAACGTTACAGCATTTCTGTTAAATGAAACCTTTCTGAAGCATTCTACCTCCTGCACTATTCCGCGCTACACCTTATTACGTCATGATAGTCTCATCCCAGCAAACAGAGCCAACGGAGGCGCTGCGATAGGTTTTCGTCATTCAATTCCATTTCGATCACACCAATCTCCTGTATTACATATCCCCGAATACGTCATCACTACTTTGTATTTCAAAAATATCGCTCTTACTCTAGCCACAATCTACATCCGCCCCGGCCTTCCCATTCCTCATGACTTTTTTTCACACATCTCCCAATCATATAAACACTTCATTATACTCGCCGACATCAACCTTCATAGTCGTTCCCAAGCAGAGAGAGATGACTTTACTGACTTCATTACGGTCCATATAAGCGGTACTCTGCTTGCACTACCGTCCCCAACTCGCCCCATCAGTAATACTTCACCCGATATAGCCTTGGTTTCCAATACTATCATCAGCCGTTGTACAGTAACTGTTCTGGACTTAATGGGGAGCGACCATGCGCCCATCAAGCTCACTTACCACTCCGGTCTTACTTCTTCTGCATCATTACCTTCACCACGTCTATCACCACGTTATGATAAAGCTGATTGGCCGTCTTATCGCTCCTATATATCAAACGCACTGACAGATTACGAATCCCCAACTACACAAGACGAACTAACGCACCAGGTCGATACTATCACTACTACAATTCAACAGGCTTCTTCTCTATATATCCCACAGTCCGAATCCATCCCGTACCGGCCGAAACTCCCACCACAATATCTAGCTCTTGTCCGTCGCTCACGCCAGTCATATCGGGAATTCCTGCGCACCCGGAATCCTGAAGCACTCCGCCTTCATCGTCAACTCCAAAGAACAGTTCATAACTACATTTCGGCTTATAAATTACGCCAGTGGGTGAAAACCTGCAATCATCTTTCCGACACAGCTCATCCTACCCTGTACTGGAAGCGCTTTAATGCACTCTGTGGTAAACACGCCAGGACTCCATACCCTCTCCTACTACATGATGCCCCACTTCATTCAGACACAGATAAAGCAAACGCCTTTGCTGATTATCTGCAGGGAATATTCACCCCATCCGAGTCGGACAACACAGGCATACCTCATCCAGTCGATCAAGTGAATCTTAACTCTAGATCTTTGCAACCGAACACCACCCATGTCCTCCCCGACCATTGTCTCACTAGTCCTATCACAGTTTCCGAAATCTCATCTGTCATCCAGCGAAAACGAAACACTGCACCTGGCTTCGATTCTATCACTTACAGACACATTAAAGAAAGTCCTATAGCACTACTTACACTCTTAGCCTTTATTTATACGTTTATCCTCCGAACAGGATTTTTTCCTACCGACTGGAAAGTTTCTAAAACACTCATGTTCCCCAAACCTAATAAGCCTCCATCGAATGTCTCGTCCTATCGCCCAATACAGTTAACGTCTACATTCAGCAAAATACTCGAACGAATACTTGTGAAACGCCTCCATCCATATTTACTCGACCGCCAACTACTACCAACACACCAAGCCGGTTTTCGACCTTCATTTTCTATCAACGATCAACTAGTTCGCCTCACAACTCTTATCACCAATCATTACAATTCCATTCAACCTTCCGTTCTACTCCTCTTTGATCTTGAAAAAGCGTTTGACAAGGTTTGGCATCTGGCACTCATATACAAACTCATCAAATTTAAGTTTCCGATAACCTATGTTCGCATTATTTATCACTTCCTCGCCTGTCGCATTTCATACATTGCCATTAATGAGCAGCTTTCACATCCTATTTTTCTCATGTGTGGGGTACCTCAAGGTTCTGCTCTTTCCCCTCTCTTATACATCCTGTTTGTTGCAGATCTTCCACAGCTGCCTCCCAACGTTCACCTCTTCCAGTATGCTGATGACACTGCTTTCCTTGCTCTAGGCAAAACCATCCAAGCCATAAACACTTCATTACAAACAGCTATAAATAATTTCACCCACTGGTGTTCTAAATGGAAACTCAAAATAAATGCCTCTAAAACTCAAGCAATTACTTTTGTTCCACCTCGGAAACGTACCAAAATTCATCGCAATCCATCCCTCCTATCGCTCACTGTCCATGATACACCCATCATTCCAACACGCACTGTCACATACTTAGGCATTATCTTCGATCACCATCTCACCTGGAAACCACACCTTCAAAGTGTCAAAACTAAAGCCTACAACCGACTGAACTTGCTCAAACGCTTAACCGGTACTACCTGGGGTCTTAAAGCCAACGTTGTATTAAACACATACAAGGTTTTCCTCAGGCCAGTTCTTACGTATGGCTTTCCGGCTTGGATTTCCGCTTCATCCTCCTATTATGGAAAACTAGCCATTTTTGAAAGACATGCCTTTCGCATTGCCTTTCGAATATCTCTGCCAAGTCCGACTCGTGATCTCTACTCTTTGATCTCATTTCGTACCATCCGCTATCACCTTGAAGCACTCCGTTTAAAGTTCATCACTCAGCGGTACACACACCATCAACCTCTTCTCTTTGAAACAATGCATCATCTTGCACTTCACTCCGCTCCCGCACGATACCATTATACCCCGCTTCACCTTTTGTTTACATTATACTGCTACACTGTACCACCAGACCACCTCGATCGACAAACCCTTGACGACTATCGCCTGCATGTTCATCTCCCTCATATTTTTCCATCATTTTGTGCACAGTAATTCCATCATTACTAACAGGGCTCACCACGTCTTCATTAGCCTAGAGCAGCCCCTAGGCAGAAGATAACCGCATTTGTCCGTCTAACAGTTCTCATAATGTGTTGTGGCGTCCAGTGCACCTCACTTCATCTCTCATCTCCATTAGTGCTTATGATTTCAAATTGTACGTTAGTTTATATTCCAATTTCGTTATTTTCCTTTATTGCTTATTGTTACGAGCTCATTTAATCACTATTTTTTTTTCGTTGCTATATCCATTTAAATTCGATAGTTTATTTCTTTTTTGTCATGTTTGTTTTGTATTCTTACATTTACTATATTCTTTTCGTTATGTTAACATTTATATAAACATTTGAAGTTCCTTCTACCTTGTTGTATGTTTATGATCGAAAAGATCATAAAGACCTTAAAATAAACGATGATTAAATAAAGATATCAATACAACAGCTCATAGCCCATCCATAAATTCCTCTCTTCTCCTATACCTTTAACTACCCTTCCCTAAAAGAGGGTGTAGCCCTCTGCAAGGTTGCTAGCCGATGGCTAGCTTAAAAAAAAAAGTTAGATCTCTTTCGTAGTTCGTTGAATACTGAGTTGCCATGGCAATTCGTGGTTGTAAGAATAGACCAGATTTATTTTGTTACATCTGTGGTGAATTTGTTCCACACAAACAGATTTTGTAAGAAGGGCATATTTCGCATACTTCCATGGAACTTGGAGATCAAGGTAAATCGTGGACTCTACACAACCTGTGTAGATCATGTGTGGAATCGTTTCGGAACTGGAGCACTGGAAAGCGGTCATCTATGCTATTCGCAGTACCAATGGTGTGCAGAGAACCCAAAAACCATAGCGACGATTGCTACTTCTGCTCCTGTGAAATTGTAGGACACAATTCTCGAAACAAGACAAATATAGTGTATCCCAATATTCCCTCTGCAATGAGACCTGTGCTGCAAGGCCTAGACTTACCTGTTCCGATACCTCCATCAAGTCTTGAGTTTGTAAGTGATCCTAGTTCGTACAGTGATTCAGTGGAAAATAGTGAAATAGAAGATGAAGTTTACAACCCCCCTAGCGGATCTCGTGACCCTATACTACTCACTCAACGCCAGCTCAATGATCTAGTTAGAGGCATAAATCTGTCTAAAGAATCTGCTGAACTTCTTGGTTCCAGACAATGAAAATAACTTGCTGGCCTGTGGAACATTTTCCTGATACAGATATCGGGAAAAAGAATTTGTGTAGTATTTCTCAAAAGAAGATTCTGTCGTGTTTTGTTGTGATGTGTCAGGTTTGTTGATCAAGTTAAATTTCCCTTGCCTTTCTAGTGATTGGAGATTATTCATTGACTCGAATAAAACAAGTTTAAGATTTGTTCTGTTATATAATGGAATAAGTTCCTCTCTGTTCCTATAGCTCATTCTGTGTCACTGAAAGAAACATGATAATGTGCAATTTATTCTTAATAAAATTAAATACGACGTACATGGTTGGGTGGTGTGTGGAGATCTAAAGATTTTGAGCATTGTACTTGGGCAACAAGGTGGGTATACAAAATACCATGTTACATCTGCGAGTGGGATAGTAGGGCACGAAATGACCACTGGGGAAGGAAACAGTGGCCAACACGGAAAACACTGAACGGGGGATCAAGAAACATCATTCAACAAAATTTAGTCAGTCCTGAGAAAATTATACTTCCTCCCCTTCACATAAAATTAGGATTGATGAAACAATTTGTTAAGGCACTCGACAAGGAAGGCGAATGTTTCAAGTTCACATGCAACAAATTTCCTTCACTTTCATGTGCCAAAGTGAAAGAAGGTGTCTTCGTTGGCCCAGACATTAGGAAGTTAATGAAGGATAAAAACTTCGAGGCAACAATGACTAATGCTGAAAGGGCTGCTTGGATAGCATTTAAAAACGTGGTGGTGAACTTCCTGGGGAACCACAAAAGTGCTGATTACAGAGAAGTTGTTGAGAATATGTTAGTTAAATTGCAAGAACTGGATTGCAACATTAATCTCAAGTTGCATTTTTTGTATTCTCATCTTGATTACTTTCCACCAAATTAAGTGAGGAATAAGGCGAACGGTTCCACCAAGGCATGAGGGATATGGAGAAAAGGTATCAGGACTTTGGAGTGTTAGCATGATGGCTCACTAGTGCTGCACATTGCACAGAGAAACTTCAGAAGAATATCACAAGAAAATTAGGAAAGGTTATAAGAGAAAGCGTGCTAAAAAGATGTGAAAAATAAGTAAGTTATATGACTGTGTTGATTTCCATTTTACAACGTATATATTAATGTATATATTTCCATATTATATGTATATATGTAGTAATCTGTATGTGTAGAGAATCTTATAATCTTTTATTTGTCTGTCTGCATTCACATTAAACAAAACATATTCAGTTATTTAGCATAATAAGCTCTTTAGTCTGATAGAAGATACGGAATAGGGTATAATATAGCAGTATTGAATACGGAAGAAGGCCCAAATTTTGACATTGATTTGTAAGAAAACCTTACGTGACAGGGAAAAACGAATTCATTATTCGTAATCAGCTAGGAACAAAGAATTAAGTTCACCTATTAATCAAAAAAACAACATGAACTTTTTTTCAATTTGCAGCCCTGTGTAATTTTTCCTGGATGGATGCAACTAGAGTGCACGCTGGTCCACTGGTGTTAAAGACTACTTAACTAAAGAAAACACAAAAGTGAATGAAAGAAGCGTTGCACCTACGGCATGCATAATATCCATAATTGAATAAATGCATAAAATTGAAATTAATTCTTAGTTTGTAATATCGAACCCTTGTTCTGATATCATCTTGAACATACATTGCTTTTTCTTTTCAAAATTACCAATTTTATCATGTATTGAACAAAACACCAGAAGAGGATTCGATATTACATACAAAAAAAAAAAAAAAAAATACTTCTTGAATTTTATAGCTGAGTTTTCGCACGCTTTGAAAATGTAGTTGGAACAAACATCCATGTCCTTTTAAGATATTCATAAATCGATATTCTGTTGCAGTGTTAAGACTAGCTTTATCGCATGTATTTTCGCTATGAGTACCAGTAGACTAATAGACCTCAAATATTCTAATCAGCGATTCATTCGATTAGTCGCATTATTACGGTTTCAGATAACCAAGCAGGCACCCGACAACATAGCTTAGAATGGCCAGAACCATGACTAAACAAGTGTAAAACCATATGACTTCTCACAACATTGCCTAAAGTATCCAGTATCCGCTATCCAAAATTAATAAATACCTGTTTGCATAATTATGTAACAGTGGCATCAATGCTCAAAACAGAAAAAAGTCACCAAACTTCCAGAGTATCGAACTTTTGCATGTTTATTAAACGCTCAAATGTATTAACAAGACACCAGATCAGATTATAGGTACTCAGAACAAAATTAAAGATAAAAATATTTACAGAAATATTTTTCAAATCTAACAATTCATTTATCCAGAAAAAATAATGACAGCATGGGCGCCCGATGAAAATTTTCTAGGGAACTCATCTCCCTGGTTACTATATACCCTATTACATTTGGTATTTTTTATTTGTATTAAGAAATTTAATACGTTTTCGTTAACTAGGGGAGCGACCCCCTGCCCCTCCTTCGGGCACACATGAGTGACAGTATACTTTTATTTCTGTAACATGAAAAATTCCAGTTGATGCAACACAATTTATGGAATGCTGTACTAAGTACGGTAAACTACGAAGCACTTTTCCTAATTTTTTCTTTTTTTTAAAAAAAAAGAAGAAGAAAGAATTTCAACATTGTGATTCTAATTCTAGCTTCACCACCACTCGTAGTTGGCTACATTATCATAAGACGTTAGTTTATACATCCAGCAGCTTCTTTAGTTCACTGAGAGTCAGCTTTGCTGGGTTCTTAGACTGTAGGAAGTTTGCCCATGTTACAAGTAACTGTTGTCCTCGACCTGATTTACAGTCGTGAAATTTAAAACCGAAAGTTATAATAGAAGAAATTGTTTTACAACTATAAATTTTGGTATTTATTTTTTGTACGACCTTGTACTTAGTGAGAAATTCTAATTTGTAATTGTGAAAGTTGTGAATATTTGAAAGAATGTGAATAAATATTTTTATAGCCTTGTAAATAATAAATAAAGTAAATATTTTAAGTAAACGCTTTTGTAATTTTCTTTAAAAAGATTCTAAAGTGACGGCTTTTTCTTTTTTTTTTTTTTGATGTCCCTATTCAAATTACCCGTCCCGAAAACAGGTTCGGATTCATTTTAACCAATTTGAAAATACTTATTACCAAGACTTCTTCATTAACTTGATTGTTATTACCTACGATTACAACTAGCATGTTCGAAAACGTATATGTGTGTCACCTTACGAAAAGACAAGCAAGCTGCTAGTTCGCTACTACCAGGACAATGAATGAAAGCTGTCACTGATTATTGGCAACGAAAGATTCAGTTGTTAGTGCAGCATATTTTTTTAAAAAATAAACTAAACATGTAAACTTGTACTCGAGCATCTCATTTTAATTGGTTCGATGTGATTTATTGATTTATACATATATAATGTGTTTGACATATATATATTATTTTTAAAGGAAGAAAATCAATCAACATTCTGGACTATATTTCATTAACTGAGTAATGTAGTCTTAGAATTGGTGTAATAAAGATCTTAATGACAGCGACGACGACTTCTATATAACTTTGGAGAGGCATTGAAATATGTGTAGTTCCTTGTCACAAATTCGAATAAAGATATCTACATCCAGGGAGGCCGATCCCCAAGATCAGCGCGCATGGTTAATGACGATATAATTCAGTTTCACTTTTATATCAGTAAGTAGCTGTAACAAAGCATCAATTTTCATATCTACGAATAGGATGTTTTAGTACATGTTCTAGAAAAGTTTACACGGGTTTTTACATGGCATTTTGTTTACCTCAATATTATCAATGGAATGATATATGTCAATGGAAAAAAAAAGTGGACTGCTACTTATTCAATTCAAATATTCCTTGAAATGTTCATCACTGAGCCACACTCTGAAGAACTAAAGGTTCCACAACTTCTCGTACCTTACTCCAGTGTTTTACCCGATGAGGAACAAAAGGAGAACAATGTCGACCCACATTGTCAAATTCTGCTGCAGATTCATCGTCTTCTAACGATCCTAACCTCACAAAACCAAAATATCATTATCTATTCACCATATGATACTCAACCTGAATTAAATTACCTGGGGTTTTCAAAAAGTGGCGCAGAACTGCTGGCATCCAAACTCAAGAAGTGGGGTGCTTATTCTGAAGATCTAAAAGTGTTCGTGTTTTGAACAGGTCAGAATCTCCAAACAGTATTTTCAGTGGAAAGTGACATATTACGTTGTAACTATGAAGGCATAACTGGTCTTATGAGTAAACTTAACATAGACGATAATCTCAATGAAAGGCGGCTATTCATAGACGCATCAAAACATTCTTCAAATATATTCTGCGTAAACTTCCACAAATTGCTGAAACTAAAATCAGGTATGAATCCTTATTGGCACTCAAATTCGCCTCCTCAATTCAACTCCTCAATGATCCTGAATTTGATGCAGTGTTAGAAAATGAAGAGAGGATTGCATGAGATTCTTTCCGAAAAGTGGTGACGAATGTTTTGGAAAACGAGCGGTCTCAGAACTATAAGAAAGTAGAGTTGCACCTAATACCTTCTACCAAGCAATAGGGTGTAATGTATCACTAAAAATACATATGTTGCACTCCCACATAGATTTCTTCCCACAAAAATTGCGGAGCAGTCATTGATGAACATGGGAAACATTTCTACCAAGTTATATTTATGATGGAGAAACGATATCAGGGCTACTGGAGCAACTCTGCTCTTGCCGATTGTTGTTGGACGGAAAATTCCCAATTTTACCCTAATTTCCCCTTTTCTTGTAACACACACACACATATTATCATGATATCATTTGAAAGCTTGTTTTATTCTGAAGAGAATGACGTATAAGTCATCATAGTTAAATAAATAATAAGGCCGCGGTGGCTCAGTGGTGGAGCGTTCACCTCTGGTGCTTGGGGTCCTGGGTTCGATCCCAGTCCCCGCCAAGTGAACTTTGTGGTGGACAAACACCGTGTGCGTGAGTTTCCTCGGGTTTCTCCCGTTTCCTCCCACTTTCTTCATTCTACCATTTTTTTCATTACTCATCATCACCGTCTCCTTTAGCCTTACCGCCATAACCGTTGGACGTAAAACTCAGATTTCATTTCATTTCAAATAATAATACTGTTCGGATTAATTTGATTTTATAGTTATCTCACTTTCTTCCTATATGAAATTTGGTATTGTCTAGCAGAACTGAGAAATATTTTTTCCGTCACAAGTATTGTAGCTATTACAATGAAACTTGGCACATATATTATTTATAAACTATAGTAGTTTTAAAGGTTTATTATATTTGGGTGCCTTTAGTTGGGGCCGTACCAGGGGGTGCTACATTTGAACAAAGGGACTTTTGGACGGGAAATTCCCAATTTTACCTTGAATTTCCTTCTTCCTATACATCATGTACACATGCGCATAGTACCATTTGCAAGCTTGGTTTATTCTGAAGTGAATGGCATATGAACCAAGATAATCGGATGAACAGAATTGAAGCAATAGCTACTTAAGTGAAAGACCAAATAGGCTTGTTGGCTATCCAATAATTACAACAAACATTAGTCTTTTCGGGATCGATTCCCAGTGAGAGGGCATTAAAATTCAAATGTGTTACGTCACGTCTCATATAACCTAAGTACAGCAATGGGATACTAAACTCCAAAAACCAACATCAGTAAACATTCATTTTGAAACATAATTGCGAATTTATAAAAGTAACACACATTAAAATTAAAATACCCTTTTCCGCTCTTTCATAAATTCTCCTTCCTCTTCTTCTTTGTAATACTGTGGGACGATGATTGAAGAATACATCTAAAGTAAAATGATAGTTCGGTGACTTATCCATTGGCAGATTTGTCCATTGGCAGATTTGGTAATTGGCGGATTTGTCAATTGGCAGATTTGTCCATTTTCACACTTGGCGCATTTGGTAATTGGCAGATTTGGTAATTGGCAGATTTGGTAATTGGCGGATTTGTCAATTGGCAGATTTGTCCATTCTCACGATTGGCGCATTTGGTCATTTTCGCGTTTGGCGCATTTGGTAATTGGCAGATTTGGTAATTGGCAGATATGGTAGTTGGCAGATTTGGTAATTGGCAGATTTGTCAATTGGCTGATTTGTCCATTTTCGCAATTGGCGCATTTGGTCATTTTTGCGTTTGGCGCATTTGGTAATTGGCAGATTTGGTAATTGGCAGATTTGTCCATTTTCACAATTGGCGCATTTGGTCATTTTCGCGTTTGGCGCATTTGGTAATTGGCAGATTTGGTAATTGGCGGATTTGTCAATTGGCAGATTTGTCCATTTTCACGATTGGCGCATTTGGTCATTGGCAGATTTGTCCTAGGCCCGCATCAATTACTTGCGCTATAAATGACAAAAGAGTCAAGGACAAGTTTTTTTTCTGTGTTTTTCCTCTACTTGCTGTTAGAATCCTAGCTTTCTAAAAGCCAATACTCACCCACGAAGGGAAAAGATCGCTGATCGCAGCCAATTTGCCCCATTGAACCGGAAGTGATATAATCCCGCGAAGGCTATCAATTTGATCTTCGCCACGTTGGTCTTGTAAACATAGCTTCACCACGGAATAGGAGGCAATTAGGAGAGTCACAGGTGGCGCTTGCCTGAGGAGGGCAGGGTGGGAGAGGGGAATTCAGACTGGGAGGTATTGAAAGAGAAAAAGAGAGAGAGAGAGAGAGTGAAAATGACCGACCGATCGGAGACTTTCCACATAGACGTGATCAGTGTTGCCGCTATCCAAGCGATTTTGTTTATCGAAATTACAGGTGTCTTGATACAGGTAGATTATAAAATATTATTAACGCTTAGGAAAAGTAAAAAAAAAAAGAAAAAAAAGAAAAAGAAAGACAGATACCAATCAATCGAACAGATATAATCGAACTGAACTAAATGACATGGATAAATTGAATCCTCATGCATAGTTTTCGAGAAAGTCAAGAAAACCAAACATTTTTTGTAAACATAAAATTTGATTCTTACGATAACTATGCCATCTGTTGAGATGGAACTGATATCGAAGAATGACCTCCTCAAGCTTTTCATTATGTCACTAGGGGCCACGGTGGCTTAGTGGTAGAGTGCTTACCTTTGGTGCATGGGGTCCCTAGTTCGATTCCTGGCCACGTAAGTTTGTGATGGACAACATAGTATCCGTTGGTTTTCTCGGGGCACGGCTATTTCCTCCCACTTCCTCATTCCACCACTTCTTCCATAATTATTCTCTTGCCTCAATCATCCGTCTCCCTTAGCCTAAAGGATATAAACGTAGGACGTTAAACTGAAATAACTCATTATGTCACTAGCGTGTGACAGTGCAGGGTATGGTTAATGATATAGCCTCCAATATTACAATTAACTCTGAAACTTTAATTGTTGCTTAAATATAATATTATTCAATGACGAGACTTATATCAATTAATATATCACACCGAGCTGAACAAAATGGCATGCTTGAGGGTCAAAATCCTCATGCGTACTTTAGGAGAAAATTCAGAGAGAACTATTTTTTAAATATAGCAAACTATCTTAATATTCACCTGGTAGAACTTAAGAAAGAGTCCTAAAAGATCTGACGGAGGATGACCGGCCGTGGGATTTAAAGCCGGCCAGATTAGATCTATATTATTATGGAGAAAGAATAGAAAATAACAGTTTTTTTTTTTTAAGAATAAGAAGGTCTGAATACGATAAACATTCAGTTTCTTTAATTCCTTTTTACCTGCAATACTTACAATGGTTCAACTGTGTCTGGGATCAAACGTGTCATCAAATCTTGCAACTTTAACTCATTTCCCGACATAATACAATGAAATTTTTTGCACAGTGACGTAAGTTGAGTGACAATACAAATATTCCATTGATACTTTTATATATTTTTATACATTTGCTTAACTAAGTAACTAACGCTCTGTACTAACTATATATCCTATCTGGTTATGCAACCAACAATTCTCAGAAGGTCGGATGTACAGTATAACATCCAGGGGATCTTTGTAAATTGTTTATTTAATTTGATCTATTCTCATGCCAGTTTAGCGCGCCTTTCAGTAGCGAGGCTTGAGACATGAACCTACAGCTTGAGACATGAACCGCATAAGCTCCCGTCGGGAATCGAACTCGGCCCTCCTACGCCATAAATTATGTTTCAGATTGTTAAAATACGACAGACTTCAAGAACTGACTGAAAGTGACAACGTAACAAAAAATGAAAAATAAATAAGCGTGAGAAATAATATAATTAATGCTTTTATAAAATTAAGAAATTCTTTTGTGGGTAAAATGAAGAAATGGATTTAAGTCCATAAAAGTATTGGGCGCGATTGATTATAATGGATTATAGCTAACAATTTAGAGTGATTAATGCTTTATTATTATTATTCTTAATACCATTTTTTATTTTACCCCATAAAATACCCCATTTTTTATTTTACCCCATAACCGTTTTTTGTGTTATTTTTAAATTTTCCTTATGTAGATTTGGCAGGGTGGGCCAAAAGTCAGGAAGGGATAATAACTATGAATATAATAATTTATATATAATTTATCATTAGTTTCCATTGATATTTCATAAACTTAAAGACCAAAGACTGTATATTGTTTACACTTATATGTGGAATAGAATCTCAGGTATGTGTCCGGCATTATGGGCCTCACAGATAGGGCTCTTTGTAGACATGATTCATGACAGAGGTCAACACTTCATTATTCCACTTGATTATTTTCTTTGGGGCTATCTGAAGAACAAATTATACAGGTGGCCCAAAAGTAGGTATACACCCTTGGATTGATCAAGTATAACTGTCTAGTTTATGGGTTTATTTACTTTTGCTGTTTCGAGCTTGACATTAAGTGAAAAGACATTAAGAACAAATAATAAAGAATAAGAAATGATAAATAATAACAAATAATAAGAAATATGATATAAAATACAGTGATCTGATCAGTAAGGGACTGTATACCTACTTTTGGGCCACTGTACATGAACAAATCACAAACAATACAGCAGTTCAAAGACAATATTCGTGTAGAAATACGGGCACTCGGATCAGAAGTATTGGCCCCTGTTATATTGAGTTTCTTGGACATCCTGCGTAAATCAATTTGTTCGCTTATGCCCTGGAAACGAAGTTTACGGTAGAACATTTCTGAATTTTTAACTGAAATATTTTTTGGGGTGGTGGCTCAATGGTAGAGTACTCACCACCAATGCCAAAAGTCCCTGTTTCGATTCTTGGCCACGTGAGTTTGTGCTATACAATATTGTGTCCGTGAGTTTTTTGAGGATCTTCCGTTTCCTCGCACATCCTCCTTCTATCAGTTCTTTCACTTGCATTACTCATTCGTTTCCTCTGGTCTAAAGGGCATAATCGTGGGGCTTTAAACTATAAATTTTATTTAATTTTATTTCAATAACAACACAGCTATACTGCATTTAAGGACGGTTAGACTATAACAAATACAGTAGTAGTACAATCTTATTACATTTATTTGGAACGCGCTAGTCGGCCTCATAAGATTATGATTGTACAGTCCGCAGCAAAAAAAAAAAAAAAAAAAAAACTGCAACATGAGCATGTAAGTTTATTGTGAAACTACGCCTAACAGCCCAAGGAATCAACATTACGTCTAAGTGGCACGAATCACGCCAAGAGAAAACGCGGCGTCATACCCTGCACACTTATTTTGGAGCAAAAGACTTCGTCGTTTCACAATGAACTTACGTGCTCATGTTGCAGGTTTTTTTGCTGCGGACTGTACGTACTTCCCAAATTATTGGTAATGTAAAAATCTCACATACTTGGTATCAGTGACGGATATAGTTCGGCACCAAGGGGTCTAGACCCTCCTAGTTTTTAGAGTGACAAAAATAATTTTCTGTTATGCAATGTGTAATGCAGTTTTTCTGTTATGCAATGTGTAAAACAATACTTAAGGTCCACAATGTCAACGTCCAACGTAGCCATAATATCCATTGGGAGAGAAACTGGAAACTTTTGCAGGATCCATGGAAATCTATCAACTCATAATATACCTATCGTAGCCTGGATTCTGACTGCCCCCCATTTTTACCTTCTAGATCCGCCACTGTTTTAGATTGGGGGATGGGAGGGTATATAATACATAGCACTTCAACTACCAAGACCTACACAGATTCATTCATAAATTCATTTGATCCTCTTTACTATCTTAACTAGGATTTATTTTCTTACATGTATAGAGAAATAATGTCTATTGCTATCGGTATAAGGGTTAAATGAATTGAAAATATATCCAACTGGCAATCCTGCTTTGAAGAAAAAAACTGATTAAAATACAATTCCAACGATCGGCGGAAGACGTTTCAATAGCATCCGCTTTTGGCATTGTCTTCGTTTCCGTAATAATTATATTTTACCTTCATTCTTCAAGTTAGTCATCGGGGTGCCAGAGAGTTAACCCGAGCAACTAACAGCAACAACTAATGCCTAACAGCTGTCTGTTCTGTGCATTATAAAAAGAAGTCGATCGAAAGACACCTGCAATAGACTTTTGAAAAGGAACTTGGGCGTAAATAATAATAATAATAAAACAGTACAACGTTCTGAAATATCCGATAACGATTTTGATAATGGAAGAACAAGGCCATGTATTCGAACACTTTTCCTTTAGCTTGGTCTTGCACCTTCTCCGAGTTTCACCATCAAAAGCATGTAGCAGTACTTCTCCAGCACAGGAAGTGTCAATATTATAATAGGTACAATTCACCATGTGATCCAACGAAAGTACCATATTGAAGTTTTGCTCAAAGCTAAATCGAGTATTATTATTTTAATACAGTTGCCACCATGGATATATAATAAAATTTTACTGCCAGCATAGTAAAAATAATGAAATGTTTGTAAACAATACATTTATTTGTTATTAACAATGTTTTATTATATATTTTTATATTAATATAATCAAATTTGTTAGTAATACTCTCAACCATTTCTATGGGGTGAAGTAAACCAATTACAATTATCAAACAGACCAGAGTCTCGAGTATTCACATAGGCAGATGTAGGGGGATTAGTTAGGTTAGGCACCAGTGCTACAGAAGCCCGGTGAATGAAAACTGAGAATTTTTCACCGCTTATCCCCACCCCCCCGCCCAGAAATCCATCCTAAATCCGCCCCTGAGTATTCAAAGTGTTAGTTTAGATCATTGTACGATACAATGTTCAGTTTGTTAAGTAAACAACAGTGCTCGTACTTTTCTATTCAAAGAGAGTCTTATGTATGCCGGGAAAAATAAGTTAAGCGTTTCAGGTCGTCCATGATACGCAAAACAGAAAGAAACTGAAGAAATAAGGTCGCCCACAGTATGCTTGACAAATATCAATTAAATTACCAAAGTCGTCTTGGTCCTCATGACAAAAATAATACGATTAACGTTATCCACGACACACATGAGAACGATAAACGACTAAAGTGCGGCAAAAGTAAAGTAAATGATATGTACGGCAAAATTAATTAAACAACAAAGCTCATCCATGATACGCATATCAAAATAAATTAAAGGACTAAAGTCGTCCATATACACATGGCAAAAATTACGCAAACGACTATGGTCGACCATGGTGTGTCCTAAGAACAAAAATGAATGAAACGACTAAGGTCGTCTATGGTATACATGACCTAAATAAATTAAACGACTATGGTCGACCATGGTCTGTAGGACAAAAATAAAGGTCGTCCGTACTATACATGACCTAAATAAATTAAACTACTATGGTCCACTATGGTATGTGGCACAAAAATGAAATAAACGACTAAGGTTGTTTGTTGTGATATGCACGACAAAAACAAAATTTACCTCTACGATCGTTTATGTAAGAAGACAAATATAAATTAAAGAGTACGGCTACTCACGGTATGCAAGGCAAAAATTAAACGACTACGGTTATTCGTTGTACGCAGAACAAAAGAAATTTCACAGATTAAGGTATTTGTGGTAGCACATGTATTAACAACATACAAGATGACCATCAACACTTTAATACTATAACACTTCTTTCCCATGTATGATATAGAATGGCTAACGTTACTCTGCTTAACTCCAAAGCCCAAATGGCTTCGAATACTATCTTCACTTTTTCTCTTCTTCTTAATAGAACCTTAATTAGTAGATCTTCTTTGCTTAATTGCATGTTGAGATGTTGAAATGCAGTATGAAAACAAACGAATGGTGATAATATTATCAACAAACCACACACTAAATCAAGAATAAACACACTAGAAGATCTTAAGGAACGGTGTAAAGAATATGGGAAACGACAGAACAAAACTAGTGAACTATGTCAATTAAAGAAGCTAAGCGAAAACAAACAGGAAAAGTGACTACTTTTTGGTAACTAGCTAACACCATGAAAATACGAAATACGAACAAAAAAAAAAATTAAAAGTAATGTTTCGTGTGAAGTATTTCATCACTGGGAGAATAAACATAATGTCACGAAAATAAAGCAGTGAAAGACAAGTACAGAAAATGCAAATATGGATATGGAAGACAATGGAGAAAAGTAGCTTGGTAAGGTAGAAAATCAATGAAGAAGTGTTAGAAATTGTGAGAGAGAATAGAACAATTGAAATAGCTAAAGAAGATAAGGAACTATTTAGAACACCGTTCTACAACAAACTGAACTCTGACCACGAGAAACGTGAGTACGTAGACGGAAAATGAAGGAGATTAGAAAAAGACTATAATTGACAAGGATTTGGATATCGAAAATTTATTTCGATAAAAAATGAAAAATCGATGCATCGAAAAATATCGAATATAAAAAATAGTGAAAATATAGAAATATGGAATATCAAAATATCGAATAATTGGAATACTGGAAGTCAAAATATGAGAAATATTGCAATATCGAAAAAGATCGAAATACTATAAAAATTTTGATATCAAACATTTATATTGATAAGTTATCGAAACGGTTGATATATCGAAAAATATCAAAATATTGAAAGATATCACATTAGGAAATGTAATATTTTGATATCAATATTTGAAAATATTAAGCAATCGGTCGATACATCGGAATATCGCACAGTTCCAACGGCAACATCTATCTCAAGTCAAAATGTTATCAAATTTCTTTAGTACATTTAGTTTAATTTTCAGCAAGTGATCTAGCAATGAAGACAGTAAACTTACGATGAAGAAGGTACGTTTGATGGTATTCAAACCCATGACTAAAGTTCTTATTTCGCGCCTTAATACTACGTGATCTGATTCGTCTAGCCCTATATAGTGTACTATTTGAAGCATCTGCCGTTGGCCAGGAAAACATAAGTGATGGGAAAAAATCTAAATAGCCTACAATCACTCCCCTACAGTTACCTATAAGAATGTCAAGAAAATAGTGTGGATTCTAATTCTAATTCTAAATAGCCTCTTCTCTACAGAATTCAAATTTCAACTTAAAATTGCATAGGTCTCTCCTCTGGAGATACCAAACGTATTCCAAGCCAACGTTGTGAATTCTAGCTCTAATTCTAACTAACCTACGGTCTCTTTCCCGTAGAATTCTAATTTGTAACTGTCAGTAGCCTACAATCTATTTCCTGTAATTACCAAGAAGTACGCCAAGCGAACGATGGGGATTCTAATTTATTTCTAAATAACCTACAATCGCTTCCCTACAGTTACCTATAAGAATGTCAAGAAAATAGTGTGGATTCTAATTCTAATTCTAAATAGCCTCTTCCCTACAGAATTCAAATTTCAACTTAAAATTGCATAGGTCTCTTCCATCCGGTTACCAAACGGTATTCCAAGTCAACGCTGTGAATTTTAGCTCTAATTCTAACTAACCTACGGTCTCTTTCCCGTAGAATTCTAATTTGTAACTGTCAGTAGCCTACAGTCTATTTCCTGTAATTACCAAGAAGTATGCCACGCGAACGATATGGATTCTAATTTATTTCTAAATAACCTACAATCGCTTCCCTACAGTTACCTATAAGAATGCCAAGAAAATAGTGTGGATTCTAATTCTAATTCTAAATAGCCTCTTCTCTACAGAATTCAAATTTCAATTAAAATTGCATAGGTCTCTCCTCTGGAGTTACCAAACGTATTCCAAGCCAACGTTGTGGATTATAGCTCTAATTCTAACTAACCTACGGTCTCTTTCCCGTAGAATTCTAATTTGTAACTGTTAGTAGCCTACAATCTATTTCCTGTAATTACCAAGAAGTATGCCACGCGAACGATATGGATTCTAATTTATTTCTAAATAGCATACGGTCTCTTCCCTACTGCTACCTACTAGTATGTCAAAACAATGATGTGGATTCTAATGTTAATTCTAATTCTAAACAATTTACGGTCTCTTTCCTACAGCTACCTACGAGTATGCTAAGCTAATGTAGTGAATTCTAACTCTAATTCTAAATAACCTACGTCTCTTCCCCACAGAATTTTAATTATAACTCTAAATAGCCTACAGTTTATTTCCTGCAGTTATCAAGAAGTATGCTACGCGAATGATGTGGATTTTAATTCTATGTCTAACTTGTAAGTAGCCTATGGTCTTTTCCCTACAGTTATCTAGGAGTATACCAAGCTAATGGTGCAGATTTTGATAGCGGATAAATATACATGCAACTTTACACAACCTATAAGAATATGTAATAGACAGTAAGCAATCAAAATATTTCTCATACATACTGCAGTCCAAAGCGTTTATTACGCATAATGGGACGCTGAGGCCCAAAAGTTTTAAAGAGATCATTAAGAGGTCGTGCCCTTGAGAAGTCCAGTGAAATACAAGACCCTAATTAAATAAGAAATAATAGGAATTCATCATTTAAAGATAGACTCTAGCAATCACAGTCATCAATTTCGACATTAAAGTTATTTCTTGCAGTCTAATCTAGAGTCTTCAATCACTCCTTCAGCCATCTCTATAACGAGCCCACACATTTTTCTTTGGTTCGTTCGTTCCTTTTTCCTATAATTTTTTCCTCTATCCATTTTCTTCATCCATCCCCCTTCCGAAGATTGATTGCTCACAGATGGCGTGTATGAACGACAAGGTATATAACGTCACGGCCAAAAACTGACGAAAGAGAAACGATTCTTAAAGGCTTCTACTCTCCTCTTCCCCTCTTTTAGAAAAAGGCATAAGTACTTACTTGATTGTATATAAAAGTTTGAGTGATGGGCGTTAAGAACTGTTACTGCGACAGTTCCGAATCATCTTTTTTTTTGGGGGGGGGGGAGGAAGGGATATATAATTCCGATTTAATGATTCCACGAATCGTTCGATCTCGGAATTAGGAATTTACATTGAATAAGAAAAATATAGTGACAAAAGGTGTAATTTCTCTGTACTAGTACTCATAGTTTTCTCATTGTCACCGGCAAAATAATGTACGATTGGTCTTTGATAACTCGATTTTTTTTTTTTCATATTCCCTTGAGCTCTTATAACACTCAATGTTAAAACCTTTGTATATCGAATGTTTAAAAATTACTACCTCGATGAATCGAATTTTAAGAGTTTCATAATCACATTTAAAATTTTCGGTAACTCGATCTTTCGTATCTGCGAAGTTTACTTGTACAAGTCGACTTTCTCTTGGTATAACCTCGATAACTCGAAGTTATAGGTCTATGCTTTTGCGTAATGTTTTATTGATGTCTAGTATTTTATTTTTACTAGTCATCTTATTTAGTTTAAGGAACTTTCACAACTTCGAGTCACAAACATTGAATGGACAAAACTTCGATTTATAGAGGCTATATAGTCACTTTGCATGAGGAACGCAGAACCTCGATATCTCGACTTTTTGCTGTAGTCACCTTGATAATTCGAACCTCGATTATTCGAAAAACTCAATAACTCGAATTTTTATTTATTCCTAAAAATAAAGACACAATCAGATACATAAAAGCACAAAGATTGAGATGGCTGGGTCACGTGAAACGTATGAAAGAAGATCGCCTTCCCCAAAAGATCATGAATGAGTTCTGTTCTAGCAGAAGGAAAGGAAAACCTAGGCAAAGATGGGTAGATAACGTAAAAGAGGACTTCCGGATGTTGAAACCGGTTAATTGGAAACAAACAGCAAGAGAACAGGAAAAGATGGAGGTAGCTGGTGGAAGAAGCCAAAGTCCATAGCGAGTTGTAGATCTGTGTGGTAAGGCAAGGTAAGCTTCGAGTTACCGAGGTCTCTGTATTAGGAATTCATCAATATACGAGAAGTATTATATTCTTTCTTTCTTTCTTTCTTTATTTTATTTATTTATTTATTTTTTTTTTGTTTTGAGCTTCCTCGTGGGTAAGCGGTTAGCGCACACGCCTTTGGCGTGGGAGACTCGGATTCGATTCTCGGTAGAAGTTCATGCAGATCACGTTAAACTGCAGCTTCACCTTTCATATAGCCTCGCTGTTGAAAGGGAAGCTAAAATCAAATCAACCAATCAATCCTTCAGCCGCAGAGCATAACCATAGGACATTAAAATAGAGACTTTATTTCATTTCTCAAGGACTAGTCTCGTGAAAGACATTACTCCTCATAACAAAGATATGATAATAACAATAAATCCAATAGCTTCAACTCCCTTTTTGGTCATGAGTTCAACTCACCGCTGATTCCAAAATCACTGTTTTTGATTTTGAGTTCCGGTGATTTAAGAGCGACGAAGTCGTAAATTGTAGTCCTGTCTTTTCTTCGTATCCATCATTGACTTCGGTTCAGGCATTGGTTCAGTGCCAAGTGTCAGATGGACGCCCTGCCCAGAAAAAGACAAGTGACCCTTCCACGCATTCATCTCTTCTTTCACTCACACCCCTATATAAACATGAGCGTATACACATACATATATAAGCCTCTTTTTTCAATGTGGAGTCTTCAAGAAAGAGGTCACTTACCTTCAACCTTAAACGTCACACTTACTATCCCATTTGTCTGTTTACCACATGACATTCATACCTCAGAGCACTTCTTTATTCCACCTACTACAACATCCACCAATGTAATAATACAAAGCAGCTTGCACATTAAGACCTCCTAAAAATCTAGGAGGTTTATACAATATTCTGCTCTAATAGGTCCTACATTTTTAGGCCAGAGTTTAACCCAGGGAGGTATGAACAAGAATGGGTATTAAATTGCAGTACCAAATGCTATAGCAGTACCAAGGAAGTAGAAGAGAGAAGAAGAAGAATTAAACGAAGAAAGGAACTACTTAGGATTTAAGAAGAAAATTTAATATGAGACATGTGATGGAAGGTATAATAGACAGGGGCGGATACTGCACGGACTCCTGGGGGTAGAGGGGGGATGATGAAAGATTTCTCTCTCATCAGGCTTTTGCAACACTAATGCCTCCGCCACAGGAGCGGGGCAAAAGATCCTTCTTTCTCCCTGGATCCACCTATGATAATAGAGAAAGAGGAAAGAAAAAACAATATATTAAAGAGACTACTAAACACATCATACGGACGAACGTACGCCATCCGGCCGGCTATCTTTCTGGAGTAAGGAGGAAGCTACTTTTCGCTATTAAGAGTCTTCATCCCGGTGAAATTAAAATACCGCTAATTTTACAGTAATTATGTGATATCTACAAATGGATAAAAGATAATCGAAATGTGGAACAAGAGCGCCCTAGACAATATTATTTTACATGAGAAACCGTTATCACGACTCACTTATCTGCTTTCGATTTCGAGCCATTTTGAAAATCGGCATTTATTTTCGCGTTTCTAAACAGCTGAAAACGGAAAGCCACTAGGTGACTTGTGATAACGGTTCCTCACGCAAAATAATATTGTCTAGGGCGCTCTTGTTCCATATTTCAATTATATTTTATCTATTTGAAGATATCACATAATTACTGTAAAATTAGCGGTATTTTAATTTCGCCGGGATGAAGACTCTTAACTAGGTCAGGAAATACATTCATTGAGACTTGTAAAATAATAATAACGTTTAATGGGGGAAGAAAATGAAAATATGTGCCAATCGTAAGATTTCGCTAAGTTGAATAAAATGATGTGAATGAATATAAATTCTCATGAGTAATTTTTGAGAAATTCTATTTTAATTTACCTAAAAATTGATGATGTACGCTAACCACGGCACCTATTAAGATAAAACTGAAAGTAAAGTCTGCTCTTATCAAGTTATTCATTGTGACGTTATAAGGACGACAGTATACGGACGGTATAATTAATGAGATATAACCAAATACAAAGTTTATGGTTAACTTCGATTTTCGTTTAATTAGAATATTATCCAAAGATAAAGCACACATCAATCAATAGATAACATCGAACTGAACATAATTATACCTTTGAGGGTAAATTATTATCATGCGTAGTTTTTGAAAAAAGTCGAGAAAAACTACTATTTTTGGCGCTACATCGTATACCGTTCATTGCCAAATGTAATTTATTCGTTTTTATTTTCTTCTGGAATATACTGTTCATTTATTTATTTACTACACACAGTGTATATGTAGAAAAGATAACTTTATACTGTCAAATAGTAGATTTATATTTCTTTATTTGTATTCTCTTAACGGTGACATACACATATTAATATCAGTGACCGCACACTACTTGTAATAATTTTAAGTCAAGGTAAGTGCGCGGAAATTTCGACATTTCTATATCAGAAATGTTGTCTTCAATATCAGAAGAAACTTAATACAGTATTTAATATTTAAAAAAAAAGAAGAAAATAGATCGATTTTCGATTTGATTTGAATTTAGCATCCCTTTCAGCAGCCATGCTATATGAGACGTGGAGCTACAGCTTAACGTGGAATTCGAACCACATGAGCTCCTGCCGAACCCAGATCTCTCACGCCAAAGTCGCGTACGCTAACTGCTAGCCAGGGGCGTCATTTAGGGGGGGCAGGGAGGGGCAATTGCCACCCCTGAGTTTGAGATGTATATAGATTTTATCAATAGAATAATAGTAAATCAGTGAAAAACACGAAATTTTACTTATATCAAGGGATCTTGCCCCCCCCCCAAGCAAAATCTGAAATGACGCTCCTGCTGCTAGCCATCTCAGGGTACCCAACATTGTTAGTGCTTAGACGTAGCTCAAAAGAAAAGATAGAAAGAAAATTTTATTTACAAAGCATGGCATTTCTTAACCTATATACTGGTAGAATTGAAAAAAGTAAGAACTCACTGCTTTACTAATTAGCGTTGCCCACGACACGAGACGAACTATATTTCTGGGTTGTCAGCCATTTTAGCCAATTACTTACGAGGAAAGTGAGGAAGGAAGAAAGCGGCCTGGGACCTATATGTTAGGTACCATCCCGGTATTTGCCTGGTGTAGACAAGGAAAACCCAGGGAGAGGGGGAAACTCACTCAAGATGGCTGGCCTGAAAGTGCTTCTACAACTGTTCGACGGAGTACTCCCAACGAGACTCGACGAAATTAGAATTTTCGTGACAACATACGTGGCGAGACTGAACTCCTCTACTAGAAAAAAAGATTTATTCGTCGAGACAAGACAACACTTCCACGACATCTGTTCTCGACGAGATAGTTCTAGACCTTGTCTCGTAGGCAATGTTACACACTGATTATTACTCATCATTAGTTTTCCTACAGCGTTTTGGAAACTGCGAACCCTAATGGGAG